>NW_028258540.1:600000-921013 GCF_982586985.1 Callionymus lyra | reverse complement strand
GACAAATGTAATAAGATCTTTAATGAATCAATTCATGTACATTTATATCAAACCTGCTATTCCCTGCATGATGGGATCAGAAACACTAGAATTCTACTTTCTCGGGACGTTTTAGATTTACAACGACGACATCATTAAAAGTGTGAACTGCAGTCACACTGCAAGTTTATGTCCATAATCCTTAGATATTCTCTCCAAATGAGAACAATTTAACAGAAGAGTTTAACATTACCTTGGCTGTAGTCATGCTCTGTAGACAGAAGCTTCACCTGCACAGGTGATCTCATTAGCTCGTCCTGTCTCTCCACCTGCACGCAAAGCAACTTGTACTCTCTGCTGCCCTCTAGTGTTGCTAAAACGATTTATTATGTCCAATAAACAAACCTACAGAAAGACTTAACAGTGTGGGTCTTTCTTTTTATTTCAAGGGTCCCCATTTTATCTCAAACATCAATATAGCTAATATTTAACACTAATTGGTAAATATCAAACATGTATGCTTCATTACAGTTGAAACAATTGTTCTCTGGTAACAAATATTTATCATTAAACATGTGTGTTCATGTATGATCCATGGCACTCATCATGATGGACAAATATGATGGAAAAACATTCTATTAGTGTCAGTACAGTACACGAGGTTGGAAATCAACCACGCATTTGCGCATGCGTTGTCCACCTACAAGGAGGTTTATAACGGTCAGACGCGGAAGAATCTACGAAACTATCACTGATAGATTCTCAAAAATCATCTGATATTAAATGATCTTTTCTCTCAAGGATAAGGATGTTGAAGGAGTGACGTCACAGTGTCCACTGTTGAAGGATAAGGATGTTGAGCGTCCAGCTGGAAGGAGCACAGGTACATGTTGTGGTTTATTAAAGTCTCTTTTCATTTTATTGACATCGGTAAATGTAACGCTAAGTTTAAGTGAAGGTATCAAGACCTGTCGCCCTTCCCAGCTATCTTCTAAATAATCCACGGAGGAAAAATTCAGAAAAAAAAGTCTTATATAGATCCAGAGCGGTCCGTAATAGGAACAAAAAAACAAAACAGGCACTCGGGGCGAAGGCAGGGCACTTCTGGAGATCGGGGTCCCAACAGCAACTAAAACAAAAAGACAAAAGGACTCACTTGAGTAAATAAAAGTGCTGACAACGTCAGGAGTATCCAAAGGATTATCCAGTTGTGATTCAAAGGCGAGGAGCGAGATCGAAAGGACAGCCAACCTGGTCTGGAAACGCAATACTCTGGCGAGTTCTTCCGGGTAGAGACGCTCCTTATCAATGGGAAGAACCCGCCACTCCATCATCCCCAGCCGCGCACCTGCCAGCGTCTGTCACTCAAAACACAGGACACATGAAAACGGAAAACCACCTTCAAAATAAAACAAAAGAACATAAGCATGACACTTGTATGTTGATTCTATCAAATGTATTCTGCCTATTTTAAATGTTGACCTTTTTTCTTATAAGAGTAACTGTCAGGAGTCTTGATGTAAAACGTCACTCAAATGTGTCATTTATTTATTTCTCTCACAGGATTCAGAGTCAATGTTCATTGCACAGAATTTCCATCTCCGTCCTGCACTGTCTGTGATGATGGAACTTACATGGACAAATTGAACCGAGAGAAACATGGTTTCAAGTGTCTCGTCTGTACTGAAGGTAAAGTTTGTTCTTCACTAGAATGATGAGTTGGTCAGTATGTAGATGTGATGTAGAATTTGTTATTGACTAACAGGACTGAGAGAGATCAGATCCTGTACCTTCACAGCAAACACCAAGTGTGAACCTCTGGAGGGTTTTTTCTGTGTGGACGGCTCAGTGGACACATGTGTGGCAGCACAGCAACACTCCACATGTGAACCAGGACAGTTCATCATCAGAGCAGGCGAGTTTCACATCCAACATGTGAAATGCAAGAGTGCAGAAACTATAAGACACACACAATGTTCTTCACAGGAACGTCCTCCACAGACACTGAGTGTGGAACCTGCAGTGAAGGAACATTTTCAAATGGAACGTTCACGTCATGTCAGGATCACAAACAGTGAGTGAAGCTTCACAAATGTTTGCTCCAGATGTTTTCTTCTAAACTGTCTCCACTTGTCTTTGTAGATGTTCAACATATCTACGAGAAGGAACTATTTCTTCTGACTCTGTATGTCGAGAAGGTTTGACACCAGGAGAAGTGGCTGGAATTATTGTTGCTGTGATCGTTCTACTGATCACATGTTCTGTAGTTTATTGGTATAAAAAAAGAAAAAGAGGTAAAAAACAAATGCATTCATAAAAATCACATTATTATATTGATTTGTGTTTATCTGGAGTCATTTCCTTGAATTATTTTTCTCCTTAACCAGATGGAAAAGAGTTCAAGAGAAGAAGGAAGGTATGTAAGAATGTTTTTTAGTCATTTATCAAAGTGATTTAATGTTTAAATGTAATGTTGATTAATTTTGCAAATGTCATCACTTGTACAATTAAAATGAATGTCAATTTTGGTTTAATATCTTCAGCACTGCAGTATTTGTGCATCAGAGAAACGATCATTATTTCTTATTAGGAGGTGGCAGTGGGAATGAATGAATGTATGGATTCAACGGAGCATCCGTGAGAATTTCAATTAGTTTGAGCTTTTTTTTTAATCTAAACTGACTTATTTTTTTCTTGTCTTAGATCAATTTATTCATCTGAGAATAAGTCCGATGAAGTGGAACATGTTCCACTGATGGTAGAACCCGGGGAAGACCCAGAACACACTGAAGAAGCATGTTCCTCCACTGGGCTGGAAACACAGGGGGGTCCTCCAGAAAGAGCTGGACGATGTAACTGGGGAGAAGAAAGTATGGACCTCTCTGCTGAAGCTGCTGCCCCCGTGACAAGAATCCAGATAAACAGACCAGAGATAGCAGACGTTGAATATGAACTAATTGGACACGAGGATATTAAAGTAGATTGTTCAGTCATTCAATAGAATGTTTGAGTTTTATACAACATGAAAAATGTGTTCATAAATGATGTGTTCAGTGAACATAACATATTTCTGGCTGTTTTCATTTGCCTGTGTGTGTAGCTTAGTCTGTGATATAGAAAACAGTTTCTGTCAAAGCTTTCATTAATCTCATAAATGGCTGATCAGTTAAACATCAGCCAGGTTTGAGGATGTACTTCACTCCACAGCCGTCAGTGTTGCTTGTTCTTTCACTGCCCTTTTTGTGAGGTCACCAAATTCAGACCAGCACAGATGGACAAAACCCAACAGCACATACAAAGCCACTTGAGAAAGGCAATCATCATGGAGGTGTGTACAGTATATGTTTAGTTAGTTCCTCGTATATTGCATCATAAAAGTCTAACCGTTTACATTTTTATGTTTGACAGACTATCCGATACACAGATGTGGGCTGCAGACCAGAACCTCACGTCCATTGTCATGTGCGTGTCAATGTGTGTCAATGCGCGCGTGTGTCAATGTGCGTCAATGCTTGCGCGCGTGTCAATGTGCGTCAATGCTTGCGTGCGTGTCAATGCGTGTGCGTGTGTCAATATGCTTGCGCGCGTGTCAATGTGCGTCAATGCTTGCGCGCGTGTCAATGTGCGTCAATGCGCGCGTGCGTGTCAATGTGCGTCAATGCGCCCGTGCGTGTCAATGCGTGTGCGTGCGTCAATATGCGCGCGAGTGTCAATGTGCGTCAATGCTTGCGCGCGTGTCAATGTGCGTCAATGCTTGCGCGTGTGTCAATGTGCGTCAATGCTTGCGCGTGTCAACACACAACACACGCACGCACACATTAAACAAATGCGCACACCCACATTAAACAAACGCGCACGCACACATAAAACACACGCATGCATACACAGACATGCACTGACAAACGCACACACACACGGTGACATGCAAACATAAAACACACGCACGCACGCACACATAAAACAAACGCGGATTTTATAGGTTTGTTTGTGATGTGTAGTTATGCGTTTGTGTGCATGTCATTGGTGTGTGTGCGCATGTGTCAGTGTGTGTCTGCGTGTGCGTGCGTGTGTGTGTTTTATGTGTGCATGTCACCGTGTGTGTGCGTGTGTCAGTGCATGTCTGTGTGTGCATGCGTGTGTTTTGTGTGCGTCCGCGTTTGTTTTATGTGTGCGTGCGTGCGTGTGTTTTATGTGTGCATGTCACATGAAACAAATGCGCGCACGCACACATAAAACAAATGCGCGCATGCACACATAAAACAAATGCGCGCATGCACACATAAAGCAAATGCGCGCATGCACACATAAAGCAAATGCGCGCATGCACACATAAAACAAATGCGCGCACGTCACATAAAACAAATGCGCGCACGCACACATAAAACAAATGCGCGCACGCACATATTAAAGAAATGCGCACGCGCACACAAAACAAATGCGCAAGAGCACACAAAACAAATGCGCGCGCACAGATAAAACAAATGCACACGCACACAACACACGCACGCACACATTAAACAAATGCGCACACCCACATAAAACAAACGCGCACGCACACATAAAACACACGCATGCATACACAGACATGCACTGACAAACGCACACACACACGGTGACATGCAAACATAAAACACACGCACGCACGCACACATAAAACAAACGCGGGTTTTATAGGTTTGTTTGTGATGTGTAGTTATGCGTTTGTGTGCATGTCATTGGTGTGTGTGCGCATGTGTCAGTGTGTGTCTGCGTGTGCGTGCGTGTGTGTGTTTTATGTGTGCATGTCACCGTGTGTGTGCGTGTGTCAGTGCATGTCTGTGTGTGCATGCGTGTGTTTTGTGTGCGTCCGCGTTTGTTTTATGTGTGCGTGCGTGTGTTTTATGTGTGCATGTCACATGAAACAAATGCGCGCACGCACATATAAACCAAATGCGCGCATGCACACATAAAACAAATGCGCGCATGCACACATAAAACAAATGCGCGCATGCACACATAAAGCAAATGCGCGCATGCACACATAAAACAAATGCGCGCACGTCACATAAAACAAATGCGCGCACGCACACATAAAACAAATGCGCGCACGCACATATTAAAGAAATGCGCACGCGCACACAAAACAAATGCGCAAGAGCACACAAAACAAATGCGCGCGCACAGATAAAACAAATGCACACGCACACAACACACGCACGCACACATTAAACAAATGCGCACACCCACATAAAACAAACGCGCACGCACACATAAAACACACGCATGCATACACAGACATGCACTGACAAACGCACACACACACGGTGACATGCAAACATAAAACACACGCACGCACGCACACATAAAACAAACGCGGATTTTATAGGTTTGTTTGTGATGTGTAGTTATGCGTTTGTGTGCATGTCATTGGTGTGTGTGCGCATGTGTCAGTGTGTGTCTGCGTGTGCGTGCGTGTGTGTGTTTTATGTGTGCATGTCACCGTGTGTGTGCGTGTGTCAGTGCATGTCTGTGTGTGCATGCGTGTGTGTGTTTTATGTGTGCATGTCACCGTGTGTGTGCGTGTGTCAGTGCATGTCTGTGTGTGCATGCGTGTGTTTTGTGTGCGTCCGCGTTTGTTTTATGTGTGCGTGCGTGCGTGCGTGCGTGTGTTTTATGTGTGCATGTCACATGAAACAAATGCGCGCACGCACACATAAAACAAATGCGCGCATGCACACATAAAACAAATGCGCGCATGCACACATAAAACAAATGCGCGCGCGCGCACACAAAACACACGGATGCACACACAGACATGCACTGACACACGCACACACACACGGTGACATGCACACATAAAACAAACGCGGACGCACACAAAACAATGTGCGTCAATGCTTGCGCGTGTCAACACACAACACACGCACGCACACATTAAACAAATGCGCACACCCACATTAAACAAACGCGCACGCACACATAAAACACACGCATGCATACACAGACATGCACTGACAAACGCACACACACACGGTGACATGCAAACATAAAACACACGCACGCACGCACACATAATGCGTGTGTTTTGTGTGCGTCCGCGTTTGTTTTATGTGTGCGTGCGTGCGTGTGTTTTATGTGTGCATGTCACATGAAACAAATGCGCGCACGCACACATAAAACAAATGCGCGCATGCACACATAAAACAAATGCGCGCATGCACACATAAAGCAAATGCGCGCATGCACACATAAAACAAATGCGCGCACGTCACATAAAACAAATGCGCGCACGCACACATAAAACAAATGCGCGCACGCACATATTAAAGAAATGCGCACGCGCACACAAAAACAAATGCGCAAGAGCACACAAAACAAATGCGCGCGCACAGATAAAACAAATGCACACGCACACAACACACGCACGCACACATTAAACAAATGCGCACACCCACATAAAACAAACGCGCACGCACACATAAAACACACGCATGCATACACAGACATGCACTGACAAACGCACACACACACGGTGACATGCAAACATAAAACACACGCACGCACGCACACATAAAACAAACGCGGGTTTTATAGGTTTGTTTGTGATGTGTAGTTATGCGTTTGTGTGCATGTCATTGGTGTGTGTGCGCATGTGTCAGTGTGTGTCTGCGTGTGCGTGCGTGTGTGTGTGTGTTTTATGTGTGCATGTCACCGTGTGTGTGCGTGTGTCAGTGCATGTCTGTGTGTGCATGCGTGTGTTTTGTGTGCGTCCGCGTTTGTTTTATGTGTGCGTGCGTGCGTGTGTTTTATGTGTGCATGTCACATGAAACAAATGCGCGCACGCACACATAAAACAAATGCGCGCATGCACACATAAAACAAATGCGCGCATGCACACATAAAACAAATGCGCGCATGCACACATAAAGCAAATGCGCGCATGCACACATAAAACAAATGCGCGCACGTCACATAAAACAAATGCGCGCACGCACACATAAAACAAATGCGCGCACGCACATATTAAAGAAATGCGCACGCGCACACAAAACAAATGCGCAAGAGCACACAAAACAAATGCGCGCGCACAGATAAAACAAATGCACACGCACACAACACACGCACGCACACATTAAACAAATGCGCACACCCACATAAAACAAACGCGCACGCACACATAAAACACACGCATGCATACACAGACATGCACTGACAAACGCACACACACACGGTGACATGCAAACATAAAACACACGCGGATTTTATAGGTTTGTTTGTGATGTGTAGTTATGCGTTTGTGTGCATGTCATTGGTGTGTGTGCGCATGTGTCAGTGTGTGTCTGCGTGTGCGTGCGTGTGTGCGTTTTATGTGTGCATGTCACCGTGTGTGTGCGTGTGTCAGTGCATGTCTGTGTGTGCATGCGTGTGTGTGTTTTATGTGTGCATGTCACCGTGTGTGTGCGTGTGTCAGTGCATGTCTGTGTGTGCATGCGTGTGTTTTGTGTGCGTCCGCGTTTGTTTTATGTGTGCGTGCGTGCGTGTGTTTTATGTGTGCATGTCACATGAAACAAATGCGCGGACGCACACATAAAACAAATGCGCGCATGCACACATAAAACAAATGCGCGCATGCACACATAAAACAAATGCGCGCGCGCGCACACAAAACACACGGATGCACACACAGACATGCACTGACACACGCACACACACACGGTGACATGCACACATAAAACAAACGCGGACGCACACAAAACAAACGCGCACGCACACATAAAACACACGCATGCATACATAGACATGCACTGACAAACGCACACACACACGGTGACATGCAAACATAAAACACACGCACGCACGAACACATAAAACAAACGCGGATTTTTTTTAGAATAGAATAGAATAGAAAAGCTTTATTCATCCCCAGAGGGGAAACACACTTTCACAACAGCGCAGATTAAAAAAAATATATATAGGTTTGTTTGTGATGTGTAGTTATGCGTTTGTGTGCATGTCACTGGTGTGTGTGCGCATGTGTCAGTGTGTGTCTGCGTGTGCATGCGTGTGTTTTAGGTGTGCGTGCGCGTTTCTTTGATGTGTGCGTCCGCGTTTGTTTTATGTGTGCGTGCGTGCGTGTGTTTTATGTGTGCATGTCACCGTGTGTGTGTGCGTTTGTCAGTGCATGTCCGTGTACGCATGCGTGTGTTTTATGTGTGCGTGCGCGTTTGTTTTATGTGGGTGTGCGCATTTGTTTAATGTGTGCGTTCGTGCACAGTAAATTTCCAAGTGTCAAAAAGGAAGTGTTAATGTATTTTAACTATTTCATAGACTGGTTTAACTCTTCCAGATGTAACACAACAACAACAGGTGTAAAACGTGGCTCCTCCCCCTGCAGTGCTGTTGTCAATATCCAGAGTTAAAACCCAGGTGTTATTTATTCAGTGTAAAAAGTGAATGAACACTGTCAAGGGTCAATTTAACAATATTCAGTGTTAATATCTTAATATGCTCCGCCCATTTCAAATGATCCAGAAGTTTCTAGAGTAATTGGACCTCATGGACCACCGCCATGTTTCCATTGGTAAAGACTGTGGTAAGTCTCTCCATCTGCTGACTTATATTTAAATTAATTAAACGATTTATACAATTGTATTCACCGTGACTGTACTACCATTCGCTTTTTAGACTTCTAATGTAGATGAATTGCTATGTGGTTCACCAACATTAAGTTACATTCTATTACTTGTAATGCGGTACAGTTAACCTGCGCAGTGAACACCACGTGTAGACACTTGTAACCAATACCACTATGGATTATTGTGTATATTCGGTTTATGGTGCTCGCTCAAAACAACAGATGTATATGCTGTCTGTACATGCGCGCGCCAGTAAGTACGGTAGTTCATTCCCGCGCCACTCCCCCTCTGTCAGGCTTTAGTTTTTAGTAATGTAACCCAGCCGTTTATTTGTCGTTTTATGTTTCAATTATTTTCACTGGAAGTATATAATTAAACCCAGTTGTTATTTTCGTGTTTTATGTTTTATTACTTTTCAATGCATGTATCGCATCAAGACACTGTCGCTTTAAGACGGCCATTGTTTTTTACCTGCGTTCCACGGATGAGACGCGTGGTGTTCAGATGCTTCAGCGGCTCAGAGACTGAGACACGTGTAAGTAAGTAAGTAAGTAAGTAATATTTATTTATATAGCGCTTTTCGAGACCAGGGTCACAAAGCGCTTTAACAATCAAAAACAATACTCAAAACAGTACATACTTCAAAGATCAAGACAACACCGAGAACAACAAGTTCGAGAAATTCAAGGAAAAGCCTGAACAAATAGAAACGTCTTAAGATGTTTCTTAAAGGAGTCAGTAGACTCCATCAAGCGCAAAGAGAGAGGAAGATTGTTCCAAAGCTTAGGAGCAACAGCCTGAAAAGATTTCTCTCCTCTGGTCCTGAGCCGTGTGCGTGGAACCATCAGTAGATTCTGATCCACAGACCTCAGAGACCGAGCTGGGGTGTAAGGCTGGATCAGATCAGTGATGTAAGGAGGAGCCTGACCATGAATAGCTCTGAAAGTAAGAACCAGAATTTTAAAGTTGATCCTGAAAGAAACTGGAAGCCAGTGAAGAGTTTTAAGGATCGGAGAAATGTGAGTTCTCCTACTTGAGCGGGTCAGAATTCTCGCTGCAGAGTTCTGAATCAACTGCAGACGAGACAGCTCCTTCTTGTTAAGACATGAAAACAAACCGTTACAATAGTCCAGACGAGAAGAAACAAACGCATGGATTACAAGCTCCAGATCATGTTGTGACAACATTTTCCTAAGTTTAGAGATTTTTCTCAGTTGAAGGAAACAGTTTCTGGTCAGTTTTCTGCAGTGTTGAACAAGAGACATGTCTTTATCAAATACAACACCCAGGTTTCTCAGGCTCAGTTTGACAGACTGACCTAAGTCACCCAAGTACTGACTCAACCATGGAATCTTATCATCAGGAGCAATCACCAGAGTTTCAGTTTTGTCCACATTAAGCTGTAAAGTGTGCCAACGCTCCTGCAATTTTACTGAATACACTCGCTTATCACTCCTAGGTGAGCCTAAACAATACGTTTATATTATTGTTTATATTGCTGTGTGTAAATGAATGTTGTGTCGAAGCAGCTATTTAAGTTTTTGTGTGAAACTTGAAGCATTGTTTTATAACTTTATTCAAGTGTATATTTTCGATAGTATTTTATATTGTACTGTTTCACTTTGTTTTGAAAGTAAGTTGCACTTTATATTTTGTTATCGCGTGGTGTTCAGATGCTTCAGCGGCTCAGAGTTCACCGCATCTGTTATTTAACACGCCGATTAAACGTTCGTGCTGTTGTATGGTTAACAAGCGTTGAATGTGTTGAAGGTGCCGTAGCTAAGAATCTTGAATATTAATAAAATAAATCGCCTACCATGACCCACCAATATAGCAAACTTTTTATTGGAATATAAATATATTTTCGTCCTTCAAAATAACAAACAAAATACGTGTGTGAGTTACATTATAATTAAAAAAGCTAAGTTTTAGCGAACTAGCTCTCGTGTTAACGCACCACAGAAAGTTACATTACACGCAATGAAACATTATTTCTGAGTCTTAAAGCAATAATGATATCTTACCTCAATAGACGAGTGACGCGCACCTGATTCCGTCAAGTTATGCACAAACGTGAGGATAAAATGCGATCGATCTTTGTCAACAAGTGTGACGTCATCATCCGGAAGTTGCGTATGCGGCAATTTGAAAACTTTTTAGCTGACGCTAAATTTAAACTAAACTTAACTCGGTCTTTATACAAGCACGCATCTACTATTGTATTCATGGCGCTTTTAAACAAACAAGCACAATATCTCATTGTATTCCTGTGGTGTGACGTCACCGCTGCAGGATCAGTTGATTAGCATGTGTGACGTCACCCCTGCAGACTCGCGATTAATGTTGACAAACGTCACGTAGACGCTCATAATCGCAGCTAAATAAAAAGAAAACATATGTCCATAAACGCAATCTCAATGAAAGCTTCTATTTTCATAGAAAAGCGCACCGGATTATAAAGAGGATCAAGCGAAATAGCACAGACTTTATTTTACTCATTCATAAAACAATGTCAACATTATGGAGTTGAAACACCTAAAAATATACAATATAGTCACTTTTACAGGACCTTTTAAGCATGTTTTAATCCGCGAGAGCTTCTTGACTTCCGCGATGCGTAAACAATCCAAGCTCCAAAAAATTAAAATTAAGCATTTTTACCGATTTCTATTCACTCTGTACCTCCTTAAAGTGGTTTGAGGTCGTTAAGCACAATCAGGATTAGAATCACACTGTTGACATTAAACATTTCAAATGAGCTTCATAGTTGTAGAATTACGGTAGCCAAATGAAACAGCGACACGTCACGTTACCAAGGCAACGAAGAGATGGGCGACGCGTCAAATGTAACCCGGGTCGTCAATGCGTGCGGGTGTGTCAATGCGTATAGACGTGTGTTTATATGTGTGTACATATATGTGTGTATGTGTATAGACGTGTGTGTGTATATGTGTGTGTGTATGTGTATAGACGTGTGTGTGTATATATATGTGTGTATGTGTATAGACGTGTGTGTGTGTATATATGTGTGTGTATAGACGTGTGTGTATATATATGTGTGTATGTGTATAGACGTGTGTGTATATGTGTGTATGTGTATAGACGTGTGTGTGTGTGTGTGTGTGTATATATATATACGTGTGTGTGTTTATATATGTGTGTATGTGTATAGACGTGTGTGTGTATATATATGTGTGTATATGTGTGTATGTGTATAGACGTGTGTGTGTGTATATGTGTGTATGTGTATAGACGTGTGTGTATATATATGTGTGTATATGTGTGTATGTGTATAGACGTGTGTGTATATATACGTGTGTATGTGTATAGACGTGTGTGTGTATATGTATATGTGTGTATGTGTATAGACGTGTGTGTGTGTGTGTGTGTATATACTGTATATATATTGTAACGATCCTGTTTGTTCTGTTCATTAATGTTGCGGGCACTTTAAGAAGGTGAGTCTGTGCGCATGCGCAGTTGTTGTTAGAGAGATTTCGCGTTCAACTAGTGGTGTGAAGAACGAGCGGCGTTGGTTGTGGCCGAAACAATAACCTCTCTGTGAGTACAGCGAACAAAGAAACAATATCTGTGCAAGACAACCGTCTGGTCATGTGTGGAGGACCAAACGTTACATTGGTGTCAGAAGCGACTTTTTCGGACCTGCTCCTGAGGCGAAGCTAACGGTTATTAGCAACGAACTTTGCTAACGAACGTCCCCGGTATGTACGGGAAAGTGAAGAGCGAAAGTGAGGAGATGGACGTTGGTGCGAGACGACGGGACCATGCTCAACAGTTAAGAGACGCTGTGTTACAACTCTCAGAAGAAGAATGTGCGTCAATGCGTGCGCCAATGTGCAGCAACTGGGCTTCATCAAGTATCAAACAGATCACACATCACACCTACCATGATTTTGTTCAATGAGATGAAAACTTATTTGATGTTCAATCCAGTGTTCAGGTTGACTTCAGTGCTTATGTTTTAGTAGAAGTGAAGCTGTGGTGCTTTAGTTTAATACATGGACACAGCACTAAACTTTGTTGTTGGTTGTTAGTTGTTTTTTTAGATTTTGGGATCAACCGTCACTTTTTAGTAATGGGAGAATTATTTCTCTGCACTGTGCGAGTCGTCCCAGAGCCATTGTTCAGCCTGAAGCCAATACGTTTTTAGGTTGAAAAGTTTGCCCCCCTGAAAAAATGTAATGCCCCCCCTTAAATGTTTTTCTGCAGCCGGGTCTGTCAGTGTTATACTAGATCCACTCAGTATAAACTGTTGTCAACATTGAAGTCAAATCATCTCCAGAAATGATACTTTGTGATGAAGTCTTAATGTTAAAAGAGACAAATGTAATAATATCTTTAATGAATCAATTCATGTACATTTATATCAAACCTGCTATTCCCTGCATGATGGGATCAGAAACACTAGAATTCTACTTTCTCGGGACGTTTTAGATTTACAACGACGACATCATTAAAAGTGTGAACTGCAGTCACACTGCAAGTTTATGTCCATAATCCTTAGATATTCTCTCCAAATGAGAACAATTTAACAGAAGAGTTTAACATTACCTTGGCTGTAGTCATGCTCTGTAGACAGAAGCTTCACCTGCACAGGTGATCTCATTAGCTCGTCCTGTCTCTCCACCTGCACGCAAAGCAACTTGTACTCTCTGCTGCCCTCTAGTGTTGCTAAAACGATTTATTATGTCCAATAAACAAACCTACAGAAAGACTTAACAGTGTGGGTCTTTCTTTTTATTTCAAGGGTCCCCATTTTATCTCAAACATCAATATAGCTAATATTTAACACTAATTGGTAAATATCAAACATGTATGCTTCATTACAGTTGAAACAATTGTTCTCTGGTAACAAATATTTATCATTAAACATGTGTGTTCATGTATGATCCATGGCACTCATCATGATGGACAAATATGATGGAAAAACATTCTATTAGTGTCAGTACAGTACACGAGGTTGGAAATCAACCACGCATTTGCGCATGCGTTGTCCACCTACAAGGAGGTTTATAACGGTCAGACGCGGAAGAATCTACGAAACTATCACTGATAGATTCTCAAAAATCATCTGATATTAAATGATCTTTTCTCTCAAGGATAAGGATGTTGAAGGAGTGACGTCACAGTGTCCACTGTTGAAGGATAAGGATGTTGAGTGTCCAGCTGGAAGGAGCACAGGTACATGTTGTGGTTTATTAAAGTCTCTTTTCATTTTATTGACATCGGTAAATGTAACGCTAAGTTTAAGTGAAGGTATCAAGACCTGTCGCCCTTCCCAGCTATCTTCTAAATAATCCACGGAGGAAAAATTCAGAAAAAAAAGTCTTATATAGATCCAGAGCGGTCCGTAATAGGAACAAAAAAACAAAACAGGCACTCGGGGCGAAGGCAGGGCACTTCTGGAGATCGGGGTCCCAACAGCAACTAAAACAAAAAGACAAAAGGACTCACTTGAGTAAATAAAAGTGCTGACAACGTCAGGAGTATCCAAAGGATTATCCAGTTGTGATTCAAAGGCGAGGAGCGAGATCGAAAGGACAGCCAACCTGGTCTGGAAACGCAATACTCTGGCGAGTTCTTCCGGGTAGAGACGCTCCTTATCAATGGGAAGAACCCGCCACTCCATCATCCCCAGCCGCGCACCTGCCAGCGTCTGTCACTCAAAACACAGGACACATGAAAACGGAAAACCACCTTCAAAATAAAACAAAAGAACATAAGCATGACACTTGTATGTTGATTCTATCAAATGTATTCTGCCCATTTTAAATGTTGACCTTTTTTCTTATAAGAGTAACTGTCAGGAGTCTTGATGTAAAACGTCACTCAAATGTGTCATTTATTTATTTCTCTCACAGGATTCAGAGTCAATGTTCATTGCACAGAATTTCCATCTCCGTCCTGCACTGTCTGTGATGATGGAACTTACATGGACAAATTGAACCGAGAGAAACATGGTTTCAAGTGTCTCGTCTGTACTGAAGGTAAAGTTTGTTCTTCACTAGAATGATGAGTTGGTCAGTATGTAGATGTGATGTAGAATTTGTTATTGACTAACAGGACTGAGAGAGATCAGATCCTGTACCTTCACAGCAAACACCAAGTGTGAACCTCTGGAGGGTTTTTTCTGTGTGGACGGCTCAGTGGACACATGTGTGGCAGCACAGCAACACTCCACATGTGAACCAGGACAGTTCATCATCAGAGCAGGCGAGTTTCACATCCAACATGTGAAATGCAAGAGTGCAGAAACTATAAGACACACACAATGTTCTTCACAGGAACGTCCTCCACAGACACTGAGTGTGGAACCTGCAGTGAAGGAACATTTTCAAATGGAACGTTCACGTCATGTCAGGATCACAAACAGTGAGTGAAGCTTCACAAATGTTTGCTCCAGATGTTTTCTTCTAAACTGTCTCCACTTGTCTTTGTAGATGTTCAACATATCTACGAGAAGGAACTATTTCTTCTGACTCTGTATGTCGAGAAGGTTTGACACCAGGAGAAGTGGCTGGAATTATTGTTGCTGTGATCGTTCTACTGATCACATGTTCTGTAGTTTATTGGTATAAAAAAAGAAAAAGAGGTAAAAAACAAATGCATTCATAAAAATCACATTATTATATTGATTTGTGTTTATCTGGAGTCATTTCCTTGAATTATTTTTCTCCTTAACCAGATGGAAAAGAGTTCAAGAGAAGAAGGAAGGTATGTAAGAATGTTTTTTAGTCATTTATCAAAGTGATTTAATGTTTAAATGTAATGTTGATTAATTTTGCAAATGTCATCACTTGTACAATTAAAATGAATGTCAATTTTGGTTTAATATCTTCAGCACTGCAGTATTTGTGCATCAGAGAAACGATCATTATTTCTTATTAGGAGGTGGCAGTGGGAATGAATGAATGTATGGATTCAACGGAGCATCCGTGAGAATTTCAATTAGTTTGAGCTTTTTTTTTAATCTAAACTGACTTATTTTTTTCTTGTCTTAGATCAATTTATTCATCTGAGAATAAGTCCGATGAAGTGGAACATGTTCCACTGATGGTAGAACCCGGGGAAGACCCAGAACACACTGAAGAAGCATGTTCCTCCACTGGGCTGGAAACACAGGGGGGTCCTCCAGAAAGAGCTGGACGATGTAACTGGGGAGAAGAAAGTATGGACCTCTCTGCTGAAGCTGCTGCCCCCGTGACAAGAATCCAGATAAACAGACCAGAGATAGCAGACGTTGAATATGAACTAATTGGACACGAGGATATTAAAGTAGATTGTTCAGTCATTCAATAGAATGTTTGAGTTTTATACAACATGAAAAATGTGTTCATAAATGATGTGTTCAGTGAACATAACATATTTCTGGCTGTTTTCATTTGCCTGTGTGTGTAGCTTAGTCTGTGATATAGAAAACAGTTTCTGTCAAAGCTTTCATTAATCTCATAAATGGCTGATCAGTTAAACATCAGCCAGGTTTGAGGATGTACTTCACTCCACAGCCGTCAGTGTTGCTTGTTCTTTCACTGCCCTTTTTGTGAGGTCACCAAATTCAGACCAGCACAGATGGACAAAACCCAACAGCACATACAAAGCCACTTGAGAAAGGCAATCATCATGGAGGTGTGTACAGTATATGTTTAGTTAGTTCCTCGTATATTGCATCATAAAAGTCTAACCGTTTACATTTTTATGTTTGACAGACTATCCGATACACAGATGTGGGCTGCAGACCAGAACCTCACGTCCATTGTCATGTGCGTGTCAATGTGTGTCAATGCGCGCGCGTGTGTCAATGTGCGTCAATGCTTGCGCGCGTGTCAATGTGCGTCAATGCTTGCGTGCGTGTCAATGCGTGTGCGTGTGTCAATATGCTTGCGCGCGTGTCAATGTGCGTCAATGCTTGCGCGCGTGTCAATGTGCGTCAATGCGCGCGTGCGTGTCAATGTGCGTCAATGCGCCCGTGCGTGTCAATGCGTGTGCGTGCGTCAATATGCGCGCGAGTGTCAATGTGCGTCAATGCTTGCGCGCGTGTCAATGTGCGTCAATGCTTGCGCGTGTGTCAATGTGCGTCAATGCTTGCGCGTGTCAACACACAACACACGCACGCACACATTAAACAAATGCGCACACCCACATTAAACAAACGCGCACGCACACATAAAACACACGCATGCATACACAGACATGCACTGACAAACGCACACACACACGGTGACATGCAAACATAAAACACACGCACGCACGCACACATAAAACAAACGCGGATTTTATAGGTTTGTTTGTGATGTGTAGTTATGCGTTTGTGTGCATGTCATTGGTGTGTGTGCGCATGTGTCAGTGTGTGTCTGCGTGTGCGTGCGTGTGTGTGTTTTATGTGTGCATGTCACCGTGTGTGTGCGTGTGTCAGTGCATGTCTGTGTGTGCATGCGTGTGTTTTGTGTGCGTCCGCGTTTGTTTTATGTGTGCGTGCGTGCGTGTGTTTTATGTGTGCATGTCACATGAAACAAATGCGCGCACGCACACATAAAACAAATGCGCGCATGCACACATAAAACAAATGCGCGCATGCACACATAAAGCAAATGCGCGCATGCACACATAAAGCAAATGCGCGCATGCACACATAAAACAAATGCGCGCACGTCACATAAAACAAATGCGCGCGCGCACACATAAAACAAATGCGCGCACGCACATATTAAAGAAATGCGCACGCGCACACAAAACAAATGCGCAAGAGCACACAAAACAAATGCGCGCGCACAGATAAAACAAATGCACACGCACACAACACACGCACGCACACATTAAACAAATGCGCACACCCACATAAAACAAACGCGCGCGCACGCACACATAAAACACACGCATGCATACACAGACATGCACTGACAAACGCACACACACACGGTGACATGCAAACATAAAACACACGCACGCACGCACACATAAAACAAACGCGGGTTTTATAGGTTTGTTTGTGATGTGTAGTTATGCGTTTGTGTGCATGTCATTGGTGTGTGTGCGCATGTGTCAGTGTGTGTCTGCGTGTGCGTGCGTGTGTGTGTTTTATGTGTGCATGTCACCGTGTGTGTGCGTGTGTCAGTGCATGTCTGTGTGTGCATGCGTGTGTTTTGTGTGCGTCCGCGTTTGTTTTATGTGTGCGTGCGTGCGTGTGTTTTATGTGTGCATGTCACATGAAACAAATGCGCGCACGCACACATAAAACAAATGCGCGCATGCACACATAAAACAAATGCGCGCATGCACACATAAAACAAATGCGCGCATGCACACATAAAGCAAATGCGCGCATGCACACATAAAACAAATGCGCGCACGTCACATAAAACAAATGCGCGCACGCACACATAAAACAAATGCGCGCACGCACATATTAAAGAAATGCGCACGCGCACACAAAACAAATGCGCAAGAGCACACAAAACAAATGCGCGCGCACAGATAAAACAAATGCACACGCACACAACACACGCACGCACACATTAAACAAATGCGCACACCCACATAAAACAAACGCGCACGCACACATAAAACACACGCATGCATACACAGACATGCACTGACAAACGCACACACACACGGTGACATGCAAACATAAAACACACGCACGCACGCACACATAAAACAAACGCGGATTTTATAGGTTTGTTTGTGATCTGTAGTTATGCGTTTGTGTGCATGTCATTGGTGTGTGTGCGCATGTGTCAGTGTGTGTCTGCGTGTGCGTGCGTGTGTGTGTTTTATGTGTGCATGTCACCGTGTGTGTGCGTGTGTCAGTGCATGTCTGTGTGTGCATGCGTGTGTGTGTTTTATGTGTGCATGTCACCGTGTGTGTGCGTGTGTCAGTGCATGTCTGTGTGTGCATGCGTGTGTTTTGTGTGCGTCCGCGTTTGTTTTATGTGTGCGTGCGTGCGTGTGTTTTATGTGTGCATGTCACATGAAACAAATGCGCGCACGCACACATAAAACAAATGCGCGCATGCACACATAAAACAAATGCGCGCATGCACACATAAAACAAATGCGCGCATGCACACATAAAACAAATGCGCGCGCGCGCACATAACACAAATGCGCGCACGTCACATAAAACAAATGCGCGCACGCACACATAAAACAAATGCGCGCACGCACATATTAAAGAAATGCGCACGCGCACACAAAACAAATGCGCAAGAGCACACAAAACAAATGCGCGCGCACAGATAAAACAAATGCACACGCACACAACACACGCACGCACACATTAAACAAATGCGCACACCCACATAAAACAAACGCGCACGCACACATAAAACACACGCATGCATACACAGACATGCACTGACAAACGCACACACACACGGTGAGATGCAAACATAAAACACACGCACGCACGCACACATAAAACAAACGCGGGTTTTATAGGTTTGTTTGTGATGTGTAGTTATGCGTTTGTGTGCATGTCATTGGTGTGTGTGCGCATGTGTCAGTGTGTGTCTGCGTGTGCGTGCGTGTGTGTGTGTGTTTTATGTGTGCATGTCACCGTGTGTGTGCGTGTGTCAGTGCATGTCTGTGTGTGCATGCGTGTGTTTTGTGTGCGTCCGCGTTTGTTTTATGTGTGCGTGCGTGCGTGTGTTTTATGTGTGCATGTCACATGAAACAAATGCGCGCACGCACACATAAAACAAATGCGCGCATGCACACATAAAACAAATGCGCGCATGCACACATAAAACAAATGCGCGCATGCACACATAAAGCAAATGCGCGCATGCACACATAAAACAAATGCGCGCACGTCACATAAAACAAATGCGCGCACGCACACATAAAACAAATGCGCGCACGCACATATTAAAGAAATGCGCACGCGCACACAAAACAAATGCGCAAGAGCACACAAAACAAATGCGCGCGCACAGATAAAACAAATGCACACGCACACAACACACGCACGCACACATTAAACAAATGCGCACACCCACATAAAACAAACGCGCACGCACACATAAAACACACGCATGCATACACAGACATGCACTGACAAACGCACACACACACGGTGACATGCAAACATAAAACACACGCACGCACGCACACATAAAACAAACGCGGATTTTATAGGTTTGTTTGTGATCTGTAGTTATGCGTTTGTGTGCATGTCATTGGTGTGTGTGCGCATGTGTCAGTGTGTGTCTGCGTGTGCGTGCGTGTGTGTGTTTTATGTGTGCATGTCACCGTGTGTGTGCGTGTGTCAGTGCATGTCTGTGTGTGCATGCGTGTGTGTGTTTTATGTGTGCATGTCACCGTGTGTGTGCGTGTGTCAGTGCATGTCTGTGCGTGCGTGCGTGTGTTTTATGTGTGCATGTCACATGAAACAAATGCGCGCACGCACACATAAAACAAATGCGCGCATGCACACATAAAACAAATGCGCGCATGCACACATAAAACAAATGCGCGCGCGCGCACACAAAACACACGGATGCACACACAGACATGCACTGACACACGCACACACACACGGTGACATGCACACATAAAACAAACGCGGACGCACACAAAACAAACGCGCACGCACACATAAAACACACGCATGCATACATAGACATGCACTGACAAACGCACACACACACGGTGACATGCAAACATAAAACACACGCACGCACGAACACATAAAACAAACGCGGATTTTTTTTAGAATAGAATAGAATAGAAAAGCTTTATTCATCCCCAGAGGGGAAACACACTTTCACAACAGCGCAGATTAAAAAAAATATATATAGGTTTGTTTGTGATGTGTAGTTATGCGTTTGTGTGCATGTCACTGGTGTGTGTGCGCATGTGTCAGTGTGCGTCTGCGTGTGCGTGCGTGTGTGTGTTTTATGTGTGCATGTCACCGTGTGTGTGTGCGTGTGTCAGTGCATGTCTGTGTGTGCATGCGTGTGTTTAATGTGTGCGTGCGCGTTTGTTTTGTGTGCGTCCGCGTTTGTTTTATGTGTGCGTGCGTGCGTGTGTTTATGTGTGCATGTCACCGTGTGTGTGGGCGTGTGTCAGTGCATGTCTGTGTGTGCATGCGTGTGTTTTAGGTGTGCGTGCGCGTTTCTTTGATGTGTGCGTCCGCGTTTGTTTTATGTGTGCGTGCGTGCGTGTGTTTTATGTGTGCGTGCGCGTTTGTTTTATGTGGGTGTGCGCATTTGTTTAATGTGTGCGTTCGTGCACAGTAAATTTCCAAGTGTCAAAAAGGAAGTGTTAATGTATTTTAACTATTTCATAGACTGGTTTAACTCTTCCAGATGTAACACAACAACAACAGGTGTAAAACGTGGCTCCTCCCCCTGCAGTGCTGTTGTCAATATCCAGAGTTAAAACCCAGGTGTTATTTATTCAGTGTAAAAAGTGAATGAACACTGTCAAGGGTCAATTTAACAATATTCAGTGTTAATATCTTAATATGCTCCGCCCATTTCAAATGATCCAGAAGTTTCTAGAGTAATTGGACCTCATGGACCACCGCCATGTTTCCATTGGTAAAGACTGTGGTAAGTCTCTCCATCTGCTGACTTATATTTAAATGAATTAAACGATTTATACAATTGTATTCACCGTGACTGTACTACCATTCGCTTTTTAGACTTCTAATGTAGATGAATTGCTATGTGGTTCACCAACATTAAGTTACATTCTATTACTTGTAATGCGGTACAGTTAACCTGCGCAGTGAACACCACGTGTAGACACTTGTAACCAATACCACTATGGATTATTGTGTATATTCGGTTTATGGTGCTCGCTCAAAACAACAGATGTATATGCTGTCTGTACATGCGCGCGCCAGTAAGTACGGTAGATCATTCCCGCGCCACTCCCCCTCTGTCAGGCTTTAGTTTTTAGTAATGTAACCCAGCCGTTTATTTGTCGTTTTATGTTTCAATTATTTTCACTGGAAGTATATAATTAAACCCAGTTGTTATTTTCGTGTTTTATGTTTTATTACTTTTCAATGCATGTATCGCATCAAGACACTGTCGCTTTAAGACGGCCATTGTTTTTTACCTGCGTTCCACGGATGAGACGCGTGGTGTTCAGATGCTTCAGCGGCTCAGAGACTGAGACACGTGTAAGTAAGTAAGTAAGTAAGTAATATTTATTTATATAGCGCTTTTCGAGACCAGGGTCACAAAGCGCTTTAACAATCAAAAACAATACTCAAAACAGTACATACTTCAAAGATCAAGACAACACCGAGAACAACAAGTTCGAGAAATTCAAGGAAAAGCCTGAACAAATAGAAACGTCTTAAGATGTTTCTTAAAGGAGTCAGTAGACTCCATCAAGCGCAAAGAGAGAGGAAGATTGTTCCAAAGCTTAGGAGCAACAGCCTGAAAAGATTTCTCTCCTCTGGTCCTGAGCCGTGTGCGTGGAACCATCAGTAGATTCTGATCCACAGACCTCAGAGACCGAGCTGGGGTGTAAGGCTGGATCAGATCAGTGATGTAAGGAGGAGCCTGACCATGAATAGCTCTGAAAGTAAGAACCAGAATTTTAAAGTTGATCCTGAAAGAAACTGGAAGCCAGTGAAGAGTTTTAAGGATCGGAGAAATGTGAGTTCTCCTACTTGAGCGGGTCAGAATTCTCGCTGCAGAGTTCTGAATCAACTGCAGACGAGACAGCTCCTTCTTGTTAAGACATGAAAACAAACCGTTACAATAGTCCAGACGAGAAGAAACAAACGCATGGATTACAAGCTCCAGATCATGTTGTGACAACATTTTCCTAAGTTTAGAGATTTTTCTCAGTTGAAGGAAACAGTTTCTGGTCAGTTTTCTGCAGTGTTGAACAAGAGACATGTCTTTATCAAATACAACACCCAGGTTTCTCAGGCTCAGTTTGACAGACTGACCTAAGTCACCCAAGTACTGACTCAACCATGGAATCTTATCATCAGGAGCAATCACCAGAGTTTCAGTTTTGTCCACATTAAGCTGTAAAGTGTGCCAACGCTCCTGCAATTTTACTGAATACACTCGCTTATCACTCCTAGGTGAGCCTAAACAATACGTTTATATTATTGTTTATATTGCTGTGTGTAAATGAATGTTGTGTCGAAGCAGCTATTTAAGTTTTTGTGTGAAACTTGAAGCATTGTTTTATAACTTTATTCAAGTGTATATTTTCGATAGTATTTTATATTGTACTGTTTCACTTTGTTTTGAAAGTAAGTTGCACTTTATATTTTGTTATCGCGTGGTGTTCAGATGCTTCAGCGGCTCAGAGTTCACCGCATCTGTTATTTAACACGCCGATTAAACGTTCGTGCTGTTGTATGGTTAACAAGCGTTGAATGTGTTGAAGGTGCCGTAGCTAAGAATCTTGAATATTAATAAAATAAATCGCCTACCATGACCCACCAATATAGCAAACTTTTTATTGGAATATAAATATATTTTCGTCCTTCAAAATAACAAACAAAATACGTGTGTGAGTTACATTATAATTAAAAAAGCTAAGTTTTAGCGAACTAGCTCTCGTGTTAACGCACCACAGAAAGTTACATTACACGCAATGAAACATTATTTCTGAGTCTTAAAGCAATAATGATATCTTACCTCAATAGACGAGTGACGCGCACCTGATTCCGTCAAGTTATGCACAAACGTGAGGATAAAATGCGATCGATCTTTGTCAACAAGTGTGACGTCATCATCCGGAAGTTGCGTATGCGGCAATTTGAAAACTTTTTAGCTGACGCTAAATTTAAACTAAACTTAACTCGGTCTTTATACAAGCACGCATCTACTATTGTATTCATGGCGCTTTTAAACAAACAAGCACAATATCTCATTGTATTCCTGTGGTGTGACGTCACCGCTGCAGGATCAGTTGATTAGCATGTGTGACGTCACCCCTGCAGACTCGCGATTAATGTTGACAAACGTCACGTAGACGCTCATAATCGCAGCTAAATAAAAAGAAAACATATGTCCATAAACGCAATCTCAATGAAAGCTTCTATTTTCATAGAAAAGCGCACCGGATTATAAAGAGGATCAAGCGAAATAGCACAGACTGGGCGACGCGTCAAATGTAACCCGGGTCGTTTGAATCCGACGTCGGGGGGTGCTCTGTATAATACTGGGTGACCCGTGCGTGTCAATGCGTGCGCGCGTGTCAATGTGCGTCAATACGTGTGTGTCAATGTGCGTCAATGTGCGTCAATACGTGTGCGTGTGTCAATGTGCGTCAATGCGTGCGGGTGTGTCAATGCGTATAGACGTGTGTTTATATGTGTGTACATATATGTGTGTATGTGTATAGACGTGTGTGTGTATATATGTGTGTGTATGTGTATAGACGTGTGTGTGTATATATATGTGTGTATGTGTATAGACGTGTGTGTGTGTATATATGTGTGTGTATAGACGTGTGTGTATATATATGTGTGTATGTGTATAGACGTGTGTGTATATGTGTGTATGTGTATAGACGTGTGTGTGTGTGTGTGTGTGTGTATATATATATACGTGTGTGTGTTTATATATGTGTGTATGTGTATAGACGTGTGTGTGTATATATATGTGTGTATATGTGTGTATGTGTATAGACGTGTGTGTGTGTATATGTGTGTATGTGTATAGACGTGTGTGTATATATATGTGTGTATATGTGTGTATGTGTATAGACGTGTGTGTATATATATGTGTGTATGTGTATAGACGTGTGTGTGTATATGTATATGTGTGTATGTGTATAGACGTGTGTGTGTGTGTGTGTGTGTGTGTGTATATACTGTATATATATTGTAACGATCCTGTTTGTTCTGTTCATTAATGTTGCGGGCACTTTAAGAAGGTGAGTCTGTGCGCATGCGCAGTTGTTGTTAGAGAGATTTCGCGTTCAACTAGTGGTGTGAAGAACGAGCGGCGTTGGTTGTGGCCGAAACAATAACCTCTCTGTGAGTACAGCGAACAAAGAAACAATATCTGTGCAAGACAACCGTCTGGTCATGTGTGGAGGACCAAACGTTACATTGGTGTCAGAAGCGACTTTTTCGGACCTGCTCCTGAGGCGAAGCTAACGGTTATTAGCAACGAACTTTGCTAACGAACGTCCCCGGTATGTACGGGAAAGTGAAGAGCGAAAGTGAGGAGATGGACGTTGGTGCGAGACGACGGGACCATGCTCAACAGTTAAGAGACGCTGTGTTACAACTCTCAGAAGAAGAATGTGCGTCAATGCGTGCGCCAATGTGCAGCAACTGGGCTTCATCAAGTATCAAACAGATCACACATCACACCTACCATGATTTTGTTCAATGAGATGAAAACTTATTTGATGTTCAATCCAGTGTTCAGGTTGACTTCAGTGCTTATGTTTTAGTAGAAGTGAAGCTGTGGTGCTTTAGTTTAATACATGGACACAGCACTAAACTTTGTTGTTGGTTGTTAGTTGTTTTTTTAGATTTTGGGATCAACCGTCACTTTTTAGTAATGGGAGAATTATTTCTCTGCACTGTGCGAGTCGTCCCAGAGCCATTGTTCAGCCTGAAGCCAATACGTTTTTAGGTTGAAAAGTTTGCCCCCCTGAAAAAATGTAATGCCCCCCCTTAAATGTTTTTCTGCAGCCGGGTCTGTCAGTGTTATACTAGATCCACTCAGTATAAACTGTTGTCAACATTGAAGTCAAATCATCTCCAGAAATGATACTTTGTGATGAAGTCTTAATGTTAAAAGAGACAAATGTAATAATATCTTTAATGAATCAATTCATGTACATTTATATCAAACCTGCTATTCCCTGCATGATGGGATCAGAAACACTAGAATTCTACTTTCTCGGGACGTTTTAGATTTACAACGACGACATCATTAAAAGTGTGAACTGCAGTCACACTGCAAGTTTATGTCCATAATCCTTAGATATTCTCTCCAAATGAGAACAATTTAACAGAAGAGTTTAACATTACCTTGGCTGTAGTCATGCTCTGTAGACAGAAGCTTCACCTGCACAGGTGATCTCATTAGCTCGTCCTGTCTCTCCACCTGCACGCAAAGCAACTTGTACTCTCTGCTGCCCTCTAGTGTTGCTAAAACGATTTATTATGTCCAATAAACAAACCTACAGAAAGACTTAACAGTGTGGGTCTTTCTTTTTATTTCAAGGGTCCCCATTTTATCTCAAACATCAATATAGCTAATATTTAACACTAATTGGTAAATATCAAACATGTATGCTTCATTAAAGTTGAAACAATTGTTCTCTGGTAACAAATATTTATCATTAAACATGTGTGTTCATGTATGATCCATGGCACTCATCATGATGGACAAATATGATGGAAAAACATTCTATTAGTGTCAGTACAGTACAGGAGGTTGGAAATCAACCACGCATTTGCGCATGCGTTGTCCACCTACAAGGAGGTTTATAACGGTCAGACGCGGAAGAATCTACGAAACTATCACTGATAGATTCTCAAAAATCATCTGATATTAAATGATCTTTTCTCTCAAGGATAAGGATGTTGAAGGAGTGACGTCACAGTGTCCACTGTTGAAGGATAAGGATGTTGAGTGTCCAGCTGGAAGGAGCACAGGTACATGTTGTGGTTTATTAAAGTCTCTTTTCATTTTATTGACATCGGTAAATGTAACGCTAAGTTTAAGTGAAGGTATCAAGACCTGTCGCCCTTCCCAGCTATCTTCTAAATAATCCACGGAGGAAAAATTCAGAAAAAAAAGTCTTATATAGATCCAGAGCGGTCCGTAATAGGAACAAAAAAACAAAACAGGCACTCGGGGCGAAGGCAGGGCACTTCTGGAGATCGGGGTCCCAACAGCAACTAAAACAAAAAGACAAAAGGACTCACTTGAGTAAATAAAAGTGCTGACAACGTCAGGAGTATCCAAAGGATTATCCAGTTGTGATTCAAAGGCGAGGAGCGAGATCGAAAGGACAGCCAACCTGGTCTGGAAACGCAATACTCTGGCGAGTTCTTCCGGGTAGAGACGCTCCTTATCAATGGGAAGAACCCGCCACTCCATCATCCCCAGCCGCGCACCTGCCAGCGTCTGTCACTCAAAACACAGGACACATGAAAACGGAAAACCACCTTCAAAATAAAACAAAAGAACATAAGCATGACACTTGTATGTTGATTCTATCAAATGTATTCTGCCTATTTTAAATGTTGACCTTTTTTCTTATAAGAGTAACTGTCAGGAGTCTTGATGTAAAACGTCACTCAAATGTGTCATTTATTTATTTCTCTCACAGGATTCAGAGTCAATGTTCATTGCACAGAATTTCCATCTCCGTCCTGCACTGTCTGTGATGATGGAACTTACATGGACAAATTGAACCGAGAGAAACATGGTTTCAAGTGTCTCGTCTGTACTGAAGGTAAAGTTTGTTCTTCACTAGAATGATGAGTTGGTCAGTATGTAGATGTGATGTAGAATTTGTTATTGACTAACAGGACTGAGAGAGATCAGATCCTGTACCTTCACAGCAAACACCAAGTGTGAACCTCTGGAGGGTTTTTTCTGTGTGGACGGCTCAGTGGACACATGTGTGGCAGCACAGCAACACTCCACATGTGAACCAGGACAGTTCATCATCAGAGCAGGCGAGTTTCACATCCAACATGTGAAATGCAAGAGTGCAGAAACTATAAGACACACACAATGTTCTTCACAGGAACGTCCTCCACAGACACTGAGTGTGGAACCTGCAGTGAAGGAACATTTTCAAATGGAACGTTCACGTCATGTCAGGATCACAAACAGTGAGTGAAGCTTCACAAATGTTTGCTCCAGATGTTTTCTTCTAAACTGTCTCCACTTGTCTTTGTAGATGTTCAACATATCTACGAGAAGGAACTATTTCTTCTGACTCTGTATGTCGAGAAGGTTTGACACCAGGAGAAGTGGCTGGAATTATTGTTGCTGTGATCGTTCTACTGATCACATGTTCTGTAGTTTATTGGTATAAAAAAAGAAAAAGAGGTAAAAAACAAATGCATTCATAAAAATCACATTATTATATTGATTTGTGTTTATCTGGAGTCATTTCCTTGAATTATTTTTCTCCTTAACCAGATGGAAAAGAGTTCAAGAGAAGAAGGAAGGTATGTAAGAATGTTTTTTAGTCATTTATCAAAGTGATTTAATGTTTAAATGTAATGTTGATTAATTTTGCAAATGTCATCACTTGTACAATTAAAATGAATGTCAATTTTGGTTTAATATCTTCAGCACTGCAGTATTTGTGCATCAGAGAAACGATCATTATTTCTTATTAGGAGGTGGCAGTGGGAATGAATGAATGTATGGATTCAACGGAGCATCCGTGAGAATTTCAATTAGTTTGAGCTTTTTTTTTAATCTAAACTGACTTATTTTTTTCTTGTCTTAGATCAATTTATTCATCTGAGAATAAGTCCGATGAAGTGGAACATGTTCCACTGATGGTAGAACCCGGGGAAGACCCAGAACACACTGAAGAAGCATGTTCCTCCACTGGGCTGGAAACACAGGGGGGTCCTCCAGAAAGAGCTGGACGATGTAACTGGGGAGAAGAAAGTATGGACCTCTCTGCTGAAGCTGCTGCCCCCGTGACAAGAATCCAGATAAACAGACCAGAGATAGCAGACGTTGAATATGAACTAATTGGACACGAGGATATTAAAGTAGATTGTTCAGTCATTCAATAGAATGTTTGAGTTTTATACAACATGAAAAATGTGTTCATAAATGATGTGTTCAGTGAACATAACATATTTCTGGCTGTTTTCATTTGCCTGTGTGTGTAGCTTAGTCTGTGATATAGAAAACAGTTTCTGTCAAAGCTTTCATTAATCTCATAAATGGCTGATCAGTTAAACATCAGCCAGGTTTGAGGATGTACTTCACTCCACAGCCGTCAGTGTTGCTTGTTCTTTCACTGCCCTTTTTGTGAGGTCACCAAATTCAGACCAGCACAGATGGACAAAACCCAACAGCACATACAAAGCCACTTGAGAAAGGCAATCATCATGGAGGTGTGTACAGTATATGTTTAGTTAGTTCCTCGTATATTGCATCATAAAAGTCTAACCGTTTACATTTTTATGTTTGACAGACTATCCGATACACAGATGTGGGCTGCAGACCAGAACCTCACGTCCATTGTCATGTGCGTGTCAATGTGTGTCAATGCGCGCGTGTGTCAATGTGCGTCAATGCTTGCGCGCGTGTCAATGTGCGTCAATGCTTGCGTGCGTGTCAATGCGTGTGCGTGTGTCAATATGCTTGCGCGCGTGTCAATGTGCGTCAATGCTTGCGCGCGTGTCAATGTGCGTCAATGCGCCCGTGCGTGTCAATGCGTGTGCGTGCGTCAATATGCGCGCGAGTGTCAATGTGCGTCAATGCTTGCGCGCGTGTCAATGTGCGTCAATGCTTGCGCGTGTGTCAATGTGCGTCAATGCTTGCGCGTGTCAACACACAACACACGCACGCACACATTAAACAAATGCGCACACCCACATTAAACAAACGCGCACGCACACATAAAACACACGCATGCATACACAGACATGCACTGACAAACGCACACACACACGGTGACATGCAAACATAAAACACACGCACGCACGCACACATAAAACAAACGCGGATTTTATAGGTTTGTTTGTGATGTGTAGTTATGCGTTTGTGTGCATGTCATTGGTGTGTGTGCGCATGTGTCAGTGTGTGTCTGCGTGTGCGTGCGTGTGTGTGTTTTATGTGTGCATGTCATCGTGTGTGTGCGTGTGTCAGTGCATGTCTGTGTGTGCATGCGTGTGTGTGTTTTATGTGTGCATGTCACCGTGTGTGTGCGTGTGTCAGTGCATGTCTGTGTGTGCATGCGTGTGTTTTGTGTGCGTCCGCGTTTGTTTTATGTGTGCGTGCGTGCGTGTGTTTTATGTGTGCATGTCACATGAAACAAATGCGCGCACGCACACATAAAACAAATGCGCGCATGCACACATAAAACAAATGCGCGCATGCACACATAAAGCAAATGCGCGCATGTACACATAAAACAAATGCGCGCACGTCACATAAAACAAATGCGCGCACGCACACATAAAACAAATGCGCGCACGCACATATTAAAGAAATGCGCACGCGCACACAAAACAAATGCGCAAGAGCACACAAAACAAATGCGCGCGCACAGATAAAACAAATGCACACGCACACAACACACGCACGCACACATTAAACAAATGCGCACACCCACATAAAACAAACGCGCACGCACACATAAAACACACGCATGCATACACAGACATGCACTGACAAACGCACACACACACGGTGACATGCAAACATAAAACACACGCACGCACGCACACATAAAACAAACGCGGGTTTTATAGGTTTGTTTGTGATGTGTAGTTATGCGTTTGTGTGCATGTCATTGGTGTGTGTGCGCATGTGTCAGTGTGTGTCTGCGTGTGCGTGCGTGTGTGTGTTTTATGTGTGCATGTCACCGTGTGTGTGCGTGTGTCAGTGCATGTCTGTGTGTGCATGCGTGTGTTTTGTGTGCGTCCGCGTTTGTTTTATGTGTGCGTGCGTGCGTGTGTTTTATGTGTGCATGTCACATGAAACAAATGCGCGCACGCACACATAAAACAAATGCGCGCATGCACACATAAAACAAATGCGCGCATGCACACATAAAACAAATGCGCGCATGCACACATAAAGCAAATGCGCGCATGCACACATAAAACAAATGCGCGCACGTCACATAAAACAAATGCGCGCACGTCACATAAAACAAATGCGCGCACGCACACATAAAACAAATGCGCGCACGCACATATTAAAGAAATGCGCACGCGCACACAAAACAAATGCGCAAGAGCACACAAAACAAATGCGCGCGCACAGATAAAACAAATGCACACGCACACAACACACGCACGCACACATTAAACAAATGCGCACACCCACATAAAACAAACGCGCACGCACACATAAAACACACGCATGCATACACAGACATGCACTGACAAACGCACACACACACGGTGACATGCAAACATAAAACACACGCACGCACGCACACATAAAACAAACGCGGATTTTATAGGTTTGTTTGTGATCTGTAGTTATGCGTTTGTGTGCATGTCATTGGTGTGTGTGCGCATGTGTCAGTGTGTGTCTGCGTGTGCGTGCGTGTGTGTGTTTTATGTGTGCATGTCACCGTGTGTGTGCGTGTGTCAGTGCATGTCTGTGTGTGCATGCGTGTGTGTGTTTTATGTGTGCATGTCACCGTGTGTGTGCGTGTGTCAGTGCATGTCTGTGTGTGCATGCGTGTGTTTTGTGTGCGTCCGCGTTTGTTTTATGTGTGCGTGCGTGCGTGTGTTTTATGTGTGCATGTCACATGAAACAAATGCGCGCACGCACACATAAAACAAATGCGCGCATGCACACATAAAACAAATGCGCGCATGCACACATAAAACAAATGCGCGCGCGCGCACACAAAACACACGGATGCACACACAGACATGCACTGACACACGCACACACACACGGTGACATGCACACATAAAACAAACGCGGACGCACACAAAACAATGTGCGTCAATGCTTGCGCGTGTCAACACACAACACACGCACGCACACATTAAACAAATGCGCACACCCACATTAAACAAACGCGCACGCACACATGAAACACACGCATGCATACACAGACATGCACTGACAAACGCACACACACACGGTGACATGCAAACATAAAACACACGCACGCACGCACACATAATGCGTGTGTTTTGTGTGCGTCCGCGTTTGTTTTATGTGTGCGTGTGTGCGTGTGTTTTATGTGTGCATGTCACATGAAACAAATGCGCGCACGCACACATAAAACAAATGCGCGCATGCACACATAAAACAAATGCGCGCATGCACACATAAAGCAAATGCGCGCATGCACACATAAAACAAATGCGCGCACGTCACATAAAACAAATGCGCGCACGCACACATAAAACAAATGCGCGCACGCACATATTAAAGAAATGCGCACGCGCACACAAAACAAATGCGCAAGAGCACACAAAACAAATGCGCGCGCACAGATAAAACAAATGCACACGCACACAACACACGCACGCACACATTAAACAAATGCGCACACCCACATTAAACAAACGCGCACGCACACATAAAACACACGCATGCATACACAGACATGCACTGACAAACGCACACACACACGGTGACATGCAAACATAAAACACACGCACGCACGCACACATAAAACAAACGCGGGTTTTATAGGTTTGTTTGTGATGTGTAGTTATGCGTTTGTGTGCATGTCATTGGTGTGTGTGCGCATGTGTCAGTGTGTGTCTGCGTGTGCGTGCGTGTGTGTGTTTTATGTGTGCATGTCACCGTGTGTGTGCGTGTGTCAGTGCATGTCTGTGTGTGCATGCGTGTGTTTTGTGTGCGTCCGCGTTTGTTTTATGTGTGCGTGCGTGCGTGTGTTTTATGTGTGCATGTCACATGAAACAAATGCGCGCACGCACACATAAAACAAATGCGCGCATGCACACATAAAACAAATGCGCGCATGCACACATAAAGCAAATGCGCGCATGCACACATAAAACAAATGCGCGCACGTCACAAAAAACAAATGCGCGCACGCACACATAAAACAAATGCGCGCACGCACATATTAAAGAAATGCGCACGCGCACACAAAACAAATGCGCAAGAGCACACAAAACAAATGCGCGCGCACAGATAAAACAAATGCACACGCACACAACACACGCACGCACACATTAAACAAATGCGCACACCCACATAAAACAAACGCGCACGCACACATAAAACACACGCATGCATACACAGACATGCACTGACAAACGCACACACACGGTGACATGCAAACATAAAACACACGCACGCACGCACACATAAAACAAACGCGGATTTTATAGGTTTGTTTGTGATCTGTAGTTATGCGTTTGTGTGCATGTCATTGGTGTGTGTGCGCATGTGTCAGTGTGTGTCTGCGTGTGCGTGCGTGTGTGTGTTTTATGTGTGCATGTCACCGTGTGTGTGCGTGTGTCAGTGCATGTCTGTGTGTGCATGCGTGTGTGTGCTTTATGTGTGCATGTCACCGTGTGTGTGCGTGTGTCAGTGCATGTCTGTGTGTGCATGCGTGTGTTTTGTGTGCGTCCGCGTTTGTTTTATGTGTGCGTGCGTGCGTGTGTTTTATGTGTGCATGTCACATGAAACAAATGCGCGCACGCACACATAAAACAAATGCGCGCATGCACACATAAAACAAATGCGCGCATGCACACATAAAACAAATGCGCGCGCGCGCACACAAAACACACGGATGCACACACAGACATGCACTGACACACGCACACACACACGGTGACATGCACACATAAAACAAACGCACACGCACACAAAACAAACGCGCACGCACACATAAAACACACGCATGCATACATAGACATGCACTGACAAACGCACACACACACGGTGACATGCAAACATAAAACACACGCACGCACGAACACATAAAACAAACGCGGATTTTTTTTAGAATAGAATCGAATAGAAAAGCTTTATTCATCCCCAGAGGGGAAACACACTTTCACAACAGCGCAGATTAAAAAAAATATATATAGGTTTGTTTGTGATGTGTAGTTATGCGTTTGTGTGCATGTCACTGGTGTGTGTGCGCATGTGTCAGTGTGTGTCTGCGTGTGCGTGCGTGTGTGTGTTTTATGTGTGCATGTCACTGTGTGTGTGTGCGTGTGTCAATGCATGTCTGTGTGTGCATGCGTGTGTTTAATGTGTGCGTGCGCGTTTGTTTTGTGTGCGTCCGCGTTTGTTTTATGTGTGCGTGCGTGCGTGTGTTTATGTGTGCATTTCACCGTGTGTGTGGGCGTGTGTCAGTGCATGTCTGTGTGTGCATGCGTGTGTTTTAGGTGTGCGTGCGCGTTTCTTTGATGTGTGCGTCCGCGTTTGTTTTATGTGTGCGTGCGTGCGTGTGTTTTATGTGTGCATGTCACCGTGTGTGTGTGCGTTTGTCAGTGCATGTCCGTGTACGCATGCGTGTGTTTTATGTGTGCGTGCGCGTTTGTTTTATGTGGGTGTGCGCATTTGTTTAATGTGTGCGTTCGTGCACAGTAAATTTCCAAGTGTCAAAAAGGAAGTGTTAATGTATTTTAACTATTTCATAGACTGGTTTAACTCTTCCAGATGTAACACAACAACAACAGGTGTAAAACGTGGCTCCTCCCCCTGCAGTGCTGTTGTCAATATCCAGAGTTAAAACCCAGGTGTTATTTATTCAGTGTAAAAAGTGAATGAACACTGTCAAGGGTCAATTTAACAATATTCAGTGTTAATATCTTAATATGCTCCGCCCATTTCAAATGATCCAGAAGTTTCTAGAGTAATTGGACCTCATGGACCACCGCCATGTTTCCATTGGTAAAGACTGTGGTAAGTCTCTCCATCTGCTGACTTATATTTAAATGAATTAAACGATTTATACAATTGTATTCACCGTGACTGTACTACCATTCGCTTTTTAGACTTCTAATGTAGATGAATTGCTATGTGGTTCACCAACATTAAGTTACATTCTATTACTTGTAATGCGGTACAGTTAACCTGCGCAGTGAACACAACGTGTAGACACTTGTAACCAATACCACTATGGATTATTGTGTATATTCGGTTTATGGTGCTCGCTCAAAACAACAGATGTATATGCTGTCTGTACATGCGCGCGCCAGTAAGTACGGTAGTTCATTCCCGCGCCACTCCCCCTCTGTCAGGCTTTAGTTTTTAGTAATGTAACCCAGCCGTTTATTTGTCGTTTTATGTTTCAATTATTTTCACTGGAAGTATATAATTAAACCCAGTTGTTATTTTCGTGTTTTATGTTTTATTACTTTTCAATGCATGTATCGCATCAAGACACTGTCGCTTTAAGACGGCCATTGTTTTTTACCTGCGTTCCACGGATGAGACGCGTGGTGTTCAGATGCTTCAGCGGCTCAGAGACTGAGACACGTGTAAGTAAGTAAGTAAGTAAGTAATATTTATTTATATAGCGCTTTTCGAGACCAGGGTCACAAAGCGCTTTAACAATCAAAAACAATACTCAAAACAGTACATACTTCAAAGATCAAGACAACACCGAGAACAACAAGTTCGAGAAATTCAAGGAAAAGCCTGAACAAATAGAAACGTCTTAAGATGTTTCTTAAAGGAGTCAGTAGACTCCATCAAGCGCAAAGAGAGAGGAAGATTGTTCCAAAGCTTAGGAGCAACAGCCTGAAAAGATTTCTCTCCTCTGGTCCTGAGCCGTGTGCGTGGAACCATCAGTAGATTCTGATCCACAGACCTCAGAGACCGAGCTGGGGTGTAAGGCTGGATCAGATCAGTGATGTAAGGAGGAGCCTGACCATGAATAGCTCTGAAAGTAAGAACCAGAATTTTAAAGTTGATCCTGAAAGAAACTGGAAGCCAGTGAAGAGTTTTAAGGATCGGAGAAATGTGAGTTCTCCTACTTGAGCGGGTCAGAATTCTCGCTGCAGAGTTCTGAATCAACTGCAGACGAGACAGCTCCTTCTTGTTAAGACATGAAAACAAACCGTTACAATAGTCCAGACGAGAAGAAACAAACGCATGGATTACAAGCTCCAGATCATGTTGTGACAACATTTTCCTAAGTTTAGAGATTTTTCTCAGTTGAAGGAAACAGTTTCTGGTCAGTTTTCTGCAGTGTTGAACAAGAGACATGTCTTTATCAAATACAACACCCAGGTTTCTCAGGCTCAGTTTGACAGACTGACCTAAGTCACCCAAGTACTGACTCAACCATGGAATCTTATCATCAGGAGCAATCACCAGAGTTTCAGTTTTGTCCACATTAAGCTGTAAAGTGTGCCAACGCTCCTGCAATTTTACTGAATACACTCGCTTATCACTCCTAGGTGAGCCTAAACAATACGTTTATATTATTGTTTATATTGCTGTGTGTAAATGAATGTTGTGTCGAAGCAGCTATTTAAGTTTTTGTGTGAAACTTGAAGCATTGTTTTATAACTTTATTCAAGTGTATATTTTCGATAGTATTTTATATTGTACTGTTTCACTTTGTTTTGAAAGTAAGTTGCACTTTATATTTTGTTATCGCGTGGTGTTCAGATGCTTCAGCGGCTCAGAGTTCACCGCATCTGTTATTTAACACGCCGATTAAACGTTCGTGCTGTTGTATGGTTAACAAGCGTTGAATGTGTTGAAGGTGCCGTAGCTAAGAATCTTGAATATTAATAAAATAAATCGCCTACCATGACCCACCAATATAGCAAACTTTTTATTGGAATATAAATATATTTTCGTCCTTCAAAATAACAAACAAAATACGTGTGTGAGTTACATTATAATTTAAAAAAGCTAAGTTTTAGCGAACTAGCTCTCGTGTTAACGCACCACAGAAAGTTACATTACACGCAATGAAACATTATTTCGGAGTCTTAAAGCAATAATGATATCTTACCTCAATAGACGAGTGACGCGCACCTGATTCCGTCAAGTTATGCACAAACGTGAGGATAAAATGCGATCGATCTTTGTCAACAAGTGTGACGTCATCATCCGGAAGTTGCGTATGCGGCAATTTGAAAACTTTTTAGCTGACGCTAAATTTAAACTAAACTTAACTCGGTCTTTATACAAGCACGCATCTACTATTGTATTCATGGCGCTTTTAAACAAACAAGCACAATATCTCATTGTATTCCTGTGGTGTGACGTCACCGCTGCAGGATCAGTTGATTAGCATGTGTGACGTCACCCCTGCAGACTCGCGATTAATGTTGACAAACGTCACGTAGACGCTCATAATCGCAGCTAAATAAAAAGAAAACATATGTCCATAAACGCAATCTCAATGAAAGCTTCTATTTTCATAGAAAAGCGCACCGGATTATAAAGAGGATCAAGCGAAATAGCACAGACTTTATTTTACTCATTCATAAAACAATGTCAACATTATGGAGTTGAAACACCTAAAAATATACAATATAGTCACTTTTACAGGACCTTTTAAGCATGTTTTAATCCGCGAGAGCTTCTTGACTTCCGCGATGCGTAAACAATCCAAGCTCCAAAAAATTAAAATTAAGCATTTTTACCGATTTATATTCACTCTGTACCTCCTTAAAGTGGTTTGAGGTCGTTAAGCACAATCAGGATTAGAATCACACTGTTGACATTAAACATTTCAAATGAGCTTCATAGTTGTAGAATTACGGTAGCCAAATGAAACAGCGACACGTCACGTTACCAAGGCAACGAAGAGATGGGCGACGCGTCAAATGTAACCCGGGTCGTTTGAATCCGACGTCGGGGGGTGCTCTGTATAATACTGGGTGACCCGTGCGTGTCAATGCGTGCGCGCGTGTCAATGTGCGTCAATACGTGTGTGTCAATGTGCGTCAATGTGCGTCAATACGTGTGCGTGTGTCAATGTGCGTCAATGCGTGCGGGTGTGTCAATGCGTATAGACGTGTGTTTATATGTGTGTACATATATGTGTGTATGTGTATAGACGTGTGTGTGTATATATGTGTGTGTATGTGTATAGACGTGTGTGTATATATATGTGTGTATGTGTATAGACGTGTGTGTGTGTATATATGTGTGTGTATAGACGTGTGTGTATATATATGTGTGTATGTGTATAGACGTGTGTGTATATGTGTGTATGTGTATAGACGTGTGTGTGTGTGTGTGTGTGTATATGTGTGTATGTGTATAGACGTGTGTGTGTGTATATGTGTGTATGTGTATAGACGTGTGTGTATATATATGTGTGTATATGTGTGTATGTGTATAGACGTGTGTGTATATATATGTGTGTATGTGTATAGACGTGTGTGTGTGTATATGTATATGTGTGTATGTGTATAGACGTGTGTGTGTGTGTGTGTGTGTGTATATACTGTATATATATTGTAACGATCCTGTTTGTTCTGTTCATTAATGTTGCGGGCACTTTAAGAAGGTGAGTCTGTGCGCATGCGCAGTTGTTGTTAGAGAGATTTCGTGTTCAACTAGTGGTGTGAAGAACGAGCGGCGTTGGTTGTGGCCGAAACAATAACCTCTCTGTGAGTACAGCGAACAAAGAAACAATATCTGTGCAAGACAACCGTCTGGTCATGTGTGGAGGACCAAACGTTACATTGGTGTCAGAAGCGACTTTTTCGGACCTGCTCCTGAGGCGAAGCTAACGGTTATTAGCAACGAACTTTGCTAACGAACGTCCCCGGTATGTACGGGAAAGTGAAGAGCGAAAGTGAGGAGATGGACGTTGGTGCGAGACGACGGGACCATGCTCAACAGTTAAGAGACGCTGTGTTACAACTCTCAGAAGAAGAATGTGCGTCAATGCGTGCGCCAATGTGCAGCAACTGGGCTTCATCAAGTATCAAACAGATCACACATCACACCTACCATGATTTTGTTCAATGAGATGAAAACTTATTTGATGTTCAATCCAGTGTTCAGGTTGACTTCAGTGCTTATGTTTTAGTAGAAGTGAAGCTGTGGTGCTTTAGTTTAATACATGAACACAGCACTAAACTTTGTTGTTGGTTGTTAGTTGTTTTTTTAGATTTTGGGATCAACCGTCACTTTTTAGTAATGGGAGAATTATTTCTCTGCACTGTGCGAGTCGTCCCAGAGCCATTGTTCAGCCTGAAGCCAATACGTTTTTAGGTTGAAAAGTTTGCCCCCCTGAAAAAATGTAATGCCCCCCCTTAAATGTTTTTCTGCAGCCGGGTCTGTCAGTGTTATACTAGATCCACTCAGTATAAACTGTTGTCAACATTGAAGTCAAATCATCTCCAGAAATGATACTTTGTGATGAAGTCTTAATGTTAAAAGAGACAAATGTAATAAGATCTTTAATGAATCAATTCATGTACATTTATATCAAACCTGCTATTCCCTGCATGATGGGATCAGAAACACTAGAATTCTACTTTCTCGGGACGTTTTAGATTTACAACGACGACATCATTAAAAGTGTGAACTGCAGTCACACTGCAAGTTTATGTCCATAATCCTTAGATATTCTCTCCAAATGAGAACAATTTAACAGAAGAGTTTAACATTACCTTGGCTGTAGTCATGCTCTGTAGACAGAAGCTTCACCTGCACAGGTGATCTCATTAGCTCGTCCTGTCTCTCCACCTGCACGCAAAGCAACTTGTACTCTCTGCTGCCCTCTAGTGTTGCTAAAACGATTTATTATGTCCAATAAACAAACCTACAGAAAGACTTAACAGTGTGGGTCTTTCTTTTTATTTCAAGGGTCCCCATTTTATCTCAAACATCAATATAGCTAATATTTAACACTAATTGGTAAATATCAAACATGTATGCTTCATTACAGTTGAAACAATTGTTCTCTGGTAACAAATATTTATCATTAAACATGTGTGTTCATGTATGATCCATGGCACTCATCATGATGGACAAATATGATGGAAAAACATTCTATTAGTGTCAGTACAGTACACGAGGTTGGAAATCAACCACGCATTTGCGCATGCGTTGTCCACCTACAAGGAGGTTTATAACGGTCAGACGCGGAAGAATCTACGAAACTATCACTGATAGATTCTCAAAAATCATCTGATATTAAATGATCTTTTCTCTCAAGGATAAGGATGTTGAAGGAGTGACGTCACAGTGTCCACTGTTGAAGGATAAGGATGTTGAGTGTCCAGCTGGAAGGAGCACAGGTACATGTTGTGGTTTATTAAAGTCTCTTTTCATTTTATTGACATCGGTAAATGTAACGCTAAGTTTAAGTGAAGGTATCAAGACCTGTCGCCCTTCCCAGCTATCTTCTAAATAATCCACGGAGGAAAAATTCAGAAAAAAAAGTCTTATATAGATCCAGAGCGGTCCGTAATAGGAACAAAAAAACAAAACAGGCACTCGGGGCGAAGGCAGGGCACTTCTGGAGATCGGGGTCCCAACAGCAACTAAAACAAAAAGACAAAAGGACTCACTTGAGTAAATAAAAGTGCTGACAACGTCAGGAGTATCCAAAGGATTATCCAGTTGTGATTCAAAGGCGAGGAGCGAGATCGAAAGGACAGCCAACCTGGTCTGGAAACGCAATACTCTGGCGAGTTCTTCCGGGTAGAGACGCTCCTTATCAATGGGAAGAACCCGCCACTCCATCATCCCCAGCCGCGCACCTGCCAGCGTCTGTCACTCAAAACACAGGACACATGAAAACGGAAAACCACCTTCAAAATAAAACAAAAGAACATAAGCATGACACTTGTATGTTGATTCTATCAAATGTATTCTGCCTATTTTAAATGTTGACCTTTTTTCTTATAAGAGTAACTGTCAGGAGTCTTGATGTAAAACGTCACTCAAATGTGTCATTTATTTATTTCTCTCACAGGATTCAGAGTCAATGTTCATTGCACAGAATTTCCATCTCCGTCCTGCACTGTCTGTGATGATGGAACTTACATGGACAAATTGAACCGAGAGAAACATGGTTTCAAGTGTCTCGTCTGTACTGAAGGTAAAGTTTGTTCTTCACTAGAATGATGAGTTGGTCAGTATGTAGATGTGATGTAGAATTTGTTATTGACTAACAGGACTGAGAGAGATCAGATCCTGTACCTTCACAGCAAACACCAAGTGTGAACCTCTGGAGGGTTTTTTCTGTGTGGACGGCTCAGTGGACACATGTGTGGCAGCACAGCAACACTCCACATGTGAACCAGGACAGTTCATCATCAGAGCAGGCGAGTTTCACATCCAACATGTGAAATGCAAGAGTGCAGAAACTATAAGACACACACAATGTTCTTCACAGGAACGTCCTCCACAGACACTGAGTGTGGAACCTGCAGTGAAGGAACATTTTCAAATGGAACGTTCACGTCATGTCAGGATCACAAACAGTGAGTGAAGCTTCACAAATGTTTGCTCCAGATGTTTTCTTCTAAACTGTCTCCACTTGTCTTTGTAGATGTTCAACATATCTACGAGAAGGAAGTATTTCTTCTGACTCTGTATGTCGAGAAGGTTTGACACCAGGAGAAGTGGCTGGAATTATTGTTGCTGTGATCGTTCTACTGATCACATGTTCTGTAGTTTATTGGTATAAAAAAAGAAAAAGAGGTAAAAAACAAATGCATTCATAAAAATCACATTATTATATTGATTTGTGTTTATCTGGAGTCATTTCCTTGAATTATTTTTCTCCTTAACCAGATGGAAAAGAGTTCAAGAGAAGAAGGAAGGTATGTAAGAATGTTTTTTAGTCATTTATCAAAGTGATTTAATGTTTAAATGTAATGTTGATTAATTTTGCAAATGTCATCACTTGTACAATTAAAATGAATGTCAATTTTGGTTTAATATCTTCAGCACTGCAGTATTTGTGCATCAGAGAAACGATCATTATTTCTTATTAGGAGGTGGCAGTGGGAATGAATGAATGTATGGATTCAACGGAGCATCCGTGAGAATTTCAATTAGTTTGAGCTTTTTTTTTAATCTAAACTGACTTATTTTTTTCTTGTCTTAGATCAATTTATTCATCTGAGAATAAGTCCGATGAAGTGGAACATGTTCCACTGATGGTAGAACCCGGGGAAGACCCAGAACACACTGAAGAAGCATGTTCCTCCACTGGGCTGGAAACACAGGGGGGTCCTCCAGAAAGAGCTGGACGATGTAACTGGGGAGAAGAAAGTATGGACCTCTCTGCTGAAGCTGCTGCCCCCGTGACAAGAATCCAGATAAACAGACCAGAGATAGCAGACGTTGAATATGAACTAATTGGACACGAGGATATTAAAGTAGATTGTTCAGTCATTCAATAGAATGTTTGAGTTTTATACAACATGAAAAATGTGTTCATAAATGATGTGTTCAGTGAACATAACATATTTCTGGCTGTTTTCATTTGCCTGTGTGTGTAGCTTAGTCTGTGATATAGAAAACAGTTTCTGTCAAAGCTTTCATTAATCTCATAAATGGCTGATCAGTTAAACATCAGCCAGGTTTGAGGATGTACTTCACTCCACAGCCGTCAGTGTTGCTTGTTCTTTCACTGCCCTTTTTGTGAGGTCACCAAATTCAGACCAGCACAGATGGACAAAACCCAACAGCACATACAAAGCCACTTGAGAAAGGCAATCATCATGGAGGTGTGTACAGTATATGTTTAGTTAGTTCCTCGTATATTGCATCATAAAAGTCTAACCGTTTACATTTTTATGTTTGACAGACTATCCGATACACAGATGTGGGCTGCAGACCAGAACCTCACGTCCATTGTCATGTGCGTGTCAATGTGTGTCAATGCGCGCGCGTGTGTCAATGTGCGTCAATGCTTGCGCGCGTGTCAATGTGCGTCAATGCTTGCGTGCGTGTCAATGCGTGTGCGTGTGTCAATATGCTTGCGCGCGTGTCAATGTGCGTCAATGCTTGCGCGCGTGTCAATGTGCGTCAATGCGCGCGTGCGTGTCAATGTGCGTCAATGCGCCCGTGCGTGTCAATGCGTGTGCGTGCGTCAATATGCGCGCGAGTGTCAATGTGCGTCAATGCTTGCGCGCGTGTCAATGTGCGTCAATGCTTGCGCGTGTGTCAATGTGCGTCAATGCTTGCGCGTGTCAACACACAACACACGCACGCACACATTAAACAAATGCGCACACCCACATTAAACAAACGCGCACGCACACATAAAACACACGCATGCATACACAGACATGCACTGACAAACGCACACACACACGGTGACATGCAAACATAAAACACACGCACGCACGCACACATAAAACAAACGCGGATTTTATAGGTTTGTTTGTGATGTGTAGTTATGCGTTTGTGTGCATGTCATTGGTGTGTGTGCGCATGTGTCAGTGTGTGTCTGCGTGTGCGTGCGTGTGTGTGTTTTATGTGTGCATGTCACCGTGTGTGTGCGTGTGTCAGTGCATGTCTGTGTGTGCATGCGTGTGTTTTGTGTGCGTCCGCGTTTGTTTTATGTGTGCGTGCGTGCGTGTGTTTTATGTGTGCATGTCACATGAAACAAATGCGCGCACGCACACATAAAACAAATGCGCGCATGCACACATAAAACAAATGCGCGCATGCACACATAAAGCAAATGCGCGCATGCACACATAAAGCAAATGCGCGCATGCACACATAAAACAAATGCGCGCACGTCACATAAAACAAATGCGCGCGCGCACACATAAAACAAATGCGCGCACGCACATATTAAAGAAATGCGCACGCGCACACAAAACAAATGCGCAAGAGCACACAAAACAAATGCGCGCGCACAGATAAAACAAATGCACACGCACACAACACACGCACGCACACATTAAACAAATGCGCACACCCACATAAAACAAACGCGCGCGCACGCACACATAAAACACACGCATGCATACACAGACATGCACTGACAAACGCACACACACACGGTGACATGCAAACATAAAACACACGCACGCACGCACACATAAAACAAACGCGGGTTTTATAGGTTTGTTTGTGATGTGTAGTTATGCGTTTGTGTGCATGTCATTGGTGTGTGTGCGCATGTGTCAGTGTGTGTCTGCGTGTGCGTGCGTGTGTGTGTTTTATGTGTGCATGTCACCGTGTGTGTGCGTGTGTCAGTGCATGTCTGTGTGTGCATGCGTGTGTTTTGTGTGCGTCCGCGTTTGTTTTATGTGTGCGTGCGTGCGTGTGTTTTATGTGTGCATGTCACATGAAACAAATGCGCGCACGCACACATAAAACAAATGCGCGCATGCACACATAAAACAAATGCGCGCATGCACACATAAAACAAATGCGCGCATGCACACATAAAGCAAATGCGCGCATGCACACATAAAACAAATGCGCGCACGTCACATAAAACAAATGCGCGCACGCACACATAAAACAAATGCGCGCACGCACATATTAAAGAAATGCGCACGCGCACACAAAACAAATGCGCAAGAGCACACAAAACAAATGCGCGCGCACAGATAAAACAAATGCACACGCACACAACACACGCACGCACACATTAAACAAATGCGCACACCCACATAAAACAAACGCGCACGCACACATAAAACACACGCATGCATACACAGACATGCACTGACAAACGCACACACACACGGTGACATGCAAACATAAAACACACGCACGCACGCACACATAAAACAAACGCGGATTTTATAGGTTTGTTTGTGATCTGTAGTTATGCGTTTGTGTGCATGTCATTGGTGTGTGTGCGCATGTGTCAGTGTGTGTCTGCGTGTGCGTGCGTGTGTGTGTTTTATGTGTGCATGTCACCGTGTGTGTGCGTGTGTCAGTGCATGTCTGTGTGTGCATGCGTGTGTGTGTTTTATGTGTGCATGTCACCGTGTGTGTGCGTGTGTCAGTGCATGTCTGTGTGTGCATGCGTGTGTTTTGTGTGCGTCCGCGTTTGTTTTATGTGTGCGTGCGTGCGTGTGTTTTATGTGTGCATGTCACATGAAACAAATGCGCGCACGCACACATAAAACAAATGCGCGCATGCACACATAAAACAAATGCGCGCATGCACACATAAAACAAATGCGCGCATGCACACATAAAACAAATGCGCGCGCGCGCACATAACACAAATGCGCGCACGTCACATAAAACAAATGCGCGCACGCACACATAAAACAAATGCGCGCACGCACATATTAAAGAAATGCGCACGCGCACACAAAACAAATGCGCAAGAGCACACAAAACAAATGCGCGCGCACAGATAAAACAAATGCACACGCACACAACACACGCACGCACACATTAAACAAATGCGCACACCCACATAAAACAAACGCGCACGCACACATAAAACACACGCATGCATACACAGACATGCACTGACAAACGCACACACACACGGTGAGATGCAAACATAAAACACACGCACGCACGCACACATAAAACAAACGCGGGTTTTATAGGTTTGTTTGTGATGTGTAGTTATGCGTTTGTGTGCATGTCATTGGTGTGTGTGCGCATGTGTCAGTGTGTGTCTGCGTGTGCGTGCGTGTGTGTGTGTGTTTTATGTGTGCATGTCACCGTGTGTGTGCGTGTGTCAGTGCATGTCTGTGTGTGCATGCGTGTGTTTTGTGTGCGTCCGCGTTTGTTTTATGTGTGCGTGCGTGCGTGTGTTTTATGTGTGCATGTCACATGAAACAAATGCGCGCACGCACACATAAAACAAATGCGCGCATGCACACATAAAACAAATGCGCGCATGCACACATAAAACAAATGCGCGCATGCACACATAAAGCAAATGCGCGCATGCACACATAAAACAAATGCGCGCACGTCACATAAAACAAATGCGCGCACGCACACATAAAACAAATGCGCGCACGCACATATTAAAGAAATGCGCACGCGCACACAAAACAAATGCGCAAGAGCACACAAAACAAATGCGCGCGCACAGATAAAACAAATGCACACGCACACAACACACGCACGCACACATTAAACAAATGCGCACACCCACATAAAACAAACGCGCACGCACACATAAAACACACGCATGCATACACAGACATGCACTGACAAACGCACACACACACGGTGACATGCAAACATAAAACACACGCACGCACGCACACATAAAACAAACGCGGATTTTATAGGTTTGTTTGTGATCTGTAGTTATGCGTTTGTGTGCATGTCATTGGTGTGTGTGCGCATGTGTCAGTGTGTGTCTGCGTGTGCGTGCGTGTGTGTGTTTTATGTGTGCATGTCACCGTGTGTGTGCGTGTGTCAGTGCATGTCTGTGTGTGCATGCGTGTGTGTGTTTTATGTGTGCATGTCACCGTGTGTGTGCGTGTGTCAGTGCATGTCTGTGCGTGCGTGCGTGTGTTTTATGTGTGCATGTCACATGAAACAAATGCGCGCACGCACACATAAAACAAATGCGCGCATGCACACATAAAACAAATGCGCGCATGCACACATAAAACAAATGCGCGCGCGCGCACACAAAACACACGGATGCACACACAGACATGCACTGACACACGCACACACACACGGTGACATGCACACATAAAACAAACGCGGACGCACACAAAACAAACGCGCACGCACACATAAAACACACGCATGCATACATAGACATGCACTGACAAACGCACACACACACGGTGACATGCAAACATAAAACACACGCACGCACGAACACATAAAACAAACGCGGATTTTTTTTAGAATAGAATAGAATAGAAAAGCTTTATTCATCCCCAGAGGGGAAACACACTTTCACAACAGCGCAGATTAAAAAAAATATATATAGGTTTGTTTGTGATGTGTAGTTATGCGTTTGTGTGCATGTCACTGGTGTGTGTGCGCATGTGTCAGTGTGCGTCTGCGTGTGCGTGCGTGTGTGTGTTTTATGTGTGCATGTCACCGTGTGTGTGTGCGTGTGTCAGTGCATGTCTGTGTGTGCATGCGTGTGTTTAATGTGTGCGTGCGCGTTTGTTTTGTGTGCGTCCGCGTTTGTTTTATGTGTGCGTGCGTGCGTGTGTTTATGTGTGCATGTCACCGTGTGTGTGGGCGTGTGTCAGTGCATGTCTGTGTGTGCATGCGTGTGTTTTAGGTGTGCGTGCGCGTTTCTTTGATGTGTGCGTCCGCGTTTGTTTTATGTGTGCGTGCGTGCGTGTGTTTTATGTGTGCATGTCACCGTGTGTGTGTGCGTTTGTCAGTGCATGTCCGTGTACGCATGCGTGTGTTTTATGTGTGCGTGCGCGTTTGTTTTATGTGGGTGTGCGCATTTGTTTAATGTGTGCGTTCGTGCACAGTAAATTTCCAAGTGTCAAAAAGGAAGTGTTAATGTATTTTAACTATTTCATAGACTGGTTTAACTCTTCCAGATGTAACACAACAACAGGTGTAAAACGTGGCTCCTCCCCCTGCAGTGCTGTTGTCAATATCCAGAGTTAAAACCCAGGTGTTATTTATTCAGTGTAAAAAGTGAATGAACACTGTCAAGGGTCAATTTAACAATATTCAGTGTTAATATCTTAATATGCTCCGCCCATTTCAAATGATCCAGAAGTTTCTAGAGTAATTGGACCTCATGGACCACCGCCATGTTTCCATTGGTAAAGACTGTGGTAAGTCTCTCCATCTGCTGACTTATATTTAAATGAATTCAACGATTTATACAATTGTATTCACCGTGACTGTACTACCATTCGCTTTTTAGACTTCTAATGTAGATGAATTGCTATGTGGTTCACCAACATTAAGTTACATTCTATTACTTGTAATGCGGTACAGTTAACCTGCGCAGTGAACACCACGTGTAGACACTTGTAACCAATACCACTATGGATTATTGTGTATATTCGGTTTATGGTGCTCGCTCAAAACAACAGATGTATATGCTGTCTGTACATGCGCGCGCCAGTAAGTACGGTAGTTCATTCCCGCGCCACTCCCCCTCTGTCAGGCTTTAGTTTTTAGTAATGTAACCCAGCCGTTTATTTGTCGTTTTATGTTTCAATTATTTTCACTGGAAGTATATAATTAAACCCAGTTGTTATTTTCGTGTTTTATGTTTTATTACTTTTCAATGCATGTATCGCATCAAGACACTGTCGCTTTAAGACGGCCATTGTTTTTTACCTGCGTTCCACGGATGAGACGCGTGGTGTTCAGATGCTTCAGCGGCTCAGAGACTGAGACACGTGTAAGTAAGTAAGTAAGTAAGTAATATTTATTTATATAGCGCTTTTCGAGACCAGGGTCACAAAGCGCTTTAACAATCAAAAACAATACTCAAAACAGTACATACTTCAAAGATCAAGACAACACCGAGAACAACAAGTTCGAGAAATTCAAGGAAAAGCCTGAACAAATAGAAACGTCTTAAGATGTTTCTTAAAGGAGTCAGTAGACTCCATCAAGCGCAAAGAGAGAGGAAGATTGTTCCAAAGCTTAGGAGCAACAGCCTGAAAAGATTTCTCTCCTCTGGTCCTGAGCCGTGTGCGTGGAACCATCAGTAGATTCTGATCCACAGACCTCAGAGACCGAGCTGGGGTGTAAGGCTGGATCAGATCAGTGATGTAAGGAGGAGCCTGACCATGAATAGCTCTGAAAGTAAGAACCAGAATTTTAAAGTTGATCCTGAAAGAAACTGGAAGCCAGTGAAGAGTTTTAAGGATCGGAGAAATGTGAGTTCTCCTACTTGAGCGGGTCAGAATTCTCGCTGCAGAGTTCTGAATCAACTGCAGACGAGACAGCTCCTTCTTGTTAAGACATGAAAACAAACCGTTACAATAGTCCAGACGAGAAGAAACAAACGCATGGATTACAAGCTCCAGATCATGTTGTGACAACATTTTCCTAAGTTTAGAGATTTTTCTCAGTTGAAGGAAACAGTTTCTGGTCAGTTTTCTGCAGTGTTGAACAAGAGACATGTCTTTATCAAATACAACACCCAGGTTTCTCAGGCTCAGTTTGACAGACTGACCTAAGTCACCCAAGTACTGACTCAACCATGGAATCTTATCATCAGGAGCAATCACCAGAGTTTCAGTTTTGTCCACATTAAGCTGTAAAGTGTGCCAACGCTCCTGCAATTTTACTGAATACACTCGCTTATCACTCCTAGGTGAGCCTAAACAATACGTTTATATTATTGTTTATATTGCTGTGTGTAAATGAATGTTGTGTCGAAGCAGCTATTTAAGTTTTTGTGTGAAACTTGAAGCATTGTTTTATAACTTTATTCAAGTGTATATTTTCGATAGTATTTTATATTGTACTGTTTCACTTTGTTTTGAAAGTAAGTTGCACTTTATATTTTGTTATCGCGTGGTGTTCAGATGCTTCAGCGGCTCAGAGTTCACCGCATCTGTTATTTAACACGCCGATTAAACGTTCGTGCTGTTGTATGGTTAACAAGCGTTGAATGTGTTGAAGGTGCCGTAGCTAAGAATCTTGAATATTAATAAAATAAATCGCCTACCATGACCCACCAATATAGCAAACTTTTTATTGGAATATAAATATATTTTCGTCCTTCAAAATAACAAACAAAATACGTGTGTGAGTTACATTATAATTTAAAAAAGCTAAGTTTTAGCGAACTAGCTCTCGTGTTAACGCACCACAGAAAGTTACATTACACGCAATGAAACATTATTTCTGAGTCTTAAAGCAATAATGATATCTTACCTCAATAGACGAGTGACGCGCACCTGATTCCGTCAAGTTATGCACAAACGTGAGGATAAAATGCGATCGATCTTTGTCAACAAGTGTGACGTCATCATCCGGAAGTTGCGTATGCGGCAATTTGAAAACTTTTTAGCTGACGCTAAATTTAAACTAAACTTAACTCGGTCTTTATACAAGCACGCATCTACTATTGTATTCATGGCGCTTTTAAACAAACAAGCACAATATCTCATTGTATTCCTGTGGTGTGACGTCACCGCTGCAGGATCAGTTGATTAGCATGTGTGACGTCACCCCTGCAGACTCGCGATTAATGTTGACAAACGTCACGTAGACGCTCATAATCGCAGCTAAATAAAAAGAAAACATATGTCCATAAACGCAATCTCAATGAAAGCTTCTATTTTCATAGAAAAGCGCACCGGATTATAAAGAGGATCAAGCGAAATAGCACAGACTTTATTTTACTCATTCATAAAACAATGTCAACATTATGGAGTTGAAACACCTAAAAATATACAATATAGTCACTTTTACAGGACCTTTTAAGCATGTTTTAATCCGCGAGAGCTTCTTGACTTCCGCGATGCGTAAACAATCCAAGCTCCAAAAAATTAAAATTAAGCATTTTTACCGATTTATATTCACTCTGTACCTCCTTAAAGTGGTTTGAGGTCGTTAAGCACAATCAGGATTAGAATCACACTGTTGACATTAAACATTTCAAATGAGCTTCATAGTTGTAGAATTACGGTAGCCAAATGAAACAGCGACACGTCACGTTACCAAGGCAACGAAGAGATGGGCGACGCGTCAAATGTAACCCGGGTCGTTTGAATCCGACGTCGGGGGGTGCTCTGTATAATACTGGGTGACCCGTGCGTGTCAATGCGTGCGCGCGTGTCAATGTGCGTCAATACGTGTGTGTCAATGTGCGTCAATGTGCGTCAATACGTGTGCGTGTGTCAATGTGCGTCAATGCGTGCGGGTGTGTCAATGCGTATAGACGTGTGTTTATATGTGTGTACATATATGTGTGTATGTGTATAGACGTGTGTGTGTATATATGTGTGTGTATGTGTATAGACGTGTGTGTGTATATATATGTGTGTATGTGTATAGACGTGTGTGTGTGTATATATGTGTGTGTATAGACGTGTGTGTATATATATGTGTGTATGTGTATAGACGTGTGTGTATATGTGTGTATGTGTATAGACGTGTGTGTGTGTGTGTGTGTGTGTATATATATATACGTGTGTGTGTTTATATATGTGTGTATGTGTATAGACGTGTGTGTGTATATATATGTGTGTATATGTGTGTATGTGTATAGACGTGTGTGTGTGTATATGTGTGTATGTGTATAGACGTGTGTGTATATATATGTGTGTATATGTGTGTATGTGTATAGACGTGTGTGTATATATATGTGTGTATGTGTATAGACGTGTGTGTGTATATGTATATGTGTGTATGTGTATAGACGTGTGTGTGTGTGTGTGTGTGTGTGTGTATATACTGTATATATATTGTAACGATCCTGTTTGTTCTGTTCATTAATGTTGCGGGCACTTTAAGAAGGTGAGTCTGTGCGCATGCGCAGTTGTTGTTAGAGAGATTTCGCGTTCAACTAGTGGTGTGAAGAACGAGCGGCGTTGGTTGTGGCCGAAACAATAACCTCTCTGTGAGTACAGCGAACAAAGAAACAATATCTGTGCAAGACAACCGTCTGGTCATGTGTGGAGGACCAAACGTTACATTGGTGTCAGAAGCGACTTTTTCGGACCTGCTCCTGAGGCGAAGCTAACGGTTATTAGCAACGAACTTTGCTAACGAACGTCCCCGGTATGTACGGGAAAGTGAAGAGCGAAAGTGAGGAGATGGACGTTGGTGCGAGACGACGGGACCATGCTCAACAGTTAAGAGACGCTGTGTTACAACTCTCAGAAGAAGAATGTGCGTCAATGCGTGCGCCAATGTGCAGCAACTGGGCTTCATCAAGTATCAAACAGATCACACATCACACCTACCATGATTTTGTTCAATGAGATGAAAACTTATTTGATGTTCAATCCAGTGTTCAGGTTGACTTCAGTGCTTATGTTTTAGTAGAAGTGAAGCTGTGGTGCTTTAGTTTAATACATGGACACAGCACTAAACTTTGTTGTTGGTTGTTAGTTGTTTTTTTAGATTTTGGGATCAACCGTCACTTTTTAGTAATGGGAGAATTATTTCTCTGCACTGTGCGAGTCGTCCCAGAGCCATTGTTCAGCCTGAAGCCAATACGTTTTTAGGTTGAAAAGTTTGCCCCCCTGAAAAAATGTAATGCCCCCCCTTAAATGTTTTTCTGCAGCCGGGTCTGTCAGTGTTATACTAGATCCACTCAGTATAAACTGTTGTCAACATTGAAGTCAAATCATCTCCAGAAATGATACTTTGTGATGAAGTCTTAATGTTAAAAGAGACAAATGTAATAATATCTTTAATGAATCAATTCATGTACATTTATATCAAACCTGCTATTCCCTGCATGATGGGATCAGAAACACTAGAATTCTACTTTCTCGGGACGTTTTAGATTTACAACGACGACATCATTAAAAGTGTGAACTGCAGTCACACTGCAAGTTTATGTCCATAATCCTTAGATATTCTCTCCAAATGAGAACAATTTAACAGAAGAGTTTAACATTACCTTGGCTGTAGTCATGCTCTGTAGACAGAAGCTTCACCTGCACAGGTGATCTCATTAGCTCGTCCTGTCTCTCCACCTGCACGCAAAGCAACTTGTACTCTCTGCTGCCCTCTAGTGTTGCTAAAACGATTTATTATGTCCAATAAACAAACCTACAGAAAGACTTAACAGTGTGGGTCTTTCTTTTTATTTCAAGGGTCCCCATTTTATCTCAAACATCAATATAGCTAATATTTAACACTAATTGGTAAATATCAAACATGTATGCTTCATTACAGTTGAAACAATTGTTCTCTGGTAACAAATATTTATCATTAAACATGTGTGTTCATGTATGATCCATGGCACTCATCATGATGGACAAATATGATGGAAAAACATTCTATTAGTGTCAGTACAGTACACGAGGTTGGAAATCAACCACGCATTTGCGCATGCGTTGTCCACCTACAAGGAGGTTTATAACGGTCAGACGCGGAAGAATCTACGAAACTATCACTGATAGATTCTCAAAAATCATCTGATATTAAATGATCTTTTCTCTCAAGGATAAGGATGTTGAAGGAGTGACGTCACAGTGTCCACTGTTGAAGGATAAGGATGTTGAGTGTCCAGCTGGAAGGAGCACAGGTACATGTTGTGGTTTATTAAAGTCTCTTTTCATTTTATTGACATCGGTAAATGTAACGCTAAGTTTAAGTGAAGGTATCAAGACCTGTCGCCCTTCCCAGCTATCTTCTAAATAATCCACGGAGGAAAAATTCAGAAAAAAAAGTCTTATATAGATCCAGAGCGGTCCGTAATAGGCACAAAAAAACAAAACAGGCACTCGGGGCGAAGGCAGGGCACTTCTGGAGATCGGGGTCCCAACAGCAACTAAAACAAAAAGACAAAAGGACTCACTTGAGTAAATAAAAGTGCTGACAACGTCAGGAGTATCCAAAGGATTATCCAGTTGTGATTCAAAGGCGAGGAGCGAGATCGAAAGGACAGCCAACCTGGTCTGGAAACGCAATACTCTGGCGAGTTCTTCCGGGTAGAGACGCTCCTTATCAATGGGAAGAACCCGCCACTCCATCATCCCCAGCCGCGCACCTGCCAGCGTCTGTCACTCAAAACACAGGACACATGAAAACGGAAAACCACCTTCAAAATAAAACAAAAGAACATAAGCATGACACTTGTATGTTGATTCTATCAAATGTATTCTGCCTATTTTAAATGTTGACCTTTTTTCTTATAAGAGTAACTGTCAGGAGTCTTGATGTAAAACGTCACTCAAATGTGTCATTTATTTATTTCTCTCACAGGATTCAGAGTCAATGTTCATTGCACAGAATTTCCATCTCCGTCCTGCACTGTCTGTGATGATGGAACTTACATGGACAAATTGAACCGAGAGAAACATGGTTTCAAGTGTCTCGTCTGTACTGAAGGTAAAGTTTGTTCTTCACTAGAATGATGAGTTGGTCAGTATGTAGATGTGATGTAGAATTTGTTATTGACTAACAGGACTGAGAGAGATCAGATCCTGTACCTTCACAGCAAACACCAAGTGTGAACCTCTGGAGGGTTTTTTCTGTGTGGACGGCTCAGTGGACACATGTGTGGCAGCACAGCAACACTCCACATGTGAACCAGGACAGTTCATCATCAGAGCAGGCGAGTTTCACATCCAACATGTGAAATGCAAGAGTGCAGAAACTATAAGACACACACAATGTTCTTCACAGGAACGTCCTCCACAGACACTGAGTGTGGAACCTGCAGTGAAGGAACATTTTCAAATGGAACGTTCACGTCATGTCAGGATCACAAACAGTGAGTGAAGCTTCACAAATGTTTGCTCCAGATGTTTTCTTCTAAACTGTCTCCACTTGTCTTTGTAGATGTTCAACATATCTACGAGAAGGAACTATTTCTTCTGACTCTGTATGTCGAGAAGGTTTGACACCAGGAGAAGTGGCTGGAATTATTGTTGCTGTGATCGTTCTACTGATCACATGTTCTGTAGTTTATTGGTATAAAAAAAGAAAAAGAGGTAAAAAACAAATGCATTCATAAAAATCACATTATTATATTGATTTGTGTTTATCTGGAGTCATTTCCTTGAATTATTTTTCTCCTTAACCAGATGGAAAAGAGTTCAAGAGAAGAAGGAAGGTATGTAAGAATGTTTTTTAGTCATTTATCAAAGTGATTTAATGTTTAAATGTAATGTTGATTAATTTTGCAAATGTCATCACTTGTACAATTAAAATGAATGTCAATTTTGGTTTAATATCTTCAGCACTGCAGTATTTGTGCATCAGAGAAACGATCATTATTTCTTATTAGGAGGTGGCAGTGGGAATGAATGAATGTATGGATTCAACGGAGCATCCGTGAGAATTTCAATTAGTTTGAGCTTTTTTTTTAATCTAAACTGACTTATTTTTTTCTTGTCTTAGATCAATTTATTCATCTGAGAATAAGTCCGATGAAGTGGAACATGTTCCACTGATGGTAGAACCCGGGGAAGACCCAGAACACACTGAAGAAGCATGTTCCTCCACTGGGCTGGAAACACAGGGGGGTCCTCCAGAAAGAGCTGGACGATGTAACTGGGGAGAAGAAAGTATGGACCTCTCTGCTGAAGCTGCTGCCCCCGTGACAAGAATCCAGATAAACAGACCAGAGATAGCAGACGTTGAATATGAACTAATTGGACACGAGGATATTAAAGTAGATTGTTCAGTCATTCAATAGAATGTTTGAGTTTTATACAACATGAAAAATGTGTTCATAAATGATGTGTTCAGTGAACATAACATATTTCTGGCTGTTTTCATTTGCCTGTGTGTGTAGCTTAGTCTGTGATATAGAAAACAGTTTCTGTCAAAGCTTTCATTAATCTCATAAATGGCTGATCAGTTAAACATCAGCCAGGTTTGAGGATGTACTTCACTCCACAGCCGTCAGTGTTGCTTGTTCTTTCACTGCCCTTTTTGTGAGGTCACCAAATTCAGACCAGCACAGATGGACAAAACCCAACAGCACATACAAAGCCACTTGAGAAAGGCAATCATCATGGAGGTGTGTACAGTATATGTTTAGTTAGTTCCTCGTATATTGCATCATAAAAGTCTAACCGTTTACATTTTTATGTTTGACAGACTATCCGATACACAGATGTGGGCTGCAGACCAGAACCTCACGTCCATTGTCATGTGCGTGTCAATGTGTGTCAATGCGCGCGCGTGTGTCAATGTGCGTCAATGCTTGCGCGCGTGTCAATGTGCGTCAATGCTTGCGTGCGTGTCAATGCGTGTGCGTGTGTCAATATGCTTGCGCGCGTGTCAATGTGCGTCAATGCTTGCGCGCGTGTCAATGTGCGTCAATGCGCGCGTGCGTGTCAATGTGCGTCAATGCGCCCGTGCGTGTCAATGCGTGTGCGTGCGTCAATATGCGCGCGAGTGTCAATGTGCGTCAATGCTTGCGCGCGTGTCAATGTGCGTCAATGCTTGCGCGTGTGTCAATGTGCGTCAATGCTTGCGCGTGTCAACACACAACACACGCACGCACACATTAAACAAATGCGCACACCCACATTAAACAAACGCGCACGCACACATAAAACACACGCATGCATACACAGACATGCACTGACAAACGCACACACACACGGTGACATGCAAACATAAAACACACGCACGCACGCACACATAAAACAAACGCGGATTTTATAGGTTTGTTTGTGATGTGTAGTTATGCGTTTGTGTGCATGTCATTGGTGTGTGTGCGCATGTGTCAGTGTGTGTCTGCGTGTGCGTGCGTGTGTGTGTTTTATGTGTGCATGTCACCGTGTGTGTGCGTGTGTCAGTGCATGTCTGTGTGTGCATGCGTGTGTTTTGTGTGCGTCCGCGTTTGTTTTATGTGTGCGTGCGTGCGTGTGTTTTATGTGTGCATGTCACATGAAACAAATGCGCGCACGCACACATAAAACAAATGCGCGCATGCACACATAAAACAAATGCGCGCATGCACACATAAAGCAAATGCGCGCATGCACACATAAAACAAATGCGCGCACGTCACATAAAACAAATGCGCGCACGCACACATAAAACAAATGCGCGCACGCACATATTAAAGAAATGCGCACGCGCACACAAAACAAATGCGCAAGAGCACACAAAACAAATGCGCGCGCACAGATAAAACAAATGCACACGCACACAACACACGCACGCACACATTAAACAAATGCGCACACCCACAAAAAACAAACGCGCACGCACACATAAAACACACGCATGCATACACAGACATGCACTGACAAACGCACACACACACGGTGACATGCAAACATAAAACACACGCACGCACGCACACATAAAACAAACGCGGGTTTTATAGGTTTGTTTGTGATGTGTAGTTATGCGTTTGTGTGCATGTCATTGGTGTGTGTGCGCATGTGTCAGTGTGTGTCTGCGTGTGCGTGCGTGTGTGTGTTTTATGTGTGCATGTCACCGTGTGTGTGCGTGTGTCAGTGCATGTCTGTGTGTGCATGCGTGTGTTTTGTGTGCGTCCGCGTTTGTTTTATGTGTGCGTGCGTGCGTGTGTTTTATGTGTGCATGTCACATGAAACAAATGCGCGCACGCACACATAAAACAAATGCGCGCATGCACACATAAAACAAATGCGCGCATGCACACATAAAACAAATGCGCGCATGCACACATAAAACAAATGCGCGCATGCACACATAAAGCAAATGCGCGCATGCACACATAAAACAAATGCGCGCACGTCACATAAAACAAATGCGCGCACGCACACATAAAACAAATGCGCGCACGCACATATTAAAGAAATGCGCACGCGCACACAAAACAAATGCGCAAGAGCACACAAAACAAATGCGCGCGCACAGATAAAACAAATGCACACGCACACAACACACGCACGCACACATTAAACAAATGCGCACACCCACATAAAACAAACGCGCACGCACACATAAAACACACGCATGCATACACAGACATGCACTGACAAACGCACACACACACGGTGACATGCAAACATAAAACACACGCACGCACGCACACATAAAACAAACGCGGGTTTTATAGGTTTGTTTGTGATGTGTAGTTATGCGTTTGTGTGCATGTCATTGGTGTGTGTGCGCATGTGTCAGTGTGTGTCTGCGTGTGCGTGCGTGTGTGTGTTTTATGTGTGCATGTCACCGTGTGTGTGCGTGTGTCAGTGCATGTCTGTGTGTGCATGCGTGTGTTTTGTGTGCGTCCGCGTTTGTTTTATGTGTGCGTGCGTGCGTGTGTTTTATTTGTGCATGTCACATGAAACAAATGCGCGCACGCACACATAAAACAAATGCGCGCATGCACACATAAAACAAATGCGCGCATGCACACATAAAACAAATGCGCGCATGCACACATAAAGCAAATGCGCGCATGCACACATAAAACAAATGCGCGCACGTCACATAAAACAAATGCGCGCACGCACACATAAAACAAATGCGCGCACGCACATATTAAAGAAATGCGCACGCGCACACAAAACAAATGCGCAAGAGCACACAAAACAAATGCGCGCGCACAGATAAAACAAATGCACACGCACACAACACACGCACGCACACATTAAACAAATGCGCACACCCACATAAAACAAACGCGCACGCACACATAAAACACACGCATGCATACACAGACATGCACTGACAAACGCACACACACACGGTGACATGCAAACATAAAACACACGCACGCACGCACACATAAAACAAACGCGGATTTTATAGGTTTGTTTGTGATCTGTAGTTATGCGTTTGTGTGCATGTCATTGGTGTGTGTGCGCATGTGTCAGTGTGTGTCTGCGTGTGCGTGCGTGTGTGTGTTTTATGTGTGCATGTCACCGTGTGTGTGCGTGTGTCAGTGCATGTCTGTGTGTGCATGCGTGTGTGTGTTTTATGTGTGCATGTCACCGTGTGTGTGCGTGTGTCAGTGCATGTCTGTGTGTGCATGCGTGTGTTTTGTGTGCGTCCGCGTTTGTTTTATGTGTGCGTGCGTGCGTGTGTTTTATGTGTGCATGTCACATGAAACAAATGCGCGCACGCACACATAAAACAAATGCGCGCATGCACACATAAAACAAATGCGCGCATGCACACATAAAACAAATGCGCGCGCGCGCACACAAAACACACGGATGCACACACAGACATGCACTGACACACGCACACACACACGGTGACATGCACACATAAAACAAACGCGGACGCACACAAAACAAACGCGCACGCACACATAAAACACACGCATGCATACATAGACATGCACTGACAAACGCACACACACACGGTGACATGCAAACATAAAACACACGCACGCACGAACACATAAAACAAACGCGGATTTTTTTTAGAATAGAATAGAATAGAAAAGCTTTATTCATCCCCAGAGGGGAAACACACTTTCACAACAGCGCAGATTAAAAAAAATATATATAGGTTTGTTTGTGATGTGTAGTTATGCGTTTGTGTGCATGTCACTGGTGTGTGTGCGCATGTGTCAGTGTGTGTCTGCGTGTGCGTGCGTGTGTGTGTTTTATGTGTGCATGTCACCGTGTGTGTGTGCGTGTGTCAGTGCATGTCTGTGTGTGCATGCGTGTGTTTAATGTGTGCGTGCGCGTTTGTTTTGTGTGCGTCCGCGTTTGTTTTATGTGTGCGTGCGTGCGTGTGTTTATGTGTGCATGTCACCGTGTGTGTGGGCGTGTGTCAGTGCATGTCTGTGTGTGCATGCGTGTGTTTTAGGTGTGCGTGCGCGTTTCTTTGATGTGTGCGTCCGCGTTTGTTTTATGTGTGCGTGCGTGCGTGTGTTTTATGTGTGCATGTCACCGTGTGTGTGTGCGTTTGTCAGTGCATGTCCGTGTACGCATGCGTGTGTTTTATGTGTGCGTGCGCGTTTGTTTTATGTGGGTGTGCGCATTTGTTTAATGTGTGCGTTCGTGCACAGTAAATTTCCAAGTGTCAAAAAGGAAGTGTTAATGTATTTTAACTATTTCATAGACTGGTTTAACTCTTCCAGATGTAACACAACAACAACAGGTGTAAAACGTGGCTCCTCCCCCTGCAGTGCTGTTGTCAATATCCAGAGTTAAAACCCAGGTGTTATTTATTCAGTGTAAAAAGTGAATGAACACTGTCAAGGGTCAATTTAACAATATTCAGTGTTAATATCTTAATATGCTCCGCCCATTTCAAATGATCCAGAAGTTTCTAGAGTAATTGGACCTCATGGACCACCGCCATGTTTCCATTGGTAAAGACTGTGGTAAGTCTCTCCATCTGCTGACTTATATTTAAATGAATTCAACGATTTATACAATTGTATTCACCGTGACTGTACTACCATTCGCTTTTTAGACTTCTAATGTAGATGAATTGCTATGTGGTTCACCAACATTAAGTTACATTCTATTACTTGTAATGCGGTACAGTTAACCTGCGCAGTGAACACCACGTGTAGACACTTGTAACCAATACCACTATGGATTATTGTGTATATTCGGTTTATGGTGCTCGCTCAAAACAACAGATGTATATGCTGTCTGTACATGCGCGCGCCAGTAAGTACGGTAGTTCATTCCCGCGCCACTCCCCCTCTGTCAGGCTTTAGTTTTTAGTAATGTAACCCAGCCGTTTATTTGTCGTTTTATGTTTCAATTATTTTCACTGGAAGTATATAATTAAACCCAGTTGTTATTTTCGTGTTTTATGTTTTATTACTTTTCAATGCATGTATCGCATCAAGACACTGTCGCTTTAAGACGGCCATTGTTTTTTACCTGCGTTCCACGGATGAGACGCGTGGTGTTCAGATGCTTCAGCGGCTCAGAGACTGAGACACGTGTAAGTAAGTAAGTAAGTAAGTAATATTTATTTATATAGCGCTTTTCGAGACCAGGGTCACAAAGCGCTTTAACAATCAAAAACAATACTCAAAACAGTACATACTTCAAAGATCAAGACAACACCGAGAACAACAAGTTCGAGAAATTCAAGGAAAAGCCTGAACAAATAGAAACGTCTTAAGATGTTTCTTAAAGGAGTCAGTAGACTCCATCAAGCGCAAAGAGAGAGGAAGATTGTTCCAAAGCTTAGGAGCAACAGCCTGAAAAGATTTCTCTCCTCTGGTCCTGAGCCGTGTGCGTGGAACCATCAGTAGATTCTGATCCACAGACCTCAGAGACCGAGCTGGGGTGTAAGGCTGGATCAGATCAGTGATGTAAGGAGGAGCCTGACCATGAATAGCTCTGAAAGTAAGAACCAGAATTTTAAAGTTGATCCTGAAAGAAACTGGAAGCCAGTGAAGAGTTTTAAGGATCGGAGAAATGTGAGTTCTCCTACTTGAGCGGGTCAGAATTCTCGCTGCAGAGTTCTGAATCAACTGCAGACGAGACAGCTCCTTCTTGTTAAGACATGAAAACAAACCGTTACAATAGTCCAGACGAGAAGAAACAAACGCATGGATTACAAGCTCCAGATCATGTTGTGACAACATTTTCCTAAGTTTAGAGATTTTTCTCAGTTGAAGGAAACAGTTTCTGGTCAGTTTTCTGCAGTGTTGAACAAGAGACATGTCTTTATCAAATACAACACCCAGGTTTCTCAGGCTCAGTTTGACAGACTGACCTAAGTCACCCAAGTACTGACTCAACCATGGAATCTTATCATCAGGAGCAATCACCAGAGTTTCAGTTTTGTCCACATTAAGCTGTAAAGTGTGCCAACGCTCCTGCAATTTTACTGAATACACTCGCTTATCACTCCTAGGTGAGCCTAAACAATACGTTTATATTATTGTTTATATTGCTGTGTGTAAATGAATGTTGTGTCGAAGCAGCTATTTAAGTTTTTGTGTGAAACTTGAAGCATTGTTTTATAACTTTATTCAAGTGTATATTTTCGATAGTATTTTATATTGTACTGTTTCACTTTGTTTTGAAAGTAAGTTGCACTTTATATTTTGTTATCGCGTGGTGTTCAGATGCTTCAGCGGCTCAGAGTTCACCGCATCTGTTATTTAACACGCCGATTAAACGTTCGTGCTGTTGTATGGTTAACAAGCGTTGAATGTGTTGAAGGTGCCGTAGCTAAGAATCTTGAATATTAATAAAATAAATCGCCTACCATGACCCACCAATATAGCAAACTTTTTATTGGAATATAAATATATTTTCGTCCTTCAAAATAACAAACAAAATACGTGTGTGAGTTACATTATAATTAAAAAAGCTAAGTTTTAGCGAACTAGCTCTCGTGTTAACGCACCACAGAAAGTTACATTACACGCAATGAAACATTATTTCTGAGTCTTAAAGCAATAATGATATCTTACCTCAATAGACGAGTGACGCGCACCTGATTCCGTCAAGTTATGCACAAACGTGAGGATAAAATGCGATCGATCTTTGTCAACAAGTGTGACGTCATCATCCGGAAGCTGCGTATGCGGCAATTTGAAAACTTTTTAGCTGACGCTAAATTTAAACTAAACTTAACTCGGTCTTTATACAAGCACGCATCTACTATTGTATTCATGGCGCTTTTAAACAAACAAGCACAATATCTCATTGTATTCCTGTGGTGTGACGTCACCGCTGCAGGATCAGTTGATTAGCATGTGTGACGTCACCCCTGCAGACTCGCGATTAATGTTGACAAACGTCACGTAGACGCTCATAATCGCAGCTAAATAAAAAGAAAACATATGTCCATAAACGCAATCTCAATGAAAGCTTCTATTTTCATAGAAAAGCGCACCGGATTATAAAGAGGATCAAGCGAAATAGCACAGACTTTATTTTACTCATTCATAAAACAATGTCAACATTATGGAGTTGAAACACCTAAAAATATACAATATAGTCACTTTTACAGGACCTTTTAAGCATGTTTTAATCCGCGAGAGCTTCTTGACTTCCGCGATGCGTAAACAATCCAAGCTCCAAAAAATTAAAATTAAGCATTTTTACCGATTTATATTCACTCTGTACCTCCTTAAAGTGGTTTGAGGTCGTTAAGCACAATCAGGATTAGAATCACACTGTTGACATTAAACATTTCAAATGAGCTTCATAGTTGTAGAATTACGGTAGCCAAATGAAACAGCGACACGTCACGTTACCAAGGCAACGAAGAGATGGGCGACGCGTCAAATGTAACCCGGGTCGTTTGAATCCGACGTCGGGGGGTGCTCTGTATAATACTGGGTGACCCGTGCGTGTCAATGCGTGCGCGCGTGTCAATGTGCGTCAATACGTGTGTGTCAATGTGCGTCAATGTGCGTCAATACGTGTGTGTGTGTCAATGTGCGTCAATGCGTGCGGGTGTGTCAATGCGTATAGACGTGTGTTTATATGTGTGTACATATATGTGTGTATGTGTATAGACGTGTGTGTGTATATATGTGTGTGTATGTGTATAGACGTGTGTGTGTATATATATGTGTGTATGTGTATAGACGTGTGTGTGTGTATATATGTGTGTGTATAGACGTGTGTGTATATATATGTGTGTATGTGTATAGACGTGTGTGTATATGTGTGTATGTGTATAGACGTGTGTGTGTGTGTGTGTGTGTGTATATATATATACGTGTGTGTGTTTATATATGTGTGTATGTGTATAGACGTGTGTGTGTATATATATGTGTGTATATGTGTGTATGTGTATAGACGTGTGTGTGTGTATATGTGTGTATGTGTATAGACGTGTGTGTATATATATGTGTGTATATGTGTGTATGTGTATAGACGTGTGTGTATATATATGTGTGTATGTGTATAGACGTGTGTGTGTATATGTATATGTGTGTATGTGTATAGACGTGTGTGTGTGTGTGTGTGTGTGTGTATATACTGTATATATATTGTAACGATCCTGTTTGTTCTGTTCATTAATGTTGCGGGCACTTTAAGAAGGTGAGTCTGTGCGCATGCGCAGTTGTTGTTAGAGAGATTTCGCGTTCAACTAGTGGTGTGAAGAACGAGCGGCGTTGGTTGTGGCCGAAACAATAACCTCTCTGTGAGTACAGCGAACAAAGAAACAATATCTGTGCAAGACAACCGTCTGGTCATGTGTGGAGGACCAAACGTTACATTGGTGTCAGAAGCGACTTTTTCGGACCTGCTCCTGAGGCGAAGCTAACGGTTATTAGCAACGAACTTTGCTAACGAACGTCCCCGGTATGTACGGGAAAGTGAAGAGCGAAAGTGAGGAGATGGACGTTGGTGCGAGACGACGGGACCATGCTCAACAGTTAAGAGACGCTGTGTTACAACTCTCAGAAGAAGAATGTGCGTCAATGCGTGCGCCAATGTGCAGCAACTGGGCTTCATCAAGTATCAAACAGATCACACATCACACCTACCATGATTTTGTTCAATGAGATGAAAACTTATTTGATGTTCAATCCAGTGTTCAGGTTGACTTCAGTGCTTATGTTTTAGTAGAAGTGAAGCTGTGGTGCTTTAGTTTAATACATGGACACAGCACTAAACTTTGTTGTTGGTTGTTAGTTGTTTTTTTAGATTTTGGGATCAACCGTCACTTTTTAGTAATGGGAGAATTATTTCTCTGCACTGTGCGAGTCGTCCCAGAGCCATTGTTCAGCCTGAAGCCAATACGTTTTTAGGTTGAAAAGTTTGCCCCCCTGAGAAAAATGTAATGCCCCCCCTTAAATGTTTTTCTGCAGCCGGGTCTGTCAGTGTTATACTAGATCCACTCAGTATAAACTGTTGTCAACATTGAAGTCAAATCATCTCCAGAAATGATACTTTGTGATGAAGTCTTAATGTTAAAAGAGACAAATGTAATAATATCTTTAATGAATCAATTCATGTACATTTATATCAAACCTGCTATTCCCTGCATGATGGGATCAGAAACACTAGAATTCTACTTTCTCGGGACGTTTTAGATTTACAACGACGACATCATTAAAAGTGTGAACTGCAGTCACACTGCAAGTTTATGTCCATAATCCTTAGATATTCTCTCCAAATGAGAACAATTTAACAGAAGAGTTTAACATTACCTTGGCTGTAGTCATGCTCTGTAGACAGAAGCTTCACCTGCACAGGTGATCTCATTAGCTCGTCCTGTCTCTCCACCTGCACGCAAAGCAACTTGTACTCTCTGCTGCCCTCTAGTGTTGCTAAAACGATTTATTATGTCCAATAAACAAACCTACAGAAAGACTTAACAGTGTGGGTCTTTCTTTTTATTTCAAGGGTCCCCATTTTATCTCAAACATCAATATAGCTAATATTTAACACTAATTGGTAAATATCAAACATGTATGCTTCATTACAGTTGAAACAATTGTTCTCTGGTAACAAATATTTATCATTAAACATGTGTGTTCATGTATGATCCATGGCACTCATCATGATGGACAAATATGATGGAAAAACATTCTATTAGTGTCAGTACAGTACACGAGGTTGGAAATCAACCACGCATTTGCGCATGCGTTGTCCACCTACAAGGAGGTTTATAACGGTCAGACGCGGAAGAATCTACGAAACTATCACTGATAGATTCTCAAAAATCATCTGATATTAAATGATCTTTTCTCTCAAGGATAAGGATGTTGAAGGAGTGACGTCACAGTGTCCACTGTTGAAGGATAAGGATGTTGAGTGTCCAGCTGGAAGGAGCACAGGTACATGTTGTGGTTTATTAAAGTCTCTTTTCATTTTATTGACATCGGTAAATGTAACGCTAAGTTTAAGTGAAGGTATCAAGACCTGTCGCCCTTCCCAGCTATCTTCTAAATAATCCACGGAGGAAAAATTCAGAAAAAAAAGTCTTATATAGATCCAGAGCGGTCCGTAATAGGAACAAAAAAACAAAACAGGCACTCGGGGCGAAGGCAGGGCACTTCTGGAGATCGGGGTCCCAACAGCAACTAAAACAAAAAGACAAAAGGACTCACTTGAGTAAATAAAAGTGCTGACAACGTCAGGAGTATCCAAAGGATTATCCAGTTGTGATTCAAAGGCGAGGAGCGAGATCGAAAGGACAGCCAACCTGGTCTGGAAACGCAATACTCTGGCGAGTTCTTCCGGGTAGAGACGCTCCTTATCAATGGGAAGAACCCGCCACTCCATCATCCCCAGCCGCGCACCTGCCAGCGTCTGTCACTCAAAACACAGGACACATGAAAACGGAAAACCACCTTCAAAATAAAACAAAAGAACATAAGCATGACACTTGTATGTTGATTCTATCAAATGTATTCTGCCTATTTTAAATGTTGACCTTTTTTCTTATAAGAGTAACTGTCAGGAGTCTTGATGTAAAACGTCACTCAAATGTGTCATTTATTTATTTCTCTCACAGGATTCAGAGTCAATGTTCATTGCACAGAATTTCCATCTCCGTCCTGCACTGTCTGTGATGATGGAACTTACATGGACAAATTGAACCGAGAGAAACATGGTTTCAAGTGTCTCGTCTGTACTGAAGGTAAAGTTTGTTCTTCACTAGAATGATGAGTTGGTCAGTATGTAGATGTGATGTAGAATTTGTTATTGACTAACAGGACTGAGAGAGATCAGATCCTGTACCTTCACAGCAAACACCAAGTGTGAACCTCTGGAGGGTTTTTTCTGTGTGGACGGCTCAGTGGACACATGTGTGGCAGCACAGCAACACTCCACATGTGAACCAGGACAGTTCATCATCAGAGCAGGCGAGTTTCACATCCAACATGTGAAATGCAAGAGTGCAGAAACTATAAGACACACACAATGTTCTTCACAGGAACGTCCTCCACAGACACTGAGTGTGGAACCTGCAGTGAAGGAACATTTTCAAATGGAACGTTCACGTCATGTCAGGATCACAAACAGTGAGTGAAGCTTCACAAATGTTTGCTCCAGATGTTTTCTTCTAAACTGTCTCCACTTGTCTTTGTAGATGTTCAACATATCTACGAGAAGGAACTATTTCTTCTGACTCTGTATGTCGAGAAGGTTTGACACCAGGAGAAGTGGCTGGAATTATTGTTGCTGTGATCGTTCTACTGATCACATGTTCTGTAGTTTATTGGTATAAAAAAAGAAAAAGAGGTAAAAAACAAATGCATTCATAAAAATCACATTATTATATTGATTTGTGTTTATCTGGAGTCATTTCCTTGAATTATTTTTCTCCTTAACCAGATGGAAGAGAGTTCAAGAGAAGAAGGAAGGTATGTAAGAATGTTTTTTAGTCATTTATCAAAGTGATTTAATGTTTAAATGTAATGTTGATTAATTTTGCAAATGTCATCACTTGTACAATTAAAATGAATGTCAATTTTGGTTTAATATCTTCAGCACTGCAGTATTTGTGCATCAGAGAAACGATCATTATTTCTTATTAGGAGGTGGCAGTGGGAATGAATGAATGTATGGATTCAACGGAGCATCCGTGAGAATTTCAATTAGTTTGAGCTTTTTTTTTAATCTAAACTGACTTATTTTTTTCTTGTCTTAGATCAATTTATTCATCTGAGAATAAGTCCGATGAAGTGGAACATGTTCCACTGATGGTAGAACCCGGGGAAGACCCAGAACACACTGAAGAAGCATGTTCCTCCACTGGGCTGGAAACACAGGGGGGTCCTCCAGAAAGAGCTGGACGATGTAACTGGGGAGAAGAAAGTATGGACCTCTCTGCTGAAGCTGCTGCCCCCGTGACAAGAATCCAGATAAACAGACCAGAGATAGCAGACGTTGAATATGAACTAATTGGACACGAGGATATTAAAGTAGATTGTTCAGTCATTCAATAGAATGTTTGAGTTTTATACAACATGAAAAATGTGTTCATAAATGATGTGTTCAGTGAACATAACATATTTCTGGCTGTTTTCATTTGCCTGTGTGTGTAGCTTAGTCTGTGATATAGAAAACAGTTTCTGTCAAAGCTTTCATTAATCTCATAAATGGCTGATCAGTTAAACATCAGCCAGGTTTGAGGATGTACTTCACTCCACAGCCGTCAGTGTTGCTTGTTCTTTCACTGCCCTTTTTGTGAGGTCACCAAATTCAGACCAGCACAGATGGACAAAACCCAACAGCACATACAAAGCCACTTGAGAAAGGCAATCATCATGGAGGTGTGTACAGTATATGTTTAGTTAGTTCCTCGTATATTGCATCATAAAAGTCTAACCGTTTACATTTTTATGTTTGACAGACTATCCGATACACAGATGTGGGCTGCAGACCAGAACCTCACGTCCATTGTCATGTGCGTGTCAATGTGTGTCAATGCGCGCGTGTGTCAATGTGCGTCAATGCTTGCGCGCGTGTCAATGTGCGTCAATGCTTGCGTGCGTGTCAATGCGTGTGCGTGTGTCAATATGCTTGCGCGCGTGTCAATGTGCGTCAATGCTTGCGCGCGTGTCAATGTGCGTCAATGCGCGCGTGCGTGTCAATGTGCGTCAATGCGCCCGTGCGTGTCAATGCGTGTGCGTGCGTCAATATGCGCGCGAGTGTCAATGTGCGTCAATGCTTGCGCGCGTGTCAATGTGCGTCAATGCTTGCGCGTGTGTCAATGTGCGTCAATGCTTGCGCGTGTCAACACACAACACACGCACGCACACATTAAACAAATGCGCACACCCACATTAAACAAACGCGCACGCACACATAAAACACACGCATGCATACACAGACATGCACTGACAAACGCACACACACGGTGACATGCAAACATAAAACACACGCACGCACGCACACATAAAACAAACGCGGATTTTATAGGTTTGTTTGTGATGTGTAGTTATGCGTTTGTGTGCATGTCATTGGTGTGTGTGCGCATGTGTCAGTGTGTGTCTGCGTGTGCGTGCGTGTGTGTGTTTTATGTGTGCATGTCACCGTGTGTGTGCGTGTGTCAGTGCATGTCTGTGTGTGCATGCGTGTGTTTTGTGTGCGTCCGCGTTTGTTTTATGTGTGCGTGCGTGCGTGTGTTTTATGTGTGCATGTCACATGAAACAAATGCGCGCACGCACACATAAAACAAATGCGCGCATGCACACATAAAACAAATGCGCGCATGCACACATAAAGCAAATGCGCGCATGCACACATAAAGCAAATGCGCGCATGCACACATAAAACAAATGCGCGCACGTCACATAAAACAAATGCGCGCACGCACACATAAAACAAATGCGCGCACGCACATATTAAAGAAATGCGCACGCGCACACAAAACAAATGCGCAAGAGCACACAAAACAAATGCGCGCGCACAGATAAAACAAATGCACACGCACACAACACACGCACGCACACATTAAACAAATGCGCACACCCACATAAAACAAACGCGCACGCACACATAAAACACACGCATGCATACACAGACATGCACTGACAAACGCACACACACACGGTGACATGCAAACATAAAACACACGCACGCACGCACACATAAAACAAACGCGGGTTTTATAGGTTTGTTTGTGATGTGTAGTTATGCGTTTGTGTGCATGTCATTGGTGTGTGTGCGCATGTGTCAGTGTGTGTCTGCGTGTGCGTGCGTGTGTGTGTTTTATGTGTGCATGTCACCGTGTGTGTGCGTGTGTCAGTGCATGTCTGTGTGTGCATGCGTGTGTTTTGTGTGCGTCCGCGTTTGTTTTATGTGTGCGTGCGTGTGTTTTATGTGTGCATGTCACATGAAACAAATGCGCGCACGCACATATAAACCAAATGCGCGCATGCACACATAAAACAAATGCGCGCATGCACACATAAAACAAATGCGCGCATGCACACATAAAGCAAATGCGCGCATGCACACATAAAACAAATGCGCGCACGTCACATAAAACAAATGCGCGCACGCACACATAAAACAAATGCGCGCACGCACATATTAAAGAAATGCGCACGCGCACACAAAACAAATGCGCAAGAGCACACAAAACAAATGCGCGCGCACAGATAAAACAAATGCACACGCACACAACACACGCACGCACACATTAAACAAATGCGCACACCCACATAAAACAAACGCGCACGCACACATAAAACACACGCATGCATACACAGACATGCACTGACAAACGCACACACACACGGTGACATGCAAACATAAAACACACGCACGCACGCACACATAAAACAAACGCGGATTTTATAGGTTTGTTTGTGATGTGTAGTTATGCGTTTGTGTGCATGTCATTGGTGTGTGTGCGCATGTGTCAGTGTGTGTCTGCGTGTGCGTGCGTGTGTGTGTTTTATGTGTGCATGTCACCGTGTGTGTGCGTGTGTCAGTGCATGTCTGTGTGTGCATGCGTGTGTGTGTTTTATGTGTGCATGTCACCGTGTGTGTGCGTGTGTCAGTGCATGTCTGTGTGTGCATGCGTGTGTTTTGTGTGCGTCCGCGTTTGTTTTATGTGTGCGTGCGTGCGTGCGTGCGTGTGTTTTATGTGTGCATGTCACATGAAACAAATGCGCGCACGCACACATAAAACAAATGCGCGCATGCACACATAAAACAAATGCGCGCATGCACACATAAAACAAATGCGCGCGCGCGCACACAAAACACACGGATGCACACACAGACATGCACTGACACACGCACACACACACGGTGACATGCACACATAAAACAAACGCGGACGCACACAAAACAATGTGCGTCAATGCTTGCGCGTGTCAACACACAACACACGCACGCACACATTAAACAAATGCGCACACCCACATTAAACAAACGCGCACGCACACATAAAACACACGCATGCATACACAGACATGCACTGACAAACGCACACACACACGGTGACATGCAAACATAAAACACACGCACGCACGCACACATAATGCGTGTGTTTTGTGTGCGTCCGCGTTTGTTTTATGTGTGCGTGCGTGCGTGTGTTTTATGTGTGCATGTCACATGAAACAAATGCGCGCACGCACACATAAAACAAATGCGCGCATGCACACATAAAACAAATGCGCGCATGCACACATAAAGCAAATGCGCGCATGCACACATAAAACAAATGCGCGCACGTCACATAAAACAAATGCGCGCACGCACACATAAAACAAATGCGCGCACGCACATATTAAAGAAATGCGCACGCGCACACAAAAACAAATGCGCAAGAGCACACAAAACAAATGCGCGCGCACAGATAAAACAAATGCACACGCACACAACACACGCACGCACACATTAAACAAATGCGCACACCCACATAAAACAAACGCGCACGCACACATAAAACACACGCATGCATACACAGACATGCACTGACAAACGCACACACACACGGTGACATGCAAACATAAAACACACGCACGCACGCACACATAAAACAAACGCGGGTTTTATAGGTTTGTTTGTGATGTGTAGTTATGCGTTTGTGTGCATGTCATTGGTGTGTGTGCGCATGTGTCAGTGTGTGTCTGCGTGTGCGTGCGTGTGTGTGTGTGTTTTATGTGTGCATGTCACCGTGTGTGTGCGTGTGTCAGTGCATGTCTGTGTGTGCATGCGTGTGTTTTGTGTGCGTCCGCGTTTGTTTTATGTGTGCGTGCGTGCGTGTGTTTTATGTGTGCATGTCACATGAAACAAATGCGCGCACGCACACATAAAACAAATGCGCGCATGCACACATAAAACAAATGCGCGCATGCACACATAAAACAAATGCGCGCATGCACACATAAAGCAAATGCGCGCATGCACACATAAAACAAATGCGCGCACGTCACATAAAACAAATGCGCGCACGCACACATAAAACAAATGCGCGCACGCACATATTAAAGAAATGCGCACGCGCACACAAAACAAATGCGCAAGAGCACACAAAACAAATGCGCGCGCACAGATAAAACAAATGCACACGCACACAACACACGCACGCACACATTAAACAAATGCGCACACCCACATAAAACAAACGCGCACGCACACATAAAACACACGCATGCATACACAGACATGCACTGACAAACGCACACACACACGGTGACATGCAAACATAAAACACACGCGGATTTTATAGGTTTGTTTGTGATGTGTAGTTATGCGTTTGTGTGCATGTCATTGGTGTGTGTGCGCATGTGTCAGTGTGTGTCTGCGTGTGCGTGCGTGTGTGCGTTTTATGTGTGCATGTCACCGTGTGTGTGCGTGTGTCAGTGCATGTCTGTGTGTGCATGCGTGTGTGTGTTTTATGTGTGCATGTCACCGTGTGTGTGCGTGTGTCAGTGCATGTCTGTGTGTGCATGCGTGTGTTTTGTGTGCGTCCGCGTTTGTTTTATGTGTGCGTGCGTGCGTGTGTTTTATGTGTGCATGTCACATGAAACAAATGCGCGGACGCACACATAAAACAAATGCGCGCATGCACACATAAAACAAATGCGCGCATGCACACATAAAACAAATGCGCGCGCGCGCACACAAAACACACGGATGCACACACAGACATGCACTGACACACGCACACACACACGGTGACATGCACACATAAAACAAACGCGGACGCACACAAAACAAACGCGCACGCACACATAAAACACACGCATGCATACATAGACATGCACTGACAAACGCACACACACACGGTGACATGCAAACATAAAACACACGCACGCACGAACACATAAAACAAACGCGGATTTTTTTTAGAATAGAATAGAATAGAAAAGCTTTATTCATCCCCAGAGGGGAAACACACTTTCACAACAGCGCAGATTAAAAAAAATATATATAGGTTTGTTTGTGATGTGTAGTTATGCGTTTGTGTGCATGTCACTGGTGTGTGTGCGCATGTGTCAGTGTGTGTCTGCGTGTGCATGCGTGTGTTTTAGGTGTGCGTGCGCGTTTCTTTGATGTGTGCGTCCGCGTTTGTTTTATGTGTGCGTGCGTGCGTGTGTTTTATGTGTGCATGTCACCGTGTGTGTGTGCGTTTGTCAGTGCATGTCCGTGTACGCATGCGTGTGTTTTATGTGTGCGTGCGCGTTTGTTTTATGTGGGTGTGCGCATTTGTTTAATGTGTGCGTTCGTGCACAGTAAATTTCCAAGTGTCAAAAAGGAAGTGTTAATGTATTTTAACTATTTCATAGACTGGTTTAACTCTTCCAGATGTAACACAACAACAACAGGTGTAAAACGTGGCTCCTCCCCCTGCAGTGCTGTTGTCAATATCCAGAGTTAAAACCCAGGTGTTATTTATTCAGTGTAAAAAGTGAATGAACACTGTCAAGGGTCAATTTAACAATATTCAGTGTTAATATCTTAATATGCTCCGCCCATTTCAAATGATCCAGAAGTTTCTAGAGTAATTGGACCTCATGGACCACCGCCATGTTTCCATTGGTAAAGACTGTGGTAAGTCTCTCCATCTGCTGACTTATATTTAAATGAATTAAACGATTTATACAATTGTATTCACCGTGACTGTACTACCATTCGCTTTTTAGACTTCTAATGTAGATGAATTGCTATGTGGTTCACCAACATTAAGTTACATTCTATTACTTGTAATGCGGTACAGTTAACCTGCGCAGTGAACACCACGTGTAGACACTTGTAACCAATACCACTATGGATTATTGTGTATATTCGGTTTATGGTGCTCGCTCAAAACAACAGATGTATATGCTGTCTGTACATGCGCGCGCCAGTAAGTACGGTAGTTCATTCCCGCGCCACTCCCCCTCTGTCAGGCTTTAGTTTTTAGTAATGTAACCCAGCCGTTTATTTGTCGTTTTATGTTTCAATTATTTTCACTGGAAGTATATAATTAAACCCAGTTGTTATTTTCGTGTTTTATGTTTTATTACTTTTCAATGCATGTATCGCATCAAGACACTGTCGCTTTAAGACGGCCATTGTTTTTTACCTGCGTTCCACGGATGAGACGCGTGGTGTTCAGATGCTTCAGCGGCTCAGAGACTGAGACACGTGTAAGTAAGTAAGTAAGTAAGTAATATTTATTTATATAGCGCTTTTCGAGACCAGGGTCACAAAGCGCTTTAACAATCAAAAACAATACTCAAAACAGTACATACTTCAAAGATCAAGACAACACCGAGAACAACAAGTTCGAGAAATTCAAGGAAAAGCCTGAACAAATAGAAACGTCTTAAGATGTTTCTTAAAGGAGTCAGTAGACTCCATCAAGCGCAAAGAGAGAGGAAGATTGTTCCAAAGCTTAGGAGCAACAGCCTGAAAAGATTTCTCTCCTCTGGTCCTGAGCCGTGTGCGTGGAACCATCAGTAGATTCTGATCCACAGACCTCAGAGACCGAGCTGGGGTGTAAGGCTGGATCAGATCAGTGATGTAAGGAGGAGCCTGACCATGAATAGCTCTGAAAGTAAGAACCAGAATTTTAAAGTTGATCCTGAAAGAAACTGGAAGCCAGTGAAGAGTTTTAAGGATCGGAGAAATGTGAGTTCTCCTACTTGAGCGGGTCAGAATTCTCGCTGCAGAGTTCTGAATCAACTGCAGACGAGACAGCTCCTTCTTGTTAAGACATGAAAACAAACCGTTACAATAGTCCAGACGAGAAGAAACAAACGCATGGATTACAAGCTCCAGATCATGTTGTGACAACATTTTCCTAAGTTTAGAGATTTTTCTCAGTTGAAGGAAACAGTTTCTGGTCAGTTTTCTGCAGTGTTGAACAAGAGACATGTCTTTATCAAATACAACACCCAGGTTTCTCAGGCTCAGTTTGACAGACTGACCTAAGTCACCCAAGTACTGACTCAACCATGGAATCTTATCATCAGGAGCAATCACCAGAGTTTCAGTTTTGTCCACATTAAGCTGTAAAGTGTGCCAACGCTCCTGCAATTTTACTGAATACACTCGCTTATCACTCCTAGGTGAGCCTAAACAATACGTTTATATTATTGTTTATATTGCTGTGTGTAAATGAATGTTGTGTCGAAGCAGCTATTTAAGTTTTTGTGTGAAACTTGAAGCATTGTTTTATAACTTTATTCAAGTGTATATTTTCGATAGTATTTTATATTGTACTGTTTCACTTTGTTTTGAAAGTAAGTTGCACTTTATATTTTGTTATCGCGTGGTGTTCAGATGCTTCAGCGGCTCAGAGTTCACCGCATCTGTTATTTAACACGCCGATTAAACGTTCGTGCTGTTGTATGGTTAACAAGCGTTGAATGTGTTGAAGGTGCCGTAGCTAAGAATCTTGAATATTAATAAAATAAATCGCCTACCATGACCCACCAATATAGCAAACTTTTTATTGGAATATAAATATATTTTCGTCCTTCAAAATAACAAACAAAATACGTGTGTGAGTTACATTATAATTAAAAAAGCTAAGTTTTAGCGAACTAGCTCTCGTGTTAACGCACCACAGAAAGTTACATTACACGCAATGAAACATTATTTCTGAGTCTTAAAGCAATAATGATATCTTACCTCAATAGACGAGTGACGCGCACCTGATTCCGTCAAGTTATGCACAAACGTGAGGATAAAATGCGATCGATCTTTGTCAACAAGTGTGACGTCATCATCCGGAAGTTGCGTATGCGGCAATTTGAAAACTTTTTAGCTGACGCTAAATTTAAACTAAACTTAACTCGGTCTTTATACAAGCACGCATCTACTATTGTATTCATGGCGCTTTTAAACAAACAAGCACAATATCTCATTGTATTCCTGTGGTGTGACGTCACCGCTGCAGGATCAGTTGATTAGCATGTGTGACGTCACCCCTGCAGACTCGCGATTAATGTTGACAAACGTCACGTAGACGCTCATAATCGCAGCTAAATAAAAAGAAAACATATGTCCATAAACGCAATCTCAATGAAAGCTTCTATTTTCATAGAAAAGCGCACCGGATTATAAAGAGGATCAAGCGAAATAGCACAGACTTTATTTTACTCATTCATAAAACAATGTCAACATTATGGAGTTGAAACACCTAAAAATATACAATATAGTCACTTTTACAGGACCTTTTAAGCATGTTTTAATCCGCGAGAGCTTCTTGACTTCCGCGATGCGTAAACAATCCAAGCTCCAAAAAATTAAAATTAAGCATTTTTACCGATTTATATTCACTCTGTACCTCCTTAAAGTGGTTTGAGGTCGTTAAGCACAATCAGGATTAGAATCACACTGTTGACATTAAACATTTCAAATGAGCTTCATAGTTGTAGAATTACGGTAGCCAAATGAAACAGCGACACGTCACGTTACCAAGGCAACGAAGAGATGGGCGACGCGTCAAATGTAACCCGGGTCGTTTGAATCCGACGTCGGGGGGTGCTCTGTATAATACTGGGTGACCGTGCGTGTCAATGCGTGCGCGCGTGTCAATGTGCGTCAATACGTGTGTGTCAATGTGCGTCAATGTGCGTCAATACGTGTGTGTGTGTCAATGTGCGTCAATGCGTGCGGGTGTGTCAATGCGTATAGACGTGTGTTTATATGTGTGTACATATATGTGTGTATGTGTATAGACGTGTGTGTGTATATATGTGTGTGTATGTGTATAGACGTGTGTGTGTATATATATGTGTGTATGTGTATAGACGTGTGTGTGTGTATATATGTGTGTGTATAGACGTGTGTGTATGTGTATAGACGTGTGTGTGTGTGTGTGTGTGTGTATATATATATACGTGTGTGTGTTTATATATGTGTGTATGTGTATAGACGTGTGTGTGTATATATATGTGTGTATATGTGTGTATGTGTATAGACGTGTGTGTGTGTATATGTGTGTATGTGTATAGACGTGTGTGTATATATATGTGTGTATATGTGTGTATGTGTATAGACGTGTGTGTATATATATGTGTGTATGTGTATAGACGTGTGTGTGTATATGTATATGTGTGTATGTGTATAGACGTGTGTGTGTGTGTGTGTGTGTGTGTATATACTGTATATATATTGTAACGATCCTGTTTGTTCTGTTCATTAATGTTGCGGGCACTTTAAGAAGGTGAGTCTGTGCGCATGCGCAGTTGTTGTTAGAGAGATTTCGCGTTCAACTAGTGGTGTGAAGAACGAGCGGCGTTGGTTGTGGCCGAAACAATAACCTCTCTGTGAGTACAGCGAACAAAGAAACAATATCTGTGCAAGACAACCGTCTGGTCATGTGTGGAGGACCAAACGTTACATTGGTGTCAGAAGCGACTTTTTCGGACCTGCTCCTGAGGCGAAGCTAACGGTTATTAGCAACGAACTTTGCTAACGAACGTCCCCGGTATGTACGGGAAAGTGAAGAGCGAAAGTGAGGAGATGGACGTTGGTGCGAGACGACGGGACCATGCTCAACAGTTAAGAGACGCTGTGTTACAACTCTCAGAAGAAGAATGTGCGTCAATGCGTGCGCCAATGTGCAGCAACTGGGCTTCATCAAGTATCAAACAGATCACACATCACACCTACCATGATTTTGTTCAATGAGATGAAAACTTATTTGATGTTCAATCCAGTGTTCAGGTTGACTTCAGTGCTTATGTTTTAGTAGAAGTGAAGCTGTGGTGCTTTAGTTTAATACATGGACACAGCACTAAACTTTGTTGTTGGTTGTTAGTTGTTTTTTTAGATTTTGGGATCAACCGTCACTTTTTAGTAATGGGAGAATTATTTCTCTGCACTGTGCGAGTCGTCCCAGAGCCATTGTTCAGCCTGAAGCCAATACGTTTTTAGGTTGAAAAGTTTGCCCCCCTGAAAAAATGTAATGCCCCCCCTTAAATGTTTTTCTGCAGCCGGGTCTGTCAGTGTTATACTAGATCCACTCAGTATAAACTGTTGTCAACATTGAAGTCAAATCATCTCCAGAAATGATACTTTGTGATGAAGTCTTAATGTTAAAAGAGACAAATGTAATAATATCTTTAATGAATCAATTCATGTACATTTATATCAAACCTGCTATTCCCTGCATGATGGGATCAGAAACACTAGAATTCTACTTTCTCGGGACGTTTTAGATTTACAACGACGACATCATTAAAAGTGTGAACTGCAGTCACACTGCAAGTTTATGTCCATAATCCTTAGATATTCTCTCCAAATGAGAACAATTTAACAGAAGAGTTTAACATTACCTTGGCTGTAGTCATGCTCTGTAGACAGAAGCTTCACCTGCACAGGTGATCTCATTAGCTCGTCCTGTCTCTCCACCTGCACGCAAAGCAACTTGTACTCTCTGCTGCCCTCTAGTGTTGCTAAAACGATTTATTATGTCCAATAAACAAACCTACAGAAAGACTTAACAGTGTGGGTCTTTCTTTTTATTTCAAGGGTCCCCATTTTATCTCAAACATCAATATAGCTAATATTTAACACTAATTGGTAAATATCAAACATGTATGCTTCATTACAGTTGAAACAATTGTTCTCTGGTAACAAATATTTATCATTAAACATGTGTGTTCATGTATGATCCATGGCACTCATCATGATGGACAAATATGATGGAAAAACATTCTATTAGTGTCAGTACAGTACACGAGGTTGGAAATCAACCACGCATTTGCGCATGCGTTGTCCACCTACAAGGAGGTTTATAACGGTCAGACGCGGAAGAATCTACGAAACTATCACTGATAGATTCTCAAAAATCATCTGATATTAAATGATCTTTTCTCTCAAGGATAAGGATGTTGAAGGAGTGACGTCACAGTGTCCACTGTTGAAGGATAAGGATGTTGAGTGTCCAGCTGGAAGGAGCACAGGTACATGTTGTGGTTTATTAAAGTCTCTTTTCATTTTATTGACATCGGTAAATGTAACGCTAAGTTTAAGTGAAGGTATCAAGACCTGTCGCCCTTCCCAGCTATCTTCTAAATAATCCACGGAGGAAAAATTCAGAAAAAAAAGTCTTATATAGATCCAGAGCGGTCCGTAATAGGAACAAAAAAACAAAACAGGCACTCGGGGCGAAGGCAGGGCACTTCTGGAGATCGGGGTCCCAACAGCAACTAAAACAAAAAGACAAAAGGACTCACTTGAGTAAATAAAAGTGCTGACAACGTCAGGAGTATCCAAAGGATTATCCAGTTGTGATTCAAAGGCGAGGAGCGAGATCGAAAGGACAGCCAACCTGGTCTGGAAACGCAATACTCTGGCGAGTTCTTCCGGGTAGAGACGCTCCTTATCAATGGGAAGAACCCGCCACTCCATCATCCCCAGCCGCGCACCTGCCAGCGTCTGTCACTCAAAACACAGGACACATGAAAACGGAAAACCACCTTCAAAATAAAACAAAAGAACATAAGCATGACACTTGTATGTTGATTCTATCAAATGTATTCTGCCTATTTTAAATGTTGACCTTTTTTCTTATAAGAGTAACTGTCAGGAGTCTTGATGTAAAACGTCACTCAAATGTGTCATTTATTTATTTCTCTCACAGGATTCAGAGTCAATGTTCATTGCACAGAATTTCCATCTCCGTCCTGCACTGTCTGTGATGATGGAACTTACATGGACAAATTGAACCGAGAGAAACATGGTTTCAAGTGTCTCGTCTGTACTGAAGGTAAAGTTTGTTCTTCACTAGAATGATGAGTTGGTCAGTATGTAGATGTGATGTAGAATTTGTTATTGACTAACAGGACTGAGAGAGATCAGATCCTGTACCTTCACAGCAAACACCAAGTGTGAACCTCTGGAGGGTTTTTTCTGTGTGGACGGCTCAGTGGACACATGTGTGGCAGCACAGCAACACTCCACATGTGAACCAGGACAGTTCATCATCAGAGCAGGCGAGTTTCACATCCAACATGTGAAATGCAAGAGTGCAGAAACTATAAGACACACACAATGTTCTTCACAGGAACGTCCTCCACAGACACTGAGTGTGGAACCTGCAGTGAAGGAACATTTTCAAATGGAACGTTCACGTCATGTCAGGATCACAAACAGTGAGTGAAGCTTCACAAATGTTTGCTCCAGATGTTTTCTTCTAAACTGTCTCCACTTGTCTTTGTAGATGTTCAACATATCTACGAGAAGGAAGTATTTCTTCTGACTCTGTATGTCGAGAAGGTTTGACACCAGGAGAAGTGGCTGGAATTATTGTTGCTGTGATCGTTCTACTGATCACATGTTCTGTAGTTTATTGGTATAAAAAAAGAAAAAGAGGTAAAAAACAAATGCATTCATAAAAATCACATTATTATATTGATTTGTGTTTATCTGGAGTCATTTCCTTGAATTATTTTTCTCCTTAACCAGATGGAAAAGAGTTCAAGAGAAGAAGGAAGGTATGTAAGAATGTTTTTTAGTCATTTATCAAAGTGATTTAATGTTTAAATGTAATGTTGATTAATTTTGCAAATGTCATCACTTGTACAATTAAAATGAATGTCAATTTTGGTTTAATATCTTCAGCACTGCAGTATTTGTGCATCAGAGAAACGATCATTATTTCTTATTAGGAGGTGGCAGTGGGAATGAATGAATGTATGGATTCAACGGAGCATCCGTGAGAATTTCAATTAGTTTGAGCTTTTTTTTTAATCTAAACTGACTTATTTTTTTCTTGTCTTAGATCAATTTATTCATCTGAGAATAAGTCCGATGAAGTGGAACATGTTCCACTGATGGTAGAACCCGGGGAAGACCCAGAACACACTGAAGAAGCATGTTCCTCCACTGGGCTGGAAACACAGGGGGGTCCTCCAGAAAGAGCTGGACGATGTAACTGGGGAGAAGAAAGTATGGACCTCTCTGCTGAAGCTGCTGCCCCCGTGACAAGAATCCAGATAAACAGACCAGAGATAGCAGACGTTGAATATGAACTAATTGGACACGAGGATATTAAAGTAGATTGTTCAGTCATTCAATAGAATGTTTGAGTTTTATACAACATGAAAAATGTGTTCATAAATGATGTGTTCAGTGAACATAACATATTTCTGGCTGTTTTCATTTGCCTGTGTGTGTAGCTTAGTCTGTGATATAGAAAACAGTTTCTGTCAAAGCTTTCATTAATCTCATAAATGGCTGATCAGTTAAACATCAGCCAGGTTTGAGGATGTACTTCACTCCACAGCCGTCAGTGTTGCTTGTTCTTTCACTGCCCTTTTTGTGAGGTCACCAAATTCAGACCAGCACAGATGGACAAAACCCAACAGCACATACAAAGCCACTTGAGAAAGGCAATCATCATGGAGGTGTGTACAGTATATGTTTAGTTAGTTCCTCGTATATTGCATCATAAAAGTCTAACCGTTTACATTTTTATGTTTGACAGACTATCCGATACACAGATGTGGGCTGCAGACCAGAACCTCACGTGCATTGTCATGTGCGTGTCAATGTGTGTCAATGCGCGCGCGTGTGTCAATGTGCGTCAATGCTTGCGCGCGTGTCAATGTGCGTCAATGCTTGCGTGCGTGTCAATGCGTGTGCGTGTGTCAATATGCTTGCGCGCGTGTCAATGTGCGTCAATGCTTGCGCGCGTGTCAATGTGCGTCAATGCGCGCGTGCGTGTCAATGTGCGTCAATGCGCCCGTGCGTGTCAATGCGTGTGCGTGCGTCAATATGCGCGCGAGTGTCAATGTGCGTCAATGCTTGCGCGCGTGTCAATGTGCGTCAATGCTTGCGCGTGTGTCAATGTGCGTCAATGCTTGCGCGTGTCAACACACAACACACGCACGCACACATTAAACAAATGCGCACACCCACATTAAACAAACGCGCACGCACACATAAAACACACGCATGCATACACAGACATGCACTGACAAACGCACACACACACGGTGACATGCAAACATAAAACACACGCACGCACGCACACATAAAACAAACGCGGATTTTATAGGTTTGTTTGTGATGTGTAGTTATGCGTTTGTGTGCATGTCATTGGTGTGTGTGCGCATGTGTCAGTGTGTCTGCGTGTGCGTGCGTGTGTGTGTTTTATGTGTGCATGTCACCGTGTGTGTGCGTGTGTCAGTGCATGTCTGTGTGTGCATGCGTGTGTTTTGTGTGCGTCCGCGTTTGTTTTATGTGTGCGTGCGTGCGTGTGTTTTATGTGTGCATGTCACATGAAACAAATGCGCGCACGCACACATAAAACAAATGCGCGCATGCACACATAAAACAAATGCGCGCATGCACACATAAAGCAAATGCGCGCATGCACACATAAAACAAATGCGCGCATGCACACATAAAACAAATGCGCGCACGTCACATAAAACAAATGCGCGCACGCACACATAAAACAAATGCGCGCACGCACATATTAAAGAAATGCGCACGCGCACACAAAACAAAGGCGCAAGAGCACACAAAACAAATGCGCGGGCACAGATAAAACAAATGCACACGCACACAACACACGCACGCACACATTAAACAAATGCGCACACCCACAAAAAACAAACGCGCACGCACACATAAAACACACGCATGCATACACAGACATGCACTGACAAACGCACACACACACGGTGACATGCAAACATAAAACACACGCACGCACGCACACATAAAACAAACGCGGGTTTTATAGGTTTGTTTGTGATGTGTAGTTATGCGTTTGTGTGCATGTCATTGGTGTGTGTGCGCATTTGTCAGTGTGTGTCTGCGTGTGCGTGCGTGTGTGTGTTTTATGTGTGCATGTCACCGTGTGTGTGCGTGTGTCAGTGCATGTCTGTGTGTGCATGCGTGTGTTTTGTGTGCGTCCGCGTTTGTTTTATGTGTGCGTGCGTGCGTGTGTTTTATGTGTGCATGTCACATGAAACAAATGCGCGCACGCACACATAAAACAAATGCGCGCATGCACACATAAAACAAATGCGCGCATGCACACATAAAACAAATGCGCGCATGCACACATAAAGCAAATGCGCGCATGCACACATAAAACAAATGCGCGCACGTCACATAAAACAAATGCGCGCACGCACACATAAAACAAATGCGCGCACGCACATATTAAAGAAATGCGCACGCGCACACAAAACAAATGCGCAAGAGCACACAAAACAAATGCGCGCGCACAGATAAAACAAATGCACACGCACACAACACACGCACGCACACATTAAACAAATGCGCACACCCACATAAAACAAACGCGCACGCACACATAAAACACACGCATGCATACACAGACATGCACTGACAAACGCACACACACACGGTGACATGCAAACATAAAACACACGCACGCACGCACACATAAAACAAACGCGGATTTTATAGGTTTGTTTGTGATCTGTAGTTATGCGTTTGTGTGCATGTCATTGGTGTGTGTGCGCATGTGTCAGTGTGTGTCTGCGTGTGCGTGCGTGTGTGTGTTTTATGTGTGCATGTCACCGTGTGTGTGCGTGTGTCAGTGCATGTCTGTGTGTGCATGCGTGTGTGTGTTTTATGTGTGCATGTCACCGTGTGTGTGCGTGTGTCAGTGCATGTCTGTGTGTGCATGCGTGTGTTTTGTGTGCGTCCGCGTTTGTTTTATGTGTGCGTGCGTGCGTGCGTGTGTTTTATGTGTGCATGTCACATGAAACAAATGCGCGCACGCACACATAAAACAAATGCGCGCATGCACACATAAAACAAATGCGCGCATGCACACATAAAACAAATGCGCGCGCGCGCACACAAAACACACGGATGCACACACAGACATGCACTGACACACGCACACACACACGGTGACATGCACACATAAAACAAACGCGGACGCACACAAAACAATGTGCGTCAATGCTTGCGCGTGTCAACACACAACACACGCACGCACACATTAAACAAATGCGCACACCCACATTAAACAAACGCGCACGCACACATAAAACACACGCATGCATACACAGACATGCACTGACAAACGCACACACACACGGTGACATGCAAACATAAAACACACGCACGCACGCACACATAATGCGTGTGTTTTGTGTGCGTCCGCGTTTGTTTTATGTGTGCGTGCGTGCGTGTGTTTTATGTGTGCATGTCACATGAAACAAATGCGCGCACGCACACATAAAACAAATGCGCGCATGCACACATAAAACAAATGCGCGCATGCACACATAAAGCAAATGCGCGCATGCACACATAAAACAAATGCGCGCACGTCACATAAAACAAATGCGCGCACGCACACATAAAACAAATGCGCGCACGCACATATTAAAGAAATGCGCACGCGCACACAAAACAAATGCGCAAGAGCACACAAAACAAATGCGCGCGCACAGATAAAACAAATGCACACGCACACAACACACGCACGCACACATTAAACAAATGCGCACACCCACATAAAACAAACGCGCACGCACACATAAAACACACGCATGCATACACAGACATGCACTGACAAACGCACACACACACGGTGACATGCAAACATAAAACACACGCACGCACGCACACATAAAACAAACGCGGGTTTTATAGGTTTGTTTGTGATGTGTAGTTATGCGTTTGTGTGCATGTCATTGGTGTGTGTGCGCATGTGTCAGTGTGTGTCTGCGTGTGCGTGCGTGTGTGTGTGTGTTTTATGTGTGCATGTCACCGTGTGTGTGCGTGTGTCAGTGCATGTCTGTGTGTGCATTCGTGTGTTTTGTGTGCGTCCGCGTTTGTTTTATGTGTGCGTGCGTGCGTGTGTTTTATGTGTGCATGTCACATGAAACAAATGCGCGCACGCACACATAAAACAAATGCGCGCATGCACACATAAAACAAATGCGCGCATGCACACATAAAACAAATGCGCGCATGCACACATAAAGCAAATGCGCGCATGCACACATAAAACAAATGCGCGCCCGTCACATAAAACAAATGCGCGCACGCACACATAAAACAAATGCGCGCACGCACATATTAAAGAAATGCGCACGCGCACACAAAACAAATGCGCAAGAGCACACAAAACAAATGCGCGCGCACAGATAAAACAAATGCACACGCACACAACACACGCACGCACACATTAAACAAATGCGCACACCCACATAAAACAAACGCGCACGCACACATAAAACACACGCATGCATACACAGACATGCACTGACAAACGCACACACACACGGTGACATGCAAACATAAAACACACGCACGCACGCACACATAAAACAAACGCGGATTTTATAGGTTTGTTTGTGATCTGTAGTTATGCGTTTGTGTGCATGTCATTGGTGTGTGTGCGCATGTGTCAGTGTGTGTCTGCGTGTGCGTGCGTGTGTGTGTTTTATGTGTGCATGTCACCGTGTGTGTGCGTGTGTCAGTGCATGTCTGTGTGTGCATGCGTGTGTGTGTTTTATGTGTGCATGTCACCGTGTGTGTGCGTGTGTCAGTGCATGTCTGTGTGTGCATGCGTGTGTTTTGTGTGCGTCCGCGTTTGTTTTATGTGTGCGTGCGTGCGTGTGTTTTATGTGTGCATGTCACATGAAACAAATGCGCGCACGCACACATAAAACAAATGCGCGCATGCACACATAAAACAAATGCGCGCATGCACACATAAAACAAATGCGCGCGCGCGCACACAAAACACACGGATGCACACACAGACATGCACTGACACACGCACACACACACGGTGACATGCACACATAAAACAAACGCGGACGCACACAAAACAAACGCGCACGCACACATAAAACACACGCATGCATACATAGACATGCACTGACAAACGCACACACACACGGTGACATGCAAACATAAAACACACGCACGCACGAACACATAAAACAAACGCGGATTTTTTTTAGAATAGAATAGAATAGAAAAGCTTTATTCATCCCCAGAGGGGAAACACACTTTCACAACAGCGCAGATTAAAAAAAATATATATAGGTTTGTTTGTGATGTGTAGTTATGCGTTTGTGTGCATGTCACTGGTGTGTGTGCGCATGTGTCAGTGTGTGTCTGCGTGTGCGTGCGTGTGTGTGTTTTATGTTTGCATGTCACCGTGTGTGTGTGCGTGTGTCAGTGCATGTCTGTGTGTGCATGCGTGTGTTTAATGTGTGCGTGCGCGTTTGTTTTGTGTGCGTCCGCGTTTGTTTTATGTGTGCGTGCGTGCGTGTGTTTATGTGTGCATGTCACCGTGTGTGTGGGCGTGTGTCAGTGCATGTCTGTGTGTGCATGCGTGTGTTTTATGTGTGCGTGCGCGTTTGTTTTATGTGGGTGTGCGCATTTGTTTAATGTGTGCGTTCGTGCACAGTAAATTTCCAAGTGTCAAAAAGGAAGTGTTAATGTATTTTAACTATTTCATAGACTGGTTTAACTCTTCCAGATGTAACACAACAACAACAGGTGTAAAACGTGGCTCCTCCCCCTGCAGTGCTGTTGTCAATATCCAGAGTTAAAACCCAGGTGTTATTTATTCAGTGTAAAAAGTGAATGAACACTGTCAAGGGTCAATTTAACAATATTCAGTGTTAATATCTTAATATGCTCCGCCCATTTCAAATGATCCAGAAGTTTCTAGAGTAATTGGACCTCATGGACCACCGCCATGTTTCCATTGGTAAAGACTGTGGTAAGTCTCTCCATCTGCTGACTTATATTTAAATGAATTAAACGATTTATACAATTGTATTCACCGTGACTGTACTACCATTCGCTTTTTAGACTTCTAATGTAGATGAATTGCTATGTGGTTCACCAACATTAAGTTACATTCTATTACTTGTAATGCGGTACAGTTAACCTGCGCAGTGAACACCACGTGTAGACACTTGTAACCAATACCACTATGGATTATTGTGTATATTCGGTTTATGGTGCTCGCTCAAAACAACAGATGTATATGCTGTCTGTACATGCGCGCGCCAGTAAGTACGGTAGTTCATTCCCGCGCCACTCCCCCTCTGTCAGGCTTTAGTTTTTAGTAATGTAACCCAGCCGTTTATTTGTCGTTTTATGTTTCAATTATTTTCACTGGAAGTATATAATTAAACCCAGTTGTTATTTTCGTGTTTTATGTTTTATTACTTTTCAATGCATGTATCGCATCAAGACACTGTCGCTTTAAGACGGCCATTGTTTTTTACCTGCGTTCCACGGATGAGACGCGTGGTGTTCAGATGCTTCAGCGGCTCAGAGACTGAGACACGTGTAAGTAAGTAAGTAAGTAAGTAATATTTATTTATATAGCGCTTTTCGAGACCAGGGTCACAAAGCGCTTTAACAATCAAAAACAATACTCAAAACAGTACATACTTCAAAGATCAAGACAACACCGAGAACAACAAGTTCGAGAAATTCAAGGAAAAGCCTGAACAAATAGAAACGTCTTAAGATGTTTCTTAAAGGAGTCAGTAGACTCCATCAAGCGCAAAGAGAGAGGAAGATTGTTCCAAAGCTTAGGAGCAACAGCCTGAAAAGATTTCTCTCCTCTGGTCCTGAGCCGTGTGCGTGGAACCATCAGTAGATTCTGATCCACAGACCTCAGAGACCGAGCTGGGGTGTAAGGCTGGATCAGATCAGTGATGTAAGGAGGAGCCTGACCATGAATAGCTCTGAAAGTAAGAACCAGAATTTTAAAGTTGATCCTGAAAGAAACTGGAAGCCAGTGAAGAGTTTTAAGGATCGGAGAAATGTGAGTTCTCCTACTTGAGCGGGTCAGAATTCTCGCTGCAGAGTTCTGAATCAACTGCAGACGAGACAGCTCCTTCTTGTTAAGACATGAAAACAAACCGTTACAATAGTCCAGACGAGAAGAAACAAACGCATGGATTACAAGCTCCAGATCATGTTGTGACAACATTTTCCTAAGTTTAGAGATTTTTCTCAGTTGAAGGAAACAGTTTCTGGTCAGTTTTCTGCAGTGTTGAACAAGAGACATGTCTTTATCAAATACAACACCCAGGTTTCTCAGGCTCAGTTTGACAGACTGACCTAAGTCACCCAAGTACTGACTCAACCATGGAATCTTATCATCAGGAGCAATCACCAGAGTTTCAGTTTTGTCCACATTAAGCTGTAAAGTGTGCCAACGCTCCTGCAATTTTACTGAATACACTCGCTTATCACTCCTAGGTGAGCCTAAACAATACGTTTATATTATTGTTTATATTGCTGTGTGTAAATGAATGTTGTGTCGAAGCAGCTATTTAAGTTTTTGTGTGAAACTTGAAGCATTGTTTTATAACTTTATTCAAGTGTATATTTTCGATAGTATTTTATATTGTACTGTTTCACTTTGTTTTGAAAGTAAGTTGCACTTTATATTTTGTTATCGCGTGGTGTTCAGATGCTTCAGCGGCTCAGAGTTCACCGCATCTGTTATTTAACACGCCGATTAAACGTTCGTGCTGTTGTATGGTTAACAAGCGTTGAATGTGTTGAAGGTGCCGTAGCTAAGAATCTTGAATATTAATAAAATAAATCGCCTACCATGACCCACCAATATAGCAAACTTTTTATTGGAATATAAATATATTTTCGTCCTTCAAAATAACAAACAAAATACGTGTGTGAGTTACATTATAATTAAAAAAGCTAAGTTTTAGCGAACTAGCTCTCGTGTTAACGCACCACAGAAAGTTACATTACACGCAATGAAACATTATTTCTGAGTCTTAAAGCAATAATGATATCTTACCTCAATAGACGAGTGACGCGCACCTGATTCCGTCAAGTTATGCACAAACGTGAGGATAAAATGCGATCGATCTTTGTCAACAAGTGTGACGTCATCATCCGGAAGTTGCGTATGCGGCAATTTGAAAACTTTTTAGCTGACGCTAAATTTAAACTAAACTTAACTCGGTCTTTATACAAGCACGCATCTACTATTGTATTCATGGCGCTTTTAAACAAACAAGCACAATATCTCATTGTATTCCTGTGGTGTGACGTCACCGCTGCAGGATCAGTTGATTAGCATGTGTGACGTCACCCCTGCAGACTCGCGATTAATGTTGACAAACGTCACGTAGACGCTCATAATCGCAGCTAAATAAAAAGAAAACATATGTCCATAAACGCAATCTCAATGAAAGCTTCTATTTTCATAGAAAAGCGCACCGGATTATAAAGAGGATCAAGCGAAATAGTAAGTAAGTAAGTAAGTAATATATATTAATATAGCGCTTTTCGAGACCAGGGTCACAAAGCGCTTTAACAATCAAAACAATACTCAAAACAGTACATACTTCAAAGATCAAGACAACACCGAGAACAACACAGGAGTTCGAGAAATTCAAGGAAAAGCCTGAACAAATAGAAACGTCTTAAGATGTTTCTTAAAGGAGTCAGTAGACTCCATCAAGCGCAAAGAGAGAGGAAGATTGTTCCAAAGCTTAGGAGCAACAGCCTGAAAAGATTTCTCTCCTCTGGTCCTGAGCCGTGTGCGTGGAACCATAAGTAGATTCTGATCCACAGACCTCAGAGCCCGAGCTGGGGTGTAAGGCTGGATCAGATCAGTGATGTAAGGAGGAGCCTGACCATGAATAGCTCTGAAAGTAAGAACCAGAATTTTAAAGTTGATCCTGAAAGAAACTGGAAGCCAGTGAAGAGTTTTAAGGACCGGAGAAATGTGAGTTCTTCTACTAGAGCGGGTCAGAATTCTCGCTGCAGAGTTCTGAATCAACTGCAGACGAGACAGCTCCTTCTTGTTAAGACATGAAAACAAACTGTTACAATAGTCCAGACGAGAAGAAACAAACGCATGGATTACAAGCTCCAGATCATGTTGTGACAGCATTTTCCTAAGTTTAGAGATTTTTCTCAGTTGAAGGAAACAGTTTCTGGTCAGTTTTCTACAGTGTTGAACAAGAGACATGTCTTTATCAAATACAACACCCAGGTTTCTCAGGCTCAGTTTGACAGACTGACCTAAGTCACCCAAGTACTGACTCAACCCTGGAATCGTATCATCAGGAGCAATCACCAGAGTTTCAGTTTTGTCCACATTAAGCTGTAAAGTGTTTTCACTCAGCCATTGTTTGATTTCTAGCAAACAATTGACTAAGCTGTTCAGCCTTTGGGGCTCAGTTGGGTCAAAAGAGCAGTAGAGCTGGATGTCATCAGCAAAAATGTGATAAGAAACATCTGGAAATCTCTGAATGATTTTACCAAGGGGAATCAAGTACAGCAAAAACAATAAAGGACCCAGAACAGAACCTTGAGGGACTCCACACAACAGATCTGCCGATTCAGACCTCATTTGATTGGCAGATACACTAAAACTGCGCCCAGAAAGGTAAGATGAGAACCATTCTAACACAGACCCAGACAGTCCCACTTCATCCCTTAGTCTTCTCAGCAGGATCTGGTGATCAACTGTGTCAAAGGCTGACGACAGATCCAAGAGAACCAGAACAGTGAATTTACCAGAGTCAGCCGACATCATGATGTCACTGGACACTTTCAGTAAAGCTGTCTCCGTAGAGTGATGTTTACGGAAGCCAGACTGAAACTTCTCATGGATGTCGCTCTGATCCAAGAACAAAGACAGCTGCTCGGACACAACCTTCTCCAAGATCTTGGACAAGAAAGGGAGCTTAGAAATAGGCCTGAAATTACTGAGGTCAGTTGGGTCTAAGCCTGGTTTTTTGAGCAGAGGCTCCACAATGGCATGTTTAAATGCATTGGGAAAAACCCCTGTGGAAAGGGAGAGGTTCACCATATTGGTAACCCAGGGGCCAATTACATCAAATACTTTGATAAAAAGCCTACAAGGAAGGACGTCATCTGAGCAAGAGGAGGGTTTCATCTTGTTCACTAGTGCTGAAATATCACCCAAAGATACAGCAGAGAAGGATGACCAAGAGGAGGAGATGGGCTCAGAGACAGTAGGGGTTCCCAACAAAGGGGGAGAGATTTTCTCTTTGATCAATTTAATTTTGTCAATGAAAAATCTCAACAATGCATTGCTGTCAGCTTCACAGAAGACCGGCGTGATTTGAGGAGCAGGAGACACGAGAGAATTAATCGTGTCAAACAAAACTTTGGGGTTTTTCCTATTTGCTGCTACCAGTTTTCTGATGTAATCAGATCTAGCAGTTTCTACCATCTCATTGTAAGAAGTCAACAGATCCCTGAGGTGAAGTCTGTGCACCTCAAGTTTAGTAGACTTCCAGAGACGCTCAGTCTTTCGACAAAGTCTCCTCAGACTCAGGAGATCTTCATTTGTCCAAGGGCACAATAGCACAATAGCACAGACTTTATTTTACTCATTCATAAAACAATGTCAACATTATGGAGTTGAAACACCTAAAAATATACAATATAGTCACTTTTACAGGACCTTTTAAGCATGTTTTAATCCGCGAGAGCTTCTTGACTTCCGCGATGCGTAAACAATCCAAGCTCCAAAAAATTAAAATTAAGCATTTTTACCGATTTATATTCACTCTGTACCTCCTTAAAGTGGTTTGAGGTCGTTAAGCACAATCAGGATTAGAATCACACTGTTGACATTAAACATTTCAAATGAGCTTCATAGTTGTAGAATTACGGTAGCCAAATGAAACAGCGACACGTCACGTTACCAAGGCAACGAAGAGATGGGCGACGCGTCAAATGTAACCCGGGTCGTTTGAATCCGACGTCGGGGGGTGCTCTGTATAATACTGGGTGACCCGTGCGTGTCAATGCGTGCGCGCGTGTCAATGTGCGTCAATACGTGTGTGTCAATGTGCGTCAATGTGCGTCAATACGTGTGTGTGTGTCAATGTGCGTCAATGCGTGCGGGTGTGTCAATGCGTATAGACGTGTGTTTATATGTGTGTACATATATGTGTGTATGTGTATAGACGTGTGTGTGTATATATGTGTGTGTATGTGTATAGACGTGTGTGTGTATATATATGTGTGTATGTGTATAGACGTGTGTGTGTATATATGTGTGTGTATAGACGTGTGTGTATATATATGTGTGTATGTGTATAGACGTGTGTGTATATGTGTGTATGTGTATAGACGTGTGTGTGTGTGTGTGTGTGTGTATATATATATACGTGTGTGTGTTTATATATGTGTGTATGTGTATAGACGTGTGTGTGTATATATATGTGTGTATATGTGTGTATGTGTATAGACGTGTGTGTGTATATGTGTGTATGTGTATAGACGTGTGTGTATATATATGTGTGTATATGTGTGTATGTGTATAGACGTGTGTGTATATATATGTGTGTATGTGTATAGACGTGTGTGTGTATATATATGTGTGTATATGTGTGTATGTGTATAGACGTGTGTGTGTGTATATGTGTGTATGTGTATAGACGTGTGTGTATATATATGTGTGTATATGTGTGTATGTGTATAGACGTGTGTGTATATATATGTGTGTATGTGTATAGACGTGTGTGTGTGTATATGTATATGTGTGTATGTGTATAGACGTGTGTGTGTGTATATACTGTATATATATTGTAACGATCCTGTTTGTTCTGTTCATTAATGTTGCGGGCACTTTAAGAAGGTGAGTCTGTGCGCATGCGCAGTTGTTGTTAGAGAGATTTCGCGTTCAACTAGTGGTGTGAAGAACGAGCGGCGTTGGTTGTGGCCGAAACAATAACCTCTCTGTGAGTACAGCGAACAAAGAAACAATATCTGTGCAAGACAACCGTCTGGTCATGTGTGGAGGACCAAACGTTACATTGGTGTCAGAAGCGACTTTTTCGGACCTGCTCCTGAGGCGAAGCTAACGGTTATTAGCAACGAACTTTGCTAACGAACGTCCCCGGTATGTACGGGAAAGTGAAGAGCGAAAGTGAGGAGATGGACGTTGGTGCGAGACGACGGGACCATGCTCAACAGTTAAGAGACGCTGTGTTACAACTCTCAGAAGAAGAATGTGCGTCAATGCGTGCGCCAATGTGCAGCAACTGGGCTTCATCAAGTATCAAACAGATCACACATCACACCTACCATGATTTTGTTCAATGAGATGAAAACTTATTTGATGTTCAATCCAGTGTTCAGGTTGACTTCAGTGCTTATGTTTTAGTAGAAGTGAAGCTGTGGTGCTTTAGTTTAATACATGGACACAGCACTAAACTTTGTTGTTGGTTGTTAGTTGTTTTTTTAGATTTTGGGATCAACCGTCACTTTTTAGTAATGGGAGAATTATTTCTCTGTACTGTGCGAGTCGTCCCAGAGCCATTGTTCAGCCTGAAGCCAATACGTTTTTAGGTTGAAAAGTTTGCCCCCCTGAAAAAATGTAATGCCCCCCCTTAAATGTTTTTCTGCAGCCGGGTCTGTCAGTGTTATACTAGATCCACTCAGTATAAACTGTTGTCAACATTGAAGTCAAATCATCTCCAGAAATGATACTTTGTGATGAAGTCTTAATGTTAAAAGAGACAAATGTAATAATATCTTTAATGAATCAATTCATGTACATTTATATCAAACCTGCTATTCCCTGCATGATGGGATCAGAAACACTAGAATTCTACTTTCTCGGGACGTTTTAGATTTACAACGACGACATCATTAAAAGTGTGAACTGCAGTCACACTGCAAGTTTATGTCCATAATCCTTAGATATTCTCTCCAAATGAGAACAATTTAACAGAAGAGTTTAACATTACCTTGGCTGTAGTCATGCTCTGTAGACAGAAGCTTCACCTGCACAGGTGATCTCATTAGCTCGTCCTGTCTCTCCACCTGCACGCAAAGCAATTTGTACTCTCTGCTGCCCTCTAGTGTTGCTAAAACGATTAATTATGTCCAATAAACAAACCTACAGAAAGACTTAACAGTGTGGGTCTTTCTTTTTATTTCAAGGGTCCCCATTTTATCTCAAACATCAATATAGCTAATATTTAACACTAATTGGTAAATATCAAACATGTATGCTTCATTACAGTTGAAACAATTGTTCTCTGGTAACAAATATTTATCATTAAACATGTGTGTTCATGTATGATCCATGGCACTCATCATGATGGACAAATATGATGGAAAAACATTCTATTAGTGTCAGTACAGTACACGAGGTTGGAAATCAACCACGCATTTGCGCATGCGTTGTCCACCTACAAGGAGGTTTATAACGGTCAGACGCGGAAGAATCTACGAAACTATCACTGATAGATTCTCAAAAATCATCTGATATTAAATGATCTTTTCTCTCAAGGATAAGGATGTTGAAGGAGTGACGTCACAGTGTCCACTGTTGAAGGATAAGGATGTTGAGTGTCCAGCTGGAAGGAGCACAGGTACATGTTGTGGTTTATTAAAGTCTCTTTTCATTTTATTGACATCGGTAAATGTAACGCTAAGTTTAAGTGAAGGTATCAAGACCTGTCGCCCTTCCCAGCTATCTTCTAAATAATCCACGGAGGAAAAATTCAGAAAAAAAAGTCTTATATAGATCCAGAGCGGTCCGTAATAGGAACAAAAAAACAAAACAGGCACTCGGGGCGAAGGCAGGGCACTTCTGGAGATCGGGGTCCCAACAGCAACTAAAACAAAAAGACAAAAGGACTCACTTGAGTAAATAAAAGTGCTGACAACGTCAGGAGTATCCAAAGGATTATCCAGTTGTGATTCAAAGGCGAGGAGCGAGATCGAAAGGACAGCCAACCTGGTCTGGAAACGCAATACTCTGGCGAGTTCTTCCGGGTAGAGACGCTCCTTATCAATGGGAAGAACCCGCCACTCCATCATCCCCAGCCGCGCACCTGCCAGCGTCTGTCACTCAAAACACAGGACACATGAAAACGGAAAACCACCTTCAAAATAAAACAAAAGAACATAAGCATGACACTTGTATGTTGATTCTATCAAATGTATTCTGCCTATTTTAAATGTTGACCTTTTTTCTTATAAGAGTAACTGTCAGGAGTCTTGATGTAAAACGTCACTCAAATGTGTCATTTATTTATTTCTCTCACAGGATTCAGAGTCAATGTTCATTGCACAGAATTTCCATCTCCGTCCTGCACTGTCTGTGATGATGGAACTTACATGGACAAATTGAACCGAGAGAAACATGGTTTCAAGTGTCTCGTCTGTACTGAAGGTAAAGTTTGTTCTTCACTAGAATGATGAGTTGGTCAGTATGTAGATGTGATGTAGAATTTGTTATTGACTAACAGGACTGAGAGAGATCAGATCCTGTACCTTCACAGCAAACACCAAGTGTGAACCTCTGGAGGGTTTTTTCTGTGTGGACGGCTCAGTGGACACATGTGTGGCAGCACAGCAACACTCCACATGTGAACCAGGACAGTTCATCATCAGAGCAGGCGAGTTTCACATCCAACATGTGAAATGCAAGAGTGCAGAAACTATAAGACACACACAATGTTCTTCACAGGAACGTCCTCCACAGACACTGAGTGTGGAACCTGCAGTGAAGGAACATTTTCAAATGGAACGTTCACGTCATGTCAGGATCACAAACAGTGAGTGAAGCTTCACAAATGTTTGCTCCAGATGTTTTCTTCTAAACTGTCTCCACTTGTCTTTGTAGATGTTCAACATATCTACGAGAAGGAACTATTTCTTCTGACTCTGTATGTCGAGAAGGTTTGACACCAGGAGAAGTGGCTGGAATTATTGTTGCTGTGATCGTTCTACTGATCACATGTTCTGTAGTTTATTGGTATAAAAAAAGAAAAAGAGGTAAAAAACAAATGCATTCATAAAAATCACATTATTATATTGATTTGTGTTTATCTGGAGTCATTTCCTTGAATTATTTTTCTCCTTAACCAGATGGAAAAGAGTTCAAGAGAAGAAGGAAGGTATGTAAGAATGTTTTTTAGTCATTTATCAAAGTGATTTAATGTTTAAATGTAATGTTGATTAATTTTGCAAATGTCATCACTTGTACAATTAAAATGAATGTCAATTTTGGTTTAATATCTTCAGCACTGCAGTATTTGTGCATCAGAGAAACGATCATTATTTCTTATTAGGAGGTGGCAGTGGGAATGAATGAATGTATGGATTCAACGGAGCATCCGTGAGAATTTCAATTAGTTTGAGCTTTTTTTTTAATCTAAACTGACTTATTTTTTTCTTGTCTTAGATCAATTTATTCATCTGAGAATAAGTCCGATGAAGTGGAACATGTTCCACTGATGGTAGAACCCGGGGAAGACCCAGAACACACTGAAGAAGCATGTTCCTCCACTGGGCTGGAAACACAGGGGGGTCCTCCAGAAAGAGCTGGACGATGTAACTGGGGAGAAGAAAGTATGGACCTCTCTGCTGAAGCTGCTGCCCCCGTGACAAGAATCCAGATAAACAGACCAGAGATAGCAGACGTTGAATATGAACTAATTGGACACGAGGATATTAAAGTAGATTGTTCAGTCATTCAATAGAATGTTTGAGTTTTATACAACATGAAAAATGTGTTCATAAATGATGTGTTCAGTGAACATAACATATTTCTGGCTGTTTTCATTTGCCTGTGTGTGTAGCTTAGTCTGTGATATAGAAAACAGTTTCTGTCAAAGCTTTCATTAATCTCATAAATGGCTGATCAGTTAAACATCAGCCAGGTTTGAGGATGTACTTCACTCCACAGCCGTCAGTGTTGCTTGTTCTTTCACTGCCCTTTTTGTGAGGTCACCAAATTCAGACCAGCACAGATGGACAAAACCCAACAGCACATACAAAGCCACTTGAGAAAGGCAATCATCATGGAGGTGTGTACAGTATATGTTTAGTTAGTTCCTCGTATATTGCATCATAAAAGTCTAACCGTTTACATTTTTATGTTTGACAGACTATCCGATACACAGATGTGGGCTGCAGACCAGAACCTCACGTGCATTGTCATGTGCGTGTCAATGTGTGTCAATGCGCGCGCGTGTGTCAATGTGCGTCAATGCTTGCGCGCGTGTCAATGTGCGTCAATGCTTGCGTGCGTGTCAATGCGTGTGCGTGTGTCAATATGCTTGCGCGCGTGTCAATGTGCGTCAATGCTTGCGCGCGTGTCAATGTGCGTCAATGCGCGCGTGCGTGTCAATGTGCGTCAATGCGCCCGTGCGTGTCAATGCGTGTGCGTGCGTCAATATGCGCGCGAGTGTCAATGTGCGTCAATGCTTGCGCGCGTGTCAATGTGCGTCAATGCTTGCGCGTGTGTCAATGTGCGTCAATGCTTGCGCGTGTCAACACACAACACACGCACGCACACATTAAACAAATGCGCACACCCACATTAAACAAACGCGCACGCACACATAAAACACACGCATGCATACACAGACATGCACTGACAAACGCACACACACACGGTGACATGCAAACATAAAACACACGCACGCACGCACACATAAAACAAACGCGGATTTTATAGGTTTGTTTGTGATGTGTAGTTATGCGTTTGTGTGCATGTCATTGGTGTGTGTGCGCATGTGTCAGTGTGTCTGCGTGTGCGTGCGTGTGTGTGTTTTATGTGTGCATGTCACCGTGTGTGTGCGTGTGTCAGTGCATGTCTGTGTGTGCATGCGTGTGTTTTGTGTGCGTCCGCGTTTGTTTTATGTGTGCGTGCGTGCGTGTGTTTTATGTGTGCATGTCACATGAAACAAATGCGCGCACGCACACATAAAACAAATGCGCGCATGCACACATAAAACAAATGCGCGCATGCACACATAAAACAAATGCGCGCACGCACACATAAAACAAATGCGCGCACGCACATATTAAAGAAATGCGCACGCGCACACAAAACAAAGGCGCAAGAGCACACAAAACAAATGCGCGGGCACAGATAAAACAAATGCACACGCACACAACACACGCACGCACACATTAAACAAATGCGCACACCCACAAAAAACAAACGCGCACGCACACATAAAACACACGCATGCATACACAGACATGCACTGACAAACGCACACACACACGGTGACATGCAAACATAAAACACACGCACGCACGCACACATAAAACAAACGCGGGTTTTATAGGTTTGTTTGTGATGTGTAGTTATGCGTTTGTGTGCATGTCATTGGTGTGTGTGCGCATTTGTCAGTGTGTGTCTGCGTGTGCGTGCGTGTGTGTGTTTTATGTGTGCATGTCACCGTGTGTGTGCGTGTGTCAGTGCATGTCTGTGTGTGCATGCGTGTGTTTTGTGTGCGTCCGCGTTTGTTTTATGTGTGCGTGCGTGCGTGTGTTTTATGTGTGCATGTCACATGAAACAAATGCGCGCACGCACACATAAAACAAATGCGCGCATGCACACATAAAACAAATGCGCGCATGCACACATAAAACAAATGCGCGCATGCACACATAAAGCAAATGCGCGCATGCACACATAAAACAAATGCGCGCACGTCACATAAAACAAATGCGCGCACGCACACATAAAACAAATGCGCGCACGCACATATTAAAGAAATGCGCACGCGCACACAAAACAAATGCGCAAGAGCACACAAAACAAATGCGCGCGCACAGATAAAACAAATGCACACGCACACAACACACGCACGCACACATTAAACAAATGCGCACACCCACATAAAACAAACGCGCACGCACACATAAAACACACGCATGCATACACAGACATGCACTGACAAACGCACACACACACGGTGACATGCAAACATAAAACACACGCACGCACGCACACATAAAACAAACGCGGATTTTATAGGTTTGTTTGTGATCTGTAGTTATGCGTTTGTGTGCATGTCATTGGTGTGTGTGCGCATGTGTCAGTGTGTGTCTGCGTGTGCGTGCGTGTGTGTGTTTTATGTGTGCATGTCACCGTGTGTGTGCGTGTGTCAGTGCATGTCTGTGTGTGCATGCGTGTGTGTGTTTTATGTGTGCATGTCACCGTGTGTGTGCGTGTGTCAGTGCATGTCTGTGTGTGCATGCGTGTGTTTTGTGTGCGTCCGCGTTTGTTTTATGTGTGCGTGCGTGCGTGCGTGTGTTTTATGTGTGCATGTCACATGAAACAAATGCGCGCACGCACACATAAAACAAATGCGCGCATGCACACATAAAACAAATGCGCGCATGCACACATAAAACAAATGCGCGCGCGCGCACACAAAACACACGGATGCACACACAGACATGCACTGACACACGCACACACACACGGTGACATGCACACATAAAACAAACGCGGACGCACACAAAACAATGTGCGTCAATGCTTGCGCGTGTCAACACACAACACACGCACGCACACATTAAACAAATGCGCACACCCACATTAAACAAACGCGCACGCACACATAAAACACACGCATGCATACACAGACATGCACTGACAAACGCACACACACACGGTGACATGCAAACATAAAACACACGCACGCACGCACACATAATGCGTGTGTTTTGTGTGCGTCCGCGTTTGTTTTATGTGTGCGTGCGTGCGTGTGTTTTATGTGTGCATGTCACATGAAACAAATGCGCGCACGCACACATAAAACAAATGCGCGCATGCACACATAAAACAAATGCGCGCATGCACACATAAAGCAAATGCGCGCATGCACACATAAAACAAATGCGCGCACGTCACATAAAACAAATGCGCGCACGCACACATAAAACAAATGCGCGCACGCACATATTAAAGAAATGCGCACGCGCACACAAAACAAATGCGCAAGAGCACACAAAACAAATGCGCGCGCACAGATAAAACAAATGCACACGCACACAACACACGCACGCACACATTAAACAAATGCGCACACCCACATAAAACAAACGCGCACGCACACATAAAACACACGCATGCATACACAGACATGCACTGACAAACGCACACACACACGGTGACATGCAAACATAAAACACACGCACGCACGCACACATAAAACAAACGCGGGTTTTATAGGTTTGTTTGTGATGTGTAGTTATGCGTTTGTGTGCATGTCATTGGTGTGTGTGCGCATGTGTCAGTGTGTGTCTGCGTGTGCGTGCGTGTGTGTGTGTGTTTTATGTGTGCATGTCACCGTGTGTGTGCGTGTGTCAGTGCATGTCTGTGTGTGCATTCGTGTGTTTTGTGTGCGTCCGCGTTTGTTTTATGTGTGCGTGCGTGCGTGTGTTTTATGTGTGCATGTCACATGAAACAAATGCGCGCACGCACACATAAAACAAATGCGCGCATGCACACATAAAACAAATGCGCGCATGCACACATAAAACAAATGCGCGCATGCACACATAAAGCAAATGCGCGCATGCACACATAAAACAAATGCGCGCCCGTCACATAAAACAAATGCGCGCACGCACACATAAAACAAATGCGCGCACGCACATATTAAAGAAATGCGCACGCGCACACAAAACAAATGCGCAAGAGCACACAAAACAAATGCGCGCGCACAGATAAAACAAATGCACACGCACACAACACACGCACGCACACATTAAACAAATGCGCACACCCACATAAAACAAACGCGCACGCACACATAAAACACACGCATGCATACACAGACATGCACTGACAAACGCACACACACACGGTGACATGCAAACATAAAACACACGCACGCACGCACACATAAAACAAACGCGGGTTTTATAGGTTTGTTTGTGATCTGTAGTTATGCGTTTGTGTGCATGTCATTGGTGTGTGTGCGCATGTGTCAGTGTGTGTCTGCGTGTGCGTGCGTGTGTGTGTTTTATGTGTGCATGTCACCGTGTGTGTGCGTGTGTCAGTGCATGTCTGTGTGTGCATGCGTGTGTTTTGTGTGCGTCCGCGTTTGTTTTATGTGTGCGTGCGTGCGTGTGTTTTATGTGTGCATGTCACATGAAACAAATGCGCGCACGCACACATAAAACAAATGCGCGCATGCACACATAAAACAAATGCGCGCATGCACACATAAAACAAATGCGCGCATGCACACATAAAACAAATGCGCGCATGCACACATAAAGCAAATGCGCGCATGCACACATAAAACAAATGCGCGCACGTCACATAAAACAAATGCGCGCACGTCACATAAAACAAATGCGCGCACGCACACATAAAACAAATGCGCGCACGCACATATTAAAGAAATGCGCACGCGCACACAAAACAAATGCGCAAGAGCACACAAAACAAATGCGCGCGCACAGATAAAACAAATGCACACGCACACAACACACGCACGCACACATTAAACAAATGCGCACACCCACATTAAACAAACGCGCACGCACACATAAAACACACGCATGCATACACAGACATGCACTGACAAACGCACACACACACGGTGACATGCAAACATAAAACACACGCACGCACGCACACATAAAACAAACGCGGATTTTATAGGTTTGTTTGTGATCTGTAGTTATGCGTTTGTGTGCATGTCATTGGTGTGTGTGCGCATGTGTCAGTGTGTGTCTGCGTGTGCGTGCGTGTGTGTGTTTTATGTGTGCATGTCACCGTGTGTGTGCGTGTGTCAGTGCATGTCTGTGTGTGCATGCGTGTGTGTGTTTTATGTGTGCATGTCACCGTGTGTGTGCGTGTGTCAGTGCATGTCTGTGTGTGCATGCGTGTGTTTTGTGTGCGTCCGCGTTTGTTTTATGTGTGCGTGCGTGCGTGTGTTTTATGTGTGCATGTCACATGAAACAAATGCGCGCACGCACACATAAAACAAATGCGCGCATGCACACATAAAACAAATGCGCGCATGCACACATAAAACAAATGCGCGCGAGCGCACACAAAACACACGGATGCACACACAGACATGCACTGACACACGCACACACACACGGTGACATGCACACATAAAACAAACGCGGACGCACACAAAACAATGTGCGTCAATGCTTGCGCGTGTCAACACACAACACACGCACGCACACATTAAACAAATGCGCACACCCACATTAAACAAACGCGCACGCACACATAAAACACACGCATGCATACACAGACATGCACTGACAAACGCACACACACACGGTGACATGCAAACATAAAACACACGCACGCACGCACACATAATGCGTGTGTTTTGTGTGCGTCCGCGTTTGTTTTATGTGTGCGTGTGTGCGTGTGTTTTATGTGTGCATGTCACATGAAACAAATGCGCGCACGCACACATAAAACAAATGCGCGCATGCACACATAAAACAAATGCGCGCATGCACACATAAAGCAAATGCGCGCATGCACACATAAAACAAATGCGCGCACGTCACATAAAACAAATGCGCGCACGCACACATAAAACAAATGCGCGCACGCACATATTAAAGAAATGCGCACGCGCACACAAAACAAATGCGCAAGAGCACACAAAACAAATGCGCGCGCACAGATAAAACAAATGCACACGCACACAACACACGCACGCACACATTAAACAAATGCGCACACCCACATTAAACAAACGCGCACGCACACATAAAACACACGCATGCATACACAGACATGCACTGACAAACGCACACACACACGGTGACATGCAAACATAAAACACACGCACGCACGCACACATAAAACAAACGCGGGTTTTATAGGTTTGTTTGTGATGTGTAGTTATGCGTTTGTGTGCATGTCATTGGTGTGTGTGCGCATGTGTCAGTGTGTGTCTGCGTGTGCGTGCGTGTGTGTGTTTTATGTGTGCATGTCACCGTGTGTGTGCGTGTGTCAGTGCATGTCTGTGTGTGCATGCGTGTGTTTTGTGTGCGTGCGTGCGTGTGTTTTATGTGTGCATGTCACATGAAACAAATGCGCGCACGCACACATAAAACAAATGCGCGCATGCACACATAAAACAAATGCGCGCATGCACACATAAAACAAATGCGCGCATGCACACATAAAGCAAATGCGCGCATGCACACATAAAACAAATGCGCGCACGTCACATAAAACAAATGCGCGCACGCACACATAAAACAAATGCGCGCACGCACATATTAAAGAAATGCGCACGCGCACACAAAACAAATGCGCAAGAGCACACAAAACAAATGCGCGCGCACAGATAAAACAAATGCACACGCACACAACACACGCACGCACACATTAAACAAATGCGCACACCCACATAAAACAAACGCGCACGCACACATAAAACACACGCATGCATACACAGACATGCACTGACAAACGCACACACACGGTGACATGCAAACATAAAACACACGCACGCACGCACACATAAAACAAACGCGGATTTTATAGGTTTGTTTGTGATCTGTAGTTATGCGTTTGTGTGCATGTCATTGGTGTGTGTGCGCATGTGTCAGTGTGTGTCTGCGTGTGCGTGCGTGTGTGTGTTTTATGTGTGCATGTCACCGTGTGTGTGCGTGTGTCAGTGCATGTCTGTGTGTGCATGCGTGTGTTTTGTGTGCGTCCGCGTTTGTTTTATGTGTGCGTGCGTGCGTGTGTTTTATGTGTGCATGTCACATGAAACAAATGCGCGCACGCACACATAAAACAAATGCGCGCATGCACACATAAAACAAATGCGCGCATGCACACATAAAGCAAATGCGCGCATGCACACATAAAACAAATGCGCGCACGTCACATAAAACAAATGCGCGCACGCACACATAAAACAAATGCGCGCACGCACATATTAAAGAAATGCGCACGCGCACACAAAACAAATGCGCAAGAGCACACAAAACAAATGCGCGCGCACAGATAAAACAAATGCACACGCACACAACACACGCACGCACACATTAAACAAATGCGCACACCCACATAAAACAAACGCGCACGCACACATAAAACACACGCATGCATACACAGACATGCACTGACAAACGCACACACACGGTGACATGCAAACATAAAACACACGCACGCACGCACACATAAAACAAACGCGGATTTTATAGGTTTGTTTGTGATCTGTAGTTATGCGTTTGTGTGCATGTCATTGGTGTGTGTGCGCATGTGTCAGTGTGTGTCTGCGTGTGCGTGCGTGTGTGTGTTTTATGTGTGCATGTCACCGTGTGTGTGCGTGTGTCAGTGCATGTCTGTGTGTGCATGCGTGTGTGTGCTTTATGTGTGCATGTCACCGTGTGTGTGCGTGTGTCAGTGCATGTCTGTGTGTGCATGCGTGTGTTTTGTGTGCGTCCGCGTTTGTTTTATGTGTGCGTGCGTGCGTGTGTTTTATGTGTGCATGTCACATGAAACAAATGCGCGCACGCACACATAAAACAAATGCGCGCATGCACACATAAAACAAATGCGCGCATGCACACATAAAACAAATGCGCGCGCGCGCACACAAAACACACGGATGCACACACAGACATGCACTGACACACGCACACACACACGGTGACATGCACACATAAAACAAACGCACACGCACACAAAACAAACGCGCACGCACACATAAAACACACGCATGCATACATAGACATGCACTGACAAACGCACACACACACGGTGACATGCAAACATAAAACACACGCACGCACGAACACATAAAACAAACGCGGATTTTTTTTAGAATAGAATAGAATAGAAAAGCTTTATTCATCCCCAGAGGGGAAACACACTTTCACAACAGCGCAGATTAAAAAAAATATATATAGGTTTGTTTGTGATGTGTAGTTATGCGTTTGTGTGCATGTCACTGGTGTGTGTGCGCATGTGTCAGTGTGTGTCTGCGTGTGCGTGCGTGTGTGTGTTTTATGTGTGCATGTCACTGTGTGTGTGTGCGTGTGTCAATGCATGTCTGTGTGTGCATGCGTGTGTTTAATGTGTGCGTGCGCGTTTGTTTTGTGTGCGTCCGCGTTTGTTTTATGTGTGCGTGCGTGCGTGTGTTTATGTGTGCATTTCACCGTGTGTGTGGGCGTGTGTCAGTGCATGTCTGTGTGTGCATGCGTGTGTTTTAGGTGTGCGTGCGCGTTTCTTTGATGTGTGCGTCCGCGTTTGTTTTATGTGTGCGTGCGTGCGTGTGTTTTATGTGTGCATGTCACCGTGTGTGTGTGCGTTTGTCAGTGCATGTCCGTGTACGCATGCGTGTGTTTTATGTGTGCGTGCGCGTTTGTTTTATGTGGGTGTGCGCATTTGTTTAATGTGTGCGTTCGTGCACAGTAAATTTCCAAGTGTCAAAAAGGAAGTGTTAATGTATTTTAACTATTTCATAGACTGGTTTAACTCTTCCAGATGTAACACAACAACAACAGGTGTAAAACGTGGCTCCTCCCCCTGCAGTGCTGTTGTCAATATCCAGAGTTAAAACCCAGGTGTTATTTATTCAGTGTAAAAAGTGAATGAACACTGTCAAGGGTCAATTTAACAATATTCAGTGTTAATATCTTAATATGCTCCGCCCATTTCAAATGATCCAGAAGTTTCTAGAGTAATTGGACCTCATGGACCACCGCCATGTTTCCATTGGTAAAGACTGTGGTAAGTCTCTCCATCTGCTGACTTATATTTAAATGAATTCAACGATTTATACAATTGTATTCACCGTGACTGTACTACCATTCGCTTTTTAGACTTCTAATGTAGATGAATTGCTATGTGGTTCACCAACATTAAGTTACATTCTATTACTTGTAATGCGGTACAGTTAACCTGCGCAGTGAACACCACGTGTAGACACTTGTAACCAATACCACTATGGATTATTGTGTATATTCGGTTTATGGTGCTCGCTCAAAACAACAGATGTATATGCTGTCTGTACATGCGCGCGCCAGTAAGTACGGTAGTTCATTCCCGCGCCACTCCCCCTCTGTCAGGCTTTAGTTTTTAGTAATGTAACCCAGCCGTTTATTTGTCGTTTTATGTTTCAATTATTTTCACTGGAAGTATATAATTAAACCCAGTTGTTATTTTCGTGTTTTATGTTTTATTACTTTTCAATGCATGTATCGCATCAAGACACTGTCGCTTTAAGACGGCCATTGTTTTTTACCTGCGTTCCACGGATGAGACGCGTGGTGTTCAGATGCTTCAGCGGCTCAGAGACTGAGACACGTGTAAGTAAGTAAGTAAGTAAGTAATATTTATTTATATAGCGCTTTTCGAGACCAGGGTCACAAAGCGCTTTAACAATCAAAAACAATACTCAAAACAGTACATACTTCAAAGATCAAGACAACACCGAGAACAACAAGTTCGAGAAATTCAAGGAAAAGCCTGAACAAATAGAAACGTCTTAAGATGTTTCTTAAAGGAGTCAGTAGACTCCATCAAGCGCAAAGAGAGAGGAAGATTGTTCCAAAGCTTAGGAGCAACAGCCTGAAAAGATTTCTCTCCTCTGGTCCTGAGCCGTGTGCGTGGAACCATCAGTAGATTCTGATCCACAGACCTCAGAGACCGAGCTGGGGTGTAAGGCTGGATCAGATCAGTGATGTAAGGAGGAGCCTGACCATGAATAGCTCTGAAAGTAAGAACCAGAATTTTAAAGTTGATCCTGAAAGAAACTGGAAGCCAGTGAAGAGTTTTAAGGATCGGAGAAATGTGAGTTCTCCTACTTGAGCGGGTCAGAATTCTCGCTGCAGAGTTCTGAATCAACTGCAGACGAGACAGCTCCTTCTTGTTAAGACATGAAAACAAACCGTTACAATAGTCCAGACGAGAAGAAACAAACGCATGGATTACAAGCTCCAGATCATGTTGTGACAACATTTTCCTAAGTTTAGAGATTTTTCTCAGTTGAAGGAAACAGTTTCTGGTCAGTTTTCTGCAGTGTTGAACAAGAGACATGTCTTTATCAAATACAACACCCAGGTTTCTCAGGCTCAGTTTGACAGACTGACCTAAGTCACCCAAGTACTGACTCAACCATGGAATCTTATCATCAGGAGCAATCACCAGAGTTTCAGTTTTGTCCACATTAAGCTGTAAAGTGTGCCAACGCTCCTGCAATTTTACTGAATACACTCGCTTATCACTCCTAGGTGAGCCTAAACAATACGTTTATATTATTGTTTATATTGCTGTGTGTAAATGAATGTTGTGTCGAAGCAGCTATTTAAGTTTTTGTGTGAAACTTGAAGCATTGTTTTATAACTTTATTCAAGTGTATATTTTCGATAGTATTTTATATTGTACTGTTTCACTTTGTTTTGAAAGTAAGTTGCACTTTATATTTTGTTATCGCGTGGTGTTCAGATGCTTCAGCGGCTCAGAGTTCACCGCATCTGTTATTTAACACGCCGATTAAACGTTCGTGCTGTTGTATGGTTAACAAGCGTTGAATGTGTTGAAGGTGCCGTAGCTAAGAATCTTGAATATTAATAAAATAAATCGCCTACCATGACCCACCAATATAGCAAACTTTTTATTGGAATATAAATATATTTTCGTCCTTCAAAATAACAAACAAAATACGTGTGTGAGTTACATTATAATTTAAAAAAGCTAAGTTTTAGCGAACTAGCTCTCGTGTTAACGCACCACAGAAAGTTACATTACACGCAATGAAACATTATTTCTGAGTCTTAAAGCAATAATGATATCTTACCTCAATAGACGAGTGACGCGCACCTGATTCCGTCAAGTTATGCACAAACGTGAGGATAAAATGCGATCGATCTTTGTCAACAAGTGTGACGTCATCATCCGGAAGTTGCGTATGCGGCAATTTGAAAACTTTTTAGCTAACGCTAAATTTAAACTAAACTTAACTCGGTCTTTATACAAGCACGCATCTACTATTGTATTCATGGCGCTTTTAAACAAACAAGCACAATATCTCATTGTATTCCTGTGGTGTGACGTCACCGCTGCAGGATCAGTTGATTAGCATGTGTGACGTCACCCCTGCAGACTCGCGATTAATGTTGACAAACGTCACGTAGACGCTCATAATCGCAGCTAAATAAAAAGAAAACATATGTCCATAAACGCAATCTCAATGAAAGCTTCTATTTTCATAGAAAAGCGCACCGGATTATAAAGAGGATCAAGCGAAATAGCACAGACTTTATTTTACTCATTCATAAAACAATGTCAACATTATGGAGTTGAAACACCTAAAAATATACAATATAGTCACTTTTACAGGACCTTTTAAGCATGTTTTAATCCGCGAGAGCTTCTTGACTTCCGCGATGCGTAAACAATCCAAGCTCCAAAAAATTAAAATTAAGCATTTTTACCGATTTATATTCACTCTGTACCTCCTTAAAGTGGTTTGAGGTCGTTAAGCACAATCAGGATTAGAATCACACTGTTGACATTAAACATTTCAAATGAGCTTCATAGTTGTAGAATTACGGTAGCCAAATGAAACAGCGACACGTCACGTTACCAAGGCAACGAAGAGATGGGCGACGCGTCAAATGTAACCCGGGTCGTTTGAATCCGACGTCGGGGGGTGCTCTGTATAATACTGGGTGACCCGTGCGTGTCAATGCGTGCGCGCGTGTCAATGTGCGTCAATACGTGTGTGTCAATGTGCGTCAATGTGCGTCAATGCGTGCGGGTGTGTCAATGCGTATAGACGTGTGTTTATATGTGTGTACATATATGTGTGTATGTGTATAGACGTGTGTGTGTATATATGTGTGTGTATGTGTATAGACGTGTGTGTGTATATATATGTGTGTATGTGTATAGACGTGTGTGTGTGTATATATGTGTGTGTATAGACGTGTGTGTATATATATGTGTGTATGTGTATAGACGTGTGTGTATATGTGTGTATGTGTATAGACGTGTGTGTGTGTGTGTATATATATATACGTGTGTGTGTTTATATATGTGTGTATGTGTATAGACGTGTGTGTGTATATATATGTGTGTATATGTGTGTATGTGTATAGACGTGTGTGTGTGTATATGTGTGTATGTGTATAGACGTGTGTGTATATATATGTGTGTATATGTGTGTATGTGTATAGACGTGTGTGTATATATATGTGTGTATGTGTATAGACGTGTGTGTGTATATGTATATGTGTGTATGTGTATAGACGTGTGTGTGTGTGTGTGTGTGTGTGTATATACTGTATATATATTGTAACGATCCTGTTTGTTCTGTTCATTAATGTTGCGGGCACTTTAAGAAGGTGAGTCTGTGCGCATGCGCAGTTGTTGTTAGAGAGATTTCGCGTTCAACTAGTGGTGTGAAGAACGAGCGGCGTTGGTTGTGGCCGAAACAATAACCTCTCTGTGAGTACAGCGAACAAAGAAACAATATCTGTGCAAGACAACCGTCTGGTCATGTGTGGAGGACCAAACGTTACATTGGTGTCAGAAGCGACTTTTTCGGACCTGCTCCTGAGGCGAAGCTAACGGTTATTAGCAACGAACTTTGCTAACGAACGTCCCCGGTATGTACGGGAAAGTGAAGAGCGAAAGTGAGGAGATGGACGTTGGTGCGAGACGACGGGACCATGCTCAACAGTTAAGAGACGCTGTGTTACAACTCTCAGAAGAAGAATGTGCGTCAATGCGTGCGCCAATGTGCAGCAACTGGGCTTCATCAAGTATCAAACAGATCACACATCACACCTACCATGATTTTGTTCAATGAGATGAAAACTTATTTGATGTTCAATCCAGTGTTCAGGTTGACTTCAGTGCTTATGTTTTAGTAGAAGTGAAGCTGTGGTGCTTTAGTTTAATACATGGACACAGCACTAAACTTTGTTGTTGGTTGTTAGTTGTTTTTTTAGATTTTGGGATCAACCGTCACTTTTTAGTAATGGGAGAATTATTTCTCTGCACTGTGCGAGTCGTCCCAGAGCCATTGTTCAGCCTGAAGCCAATACGTTTTTAGGTTGAAAAGTTTGCCCCCCTGAGAAAAATGTAATGCCCCCCCTTAAATGTTTTTCTGCAGCCGGGTCTGTCAGTGTTATACTAGATCCACTCAGTATAAACTGTTGTCAACATTGAAGTCAAATCATCTCCAGAAATGATACTTTGTGATGAAGTCTTAATGTTAAAAGAGACAAATGTAATAATATCTTTAATGAATCAATTCATGTACATTTATATCAAACCTGCTATTCCCTGCATGATGGGATCAGAAACACTAGAATTCTACTTTCTCGGGACGTTTTAGATTTACAACGACGACATCATTAAAAGTGTGAACTGCAGTCACACTGCAAGTTTATGTCCATAATCCTTAGATATTCTCTCCAAATGAGAACAATTTAACAGAAGAGTTTAACATTACCTTGGCTGTAGTCATGCTCTGTAGACAGAAGCTTCACCTGCACAGGTGATCTCATTAGCTCGTCCTGTCTCTCCACCTGCACGCAAAGCAACTTGTACTCTCTGCTGCCCTCTAGTGTTGCTAAAACGATTTATTATGTCCAATAAACAAACCTACAGAAAGACTTAACAGTGTGGGTCTTTCTTTTTATTTCAAGGGTCCCCATTTTATCTCAAACATCAATATAGCTAATATTTAACACTAATTGGTAAATATCAAACATGTATGCTTCATTACAGTTGAAACAATTGTTCTCTGGTAACAAATATTTATCATTAAACATGTGTGTTCATGTATGATCCATGGCACTCATCATGATGGACAAATATGATGGAAAAACATTCTATTAGTGTCAGTACAGTACACGAGGTTGGAAATCAACCACGCATTTGCGCATGCGTTGTCCACCTACAAGGAGGTTTATAACGGTCAGACGCGGAAGAATCTACGAAACTATCACTGATAGATTCTCAAAAATCATCTGATATTAAATGATCTTTTCTCTCAAGGATAAGGATGTTGAAGGAGTGACGTCACAGTGTCCACTGTTGAAGGATAAGGATGTTGAGTGTCCAGCTGGAAGGAGCACAGGTACATGTTGTGGTTTATTAAAGTCTCTTTTCATTTTATTGACATCGGTAAATGTAACGCTAAGTTTAAGTGAAGGTATCAAGACCTGTCGCCCTTCCCAGCTATCTTCTAAATAATCCACGGAGGAAAAATTCAGAAAAAAAAGTCTTATATAGATCCAGAGCGGTCCGTAATAGGAACAAAAAAACAAAACAGGCACTCGGGGCGAAGGCAGGGCACTTCTGGAGATCGGGGTCCCAACAGCAACTAAAACAAAAAGACAAAAGGACTCACTTGAGTAAATAAAAGTGCTGACAACGTCAGGAGTATCCAAAGGATTATCCAGTTGTGATTCAAAGGCGAGGAGCGAGATCGAAAGGACAGCCAACCTGGTCTGGAAACGCAATACTCTGGCGAGTTCTTCCGGGTAGAGACGCTCCTTATCAATGGGAAGAACCCGCCACTCCATCATCCCCAGCCGCGCACCTGCCAGCGTCTGTCACTCAAAACACAGGACACATGAAAACGGAAAACCACCTTCAAAATAAAACAAAAGAACATAAGCATGACACTTGTATGTTGATTCTATCAAATGTATTCTGCCTATTTTAAATGTTGACCTTTTTTCTTATAAGAGTAACTGTCAGGAGTCTTGATGTAAAACGTCACTCAAATGTGTCATTTATTTATTTCTCTCACAGGATTCAGAGTCAATGTTCATTGCACAGAATTTCCATCTCCGTCCTGCACTGTCTGTGATGATGGAACTTACATGGACAAATTGAACCGAGAGAAACATGGTTTCAAGTGTCTCGTCTGTACTGAAGGTAAAGTTTGTTCTTCACTAGAATGATGAGTTGGTCAGTATGTAGATGTGATGTAGAATTTGTTATTGACTAACAGGACTGAGAGAGATCAGATCCTGTACCTTCACAGCAAACACCAAGTGTGAACCTCTGGAGGGTTTTTTCTGTGTGGACGGCTCAGTGGACACATGTGTGGCAGCACAGCAACACTCCACATGTGAACCAGGACAGTTCATCATCAGAGCAGGCGAGTTTCACATCCAACATGTGAAATGCAAGAGTGCAGAAACTATAAGACACACACAATGTTCTTCACAGGAACGTCCTCCACAGACACTGAGTGTGGAACCTGCAGTGAAGGAACATTTTCAAATGGAACGTTCACGTCATGTCAGGATCACAAACAGTGAGTGAAGCTTCACAAATGTTTGCTCCAGATGTTTTCTTCTAAACTGTCTCCACTTGTCTTTGTAGATGTTCAACATATCTACGAGAAGGAACTATTTCTTCTGACTCTGTATGTCGAGAAGGTTTGACACCAGGAGAAGTGGCTGGAATTATTGTTGCTGTGATCGTTCTACTGATCACATGTTCTGTAGTTTATTGGTATAAAAAAAGAAAAAGAGGTAAAAAACAAATGCATTCATAAAAATCACATTATTATATTGATTTGTGTTTATCTGGAGTCATTTCCTTGAATTATTTTTCTCCTTAACCAGATGGAAAAGAGTTCAAGAGAAGAAGGAAGGTATGTAAGAATGTTTTTTAGTCATTTATCAAAGTGATTTAATGTTTAAATGTAATGTTGATTAATTTTGCAAATGTCATCACTTGTACAATTAAAATGAATGTCAATTTTGGTTTAATATCTTCAGCACTGCAGTATTTGTGCATCAGAGAAACGATCATTATTTCTTATTAGGAGGTGGCAGTGGGAATGAATGAATGTATGGATTCAACGGAGCATCCGTGAGAATTTCAATTAGTTTGAGCTTTTTTTTTAATCTAAACTGACTTATTTTTTTCTTGTCTTAGATCAATTTATTCATCTGAGAATAAGTCCGATGAAGTGGAACATGTTCCACTGATGGTAGAACCCGGGGAAGACCCAGAACACACTGAAGAAGCATGTTCCTCCACTGGGCTGGAAACACAGGGGGGTCCTCCAGAAAGAGCTGGACGATGTAACTGGGGAGAAGAAAGTATGGACCTCTCTGCTGAAGCTGCTGCCCCCGTGACAAGAATCCAGATAAACAGACCAGAGATAGCAGACGTTGAATATGAACTAATTGGACACGAGGATATTAAAGTAGATTGTTCAGTCATTCAATAGAATGTTTGAGTTTTATACAACATGAAAAATGTGTTCATAAATGATGTGTTCAGTGAACATAACATATTTCTGGCTGTTTTCATTTGCCTGTGTGTGTAGCTTAGTCTGTGATATAGAAAACAGTTTCTGTCAAAGCTTTCATTAATCTCATAAATGGCTGATCAGTTAAACATCAGCCAGGTTTGAGGATGTACTTCACTCCACAGCCGTCAGTGTTGCTTGTTCTTTCACTGCCCTTTTTGTGAGGTCACCAAATTCAGACCAGCACAGATGGACAAAACCCAACAGCACATACAAAGCCACTTGAGAAAGGCAATCATCATGGAGGTGTGTACAGTATATCTTTAGTTAGTTCCTCGTATATTGCATCATAAAAGTCTAACCGTTTACATTTTTATGTTTGACAGACTATCCGATACACAGATGTGGGCTGCAGACCAGAACCTCACGTCCATTGTCATGTGCGTGTCAATGTGTGTCAATGCGCGCGTGTGTCAATGTGCGTCAATGCTTGCGCGCGTGTCAATGTGCGTCAATGCTTGCGTGCGTGTCAATGCGTGTGCGTGTGTCAATATGCTTGCGCGCGTGTCAATGTGCGTCAATGCTTGCGCGCGTGTCAATGTGCGTCAATGCGCCCGTGCGTGTCAATGCGTGTGCGTGCGTCAATATGCGCGCGAGTGTCAATGTGCGTCAATGCTTGCGCGCGTGTCAATGTGCGTCAATGCTTGCGCGTGTGTCAATGTGCGTCAATGCTTGCGCGTGTCAACACACAACACACGCACGCACACATTAAACAAATGCGCACACCCACATTAAACAAACGCGCACGCACACATAAAACACACGCATGCATACACAGACATGCACTGACAAACGCACACACACACGGTGACATGCAAACATAAAACACACGCACGCACGCACACATAAAACAAACGCGGATTTTATAGGTTTGTTTGTGATGTGTAGTTATGCGTTTGTGTGCATGTCATTGGTGTGTGTGCGCATGTGTCAGTGTGTGTCTGCGTGTGCGTGCGTGTGTGTGTTTTATGTGTGCATGTCACCGTGTGTGTGCGTGTGTCAGTGCATGTCTGTGTGTGCATGCGTGTGTGTGTTTTATGTGTGCATGTCACCGTGTGTGTGCGTGTGTCAGTGCATGTCTGTGTGTGCATGCGTGTGTTTTGTGTGCGTCCGCGTTTGTTTTATGTGTGCGTGCGTGCGTGTGTTTTATGTGTGCACGCACACATAAAACAAATGCGCGCATGCACACATAAAACAAATGCGCGCATGCACACATAAAGCAAATGCGCGCATGTACACATAAAACAAATGCGCGCACGTCACATAAAACAAATGCGCGCACGCACACATAAAACAAATGCGCGCACGCACATATTAAAGAAATGCGCACGCGCACACAAAACAAATGCGCAAGAGCACACAAAACAAATGCGCGCGCACAGATAAAACAAATGCACACGCACACAACACACGCACGCACACATTAAACAAATGCGCACACCCACATAAAACAAACGCGCACGCACACATAAAACACACGCATGCATACACAGACATGCACTGACAAACGCACACACACACGGTGACATGCAAACATAAAACACACGCACGCACGCACACATAAAACAAACGCGGGTTTTATAGGTTTGTTTGTGATCTGTAGTTATGCGTTTGTGTGCATGTCATTGGTGTGTGTGCGCATGTGTCAGTGTGTGTCTGCGTGTGCGTGCGTGTGTGTGTTTTATGTGTGCATGTCACCGTGTGTGTGCGTGTGTCAGTGCATGTCTGTGTGTGCATGCGTGTGTTTTGTGTGCGTCCGCGTTTGTTTTATGTGTGCGTGCGTGCGTGTGTTTTATGTGTGCATGTCACATGAAACAAATGCGCGCACGCACACATAAAACAAATGCGCGCATGCACACATAAAACAAATGCGCGCATGCACACATAAAACAAATGCGCGCATGCACACATAAAACAAATGCGCGCATGCACACATAAAACAAATGCGCGCATGCACACATAAAACAAATGCGCGCATGCACACATAAAACAAATGCGCGCATGCACACATAAAACAAATGCGCGCATGCACACATAAAACAAATGCGCGCATGCACACATAAAGCAAATGCGCGCATGCACACATAAAACAAATGCGCGCACGTCACATAAAACAAATGCGCGCACGTCACATAAAACAAATGCGCGCACGCACACATAAAACAAATGCGCGCACGCACATATTAAAGAAATGCGCACGCGCACACAAAACAAATGCGCAAGAGCACACAAAACAAATGCGCGCGCACAGATAAAACAAATGCACACGCACACAACACACGCACGCACACATTAAACAAATGCGCACACCCACATAAAACAAACGCGCACGCACACATAAAACACACGCATGCATACACAGACATGCACTGACAAACGCACACACACACGGTGACATGCAAACATAAAACACACGCACGCACGCACACATAAAACAAACGCGGATTTTATAGGTTTGTTTGTGATCTGTAGTTATGCGTTTGTGTGCATGTCATTGGTGTGTGTGCGCATGTGTCAGTGTGTGTCTGCGTGTGCGTGCGTGTGTGTGTTTTATGTGTGCATGTCACCGTGTGTGTGCGTGTGTCAGTGCATGTCTGTGTGTGCATGCGTGTGTGTGTTTTATGTGTGCATGTCACCGTGTGTGTGCGTGTGTCAGTGCATGTCTGTGTGTGCATGCGTGTGTTTTGTGTGCGTCCGCGTTTGTTTTATGTGTGCGTGCGTGCGTGTGTTTTATGTGTGCATGTCACATGAAACAAATGCGCGCACGCACACATAAAACAAATGCGCGCATGCACACATAAAACAAATGCGCGCATGCACACATAAAACAAATGCGCGCGAGCGCACACAAAACACACGGATGCACACACAGACATGCACTGACACACGCACACACACACGGTGACATGCACACATAAAACAAACGCGGACGCACACAAAACAATGTGCGTCAATGCTTGCGCGTGTCAACACACAACACACGCACGCACACATTAAACAAATGCGCACACCCACATTAAACAAACGCGCACGCACACATAAAACACACGCATGCATACACAGACATGCACTGACAAACGCACACACACACGGTGACATGCAAACATAAAACACACGCACGCACGCACACATAATGCGTGTGTTTTGTGTGCGTCCGCGTTTGTTTTATGTGTGCGTGTGTGCGTGTGTTTTATGTGTGCATGTCACATGAAACAAATGCGCGCACGCACACATAAAACAAATGCGCGCATGCACACATAAAACAAATGCGCGCATGCACACATAAAGCAAATGCGCGCATGCACACATAAAACAAATGCGCGCACGTCACATAAAACAAATGCGCGCACGCACACATAAAACAAATGCGCGCACGCACATATTAAAGAAATGCGCACGCGCACACAAAACAAATGCGCAAGAGCACACAAAACAAATGCGCGCGCACAGATAAAACAAATGCACACGCACACAACACACGCACGCACACATTAAACAAATGCGCACACCCACATTAAACAAACGCGCACGCACACATAAAACACACGCATGCATACACAGACATGCACTGACAAACGCACACACACACGGTGACATGCAAACATAAAACACACGCACGCACGCACACATAAAACAAACGCGGATTTTATAGGTTTGTTTGTGATCTGTAGTTATGCGTTTGTGTGCATGTCATTGGTGTGTGTGCGCATGTGTCAGTGTGTGTCTGCGTGTGCGTGCGTGTGTGTGTTTTATGTGTGCATGTCACCGTGTGTGTGCGTGTGTCAGTGCATGTCTGTGTGTGCATGCGTGTGTGTGCTTTATGTGTGCATGTCACCGTGTGTGTGCGTGTGTCAGTGCATGTCTGTGTGTGCATGCGTGTGTTTTGTGTGCGTCCGCGTTTGTTTTATGTGTGCGTGCGTGCGTGTGTTTTATGTGTGCATGTCACATGAAACAAATGCGCGCACGCACACATAAAACAAATGCGCGCATGCACACATAAAACAAATGCGCGCATGCACACATAAAACAAATGCGCGCGCGCGCACACAAAACACACGGATGCACACACAGACATGCACTGACACACGCACACACACACGGTGACATGCACACATAAAACAAACGCACACGCACACAAAACAAACGCGCACGCACACATAAAACACACGCATGCATACATAGACATGCACTGACAAACGCACACACACACGGTGACATGCAAACATAAAACACACGCACGCACGAACACATAAAACAAACGCGGATTTTTTTTAGAATAGAATAGAATAGAAAAGCTTTATTCATCCCCAGAGGGGAAACACACTTTCACAACAGCGCAGATTAAAAAAAATATATATAGGTTTGTTTGTGATGTGTAGTTATGCGTTTGTGTGCATGTCACTGGTGTGTGTGCGCATGTGTCAGTGTGTGTCTGCGTGTGCGTGCGTGTGTGTGTTTTATGTGTGCATGTCACTGTGTGTGTGTGCGTGTGTCAATGCATGTCTGTGTGTGCATGCGTGTGTTTAATGTGTGCGTGCGCGTTTGTTTTGTGTGCGTCCGCGTTTGTTTTATGTGTGCGTGCGTGCGTGTGTTTATGTGTGCATTTCACCGTGTGTGTGGGCGTGTGTCAGTGCATGTCTGTGTGTGCATGCGTGTGTTTTAGGTGTGCGTGCGCGTTTCTTTGATGTGTGCGTCCGCGTTTGTTTTATGTGTGCGTGCGTGCGTGTGTTTTATGTGTGCATGTCACCGTGTGTGTGTGCGTTTGTCAGTGCATGTCCGTGTACGCATGCGTGTGTTTTATGTGTGCGTGCGCGTTTGTTTTATGTGGGTGTGCGCATTTGTTTAATGTGTGCGTTCGTGCACAGTAAATTTCCAAGTGTCAAAAAGGAAGTGTTAATGTATTTTAACTATTTCATAGACTGGTTTAACTCTTCCAGATGTAACACAACAACAACAGGTGTAAAACGTGGCTCCTCCCCCTGCAGTGCTGTTGTCAATATCCAGAGTTAAAACCCAGGTGTTATTTATTCAGTGTAAAAAGTGAATGAACACTGTCAAGGGTCAATTTAACAATATTCAGTGTTAATATCTTAATATGCTCCGCCCATTTCAAATGATCCAGAAGTTTCTAGAGTAATTGGACCTCATGGACCACCGCCATGTTTCCATTGGTAAAGACTGTGGTAAGTCTCTCCATCTGCTGACTTATATTTAAATTAATTAAACGATTTATACAATTGTATTCACCGTGACTGTACTACCATTCGCTTTTTAGACTTCTAATGTAGATGAATTGCTATGTGGTTCACCAACATTAAGTTACATTCTATTACTTGTAATGCGGTACAGTTAACCTGCGCAGTGAACACCACGTGTAGACACTTGTAACCAATACCACTATGGATTATTGTGTATATTCGGTTTATGGTGCTCGCTCAAAACAACAGATGTATATGCTGTCTGTACATGCGCGCGCCAGTAAGTACGGTAGTTCATTCCCGCGCCACTCCCCCTCTGTCAGGCTTTAGTTTTTAGTAATGTAACCCAGCCGTTTATTTGTCGTTTTATGTTTCAATTATTTTCACTGGAAGTATATAATTAAACCCAGTTGTTATTTTCGTGTTTTATGTTTTATTACTTTTCAATGCATGTATCGCATCAAGACACTGTCGCTTTAAGACGGCCATTGTTTTTTACCTGCGTTCCACGGATGAGACGCGTGGTGTTCAGATGCTTCAGCGGCTCAGAGACTGAGACACGTGTAAGTAAGTAAGTAAGTAAGTAATATTTATTTATATAGCGCTTTTCGAGACCAGGGTCACAAAGCGCTTTAACAATCAAAAACAATACTCAAAACAGTACATACTTCAAAGATCAAGACAACACCGAGAACAACAAGTTCGAGAAATTCAAGGAAAAGCCTGAACAAATAGAAACGTCTTAAGATGTTTCTTAAAGGAGTCAGTAGACTCCATCAAGCGCAAAGAGAGAGGAAGATTGTTCCAAAGCTTAGGAGCAACAGCCTGAAAAGATTTCTCTCCTCTGGTCCTGAGCCGTGTGCGTGGAACCATCAGTAGATTCTGATCCACAGACCTCAGAGACCGAGCTGGGGTGTAAGGCTGGATCAGATCAGTGATGTAAGGAGGAGCCTGACCATGAATAGCTCTGAAAGTAAGAACCAGAATTTTAAAGTTGATCCTGAAAGAAACTGGAAGCCAGTGAAGAGTTTTAAGGATCGGAGAAATGTGAGTTCTCCTACTTGAGCGGGTCAGAATTCTCGCTGCAGAGTTCTGAATCAACTGCAGACGAGACAGCTCCTTCTTGTTAAGACATGAAAACAAACCGTTACAATAGTCCAGACGAGAAGAAACAAACGCATGGATTACAAGCTCCAGATCATGTTGTGACAACATTTTCCTAAGTTTAGAGATTTTTCTCAGTTGAAGGAAACAGTTTCTGGTCAGTTTTCTGCAGTGTTGAACAAGAGACATGTCTTTATCAAATACAACACCCAGGTTTCTCAGGCTCAGTTTGACAGACTGACCTAAGTCACCCAAGTACTGACTCAACCATGGAATCTTATCATCAGGAGCAATCACCAGAGTTTCAGTTTTGTCCACATTAAGCTGTAAAGTGTGCCAACGCTCCTGCAATTTTACTGAATACACTCGCTTATCACTCCTAGGTGAGCCTAAACAATACGTTTATATTATTGTTTATATTGCTGTGTGTAAATGAATGTTGTGTCGAAGCAGCTATTTAAGTTTTTGTGTGAAACTTGAAGCATTGTTTTATAACTTTATTCAAGTGTATATTTTCGATAGTATTTTATATTGTACTGTTTCACTTTGTTTTGAAAGTAAGTTGCACTTTATATTTTGTTATCGCGTGGTGTTCAGATGCTTCAGCGGCTCAGAGTTCACCGCATCTGTTATTTAACACGCCGATTAAACGTTCGTGCTGTTGTATGGTTAACAAGCGTTGAATGTGTTGAAGGTGCCGTAGCTAAGAATCTTGAATATTAATAAAATAAATCGCCTACCATGACCCACCAATATAGCAAACTTTTTATTGGAATATAAATATATTTTCGTCCTTCAAAATAACAAACAAAATACGTGTGTGAGTTACATTATAATTTAAAAAAGCTAAGTTTTAGCGAACTAGCTCTCGTGTTAACGCACCACAGAAAGTTACATTACACGCAATGAAACATTATTTCTGAGTCTTAAAGCAATAATGATATCTTACCTCAATAGACGAGTGACGCGCACCTGATTCCGTCAAGTTATGCACAAACGTGAGGATAAAATGCGATCGATCTTTGTCAACAAGTGTGACGTCATCATCCGGAAGTTGCGTATGCGGCAATTTGAAAACTTTTTAGCTGACGCTAAATTTAAACTAAACTTAACTCGGTCTTTATACAAGCACGCATCTACTATTGTATTCATGGCGCTTTTAAACAAACAAGCACAATATCTCATTGTATTCCTGTGGTGTGACGTCACCGCTGCAGGATCAGTTGATTAGCATGTGTGACGTCACCCCTGCAGACTCGCGATTAATGTTGACAAACGTCACGTAGACGCTCATAATCGCAGCTAAATAAAAAGAAAACATATGTCCATAAACGCAATCTCAATGAAAGCTTCTATTTTCATAGAAAAGCGCACCGGATTATAAAGAGGATCAAGCGAAATAGCACAGACTTTATTTTACTCATTCATAAAACAATGTCAACATTATGGAGTTGAAACACCTAAAAATATACAATATAGTCACTTTTACAGGACCTTTTAAGCATGTTTTAATCCGCGAGAGCTTCTTGACTTCCGCGATGCGTAAACAATCCAAGCTCCAAAAAATTAAAATTAAGCATTTTTACCGATTTATATTCACTCTGTACCTCCTTAAAGTGGTTTGAGGTCGTTAAGCACAATCAGGATTAGAATCACACTGTTGACATTAAACATTTCAAATGAGCTTCATAGTTGTAGAATTACGGTAGCCAAATGAAACAGCGACACGTCACGTTACCAAGGCAACGAAGAGATGGGCGACGCGTCAAATGTAACCCGGGTCGTTTGAATCCGACGTCGGGGGGTGCTCTGTATAATACTGGGTGACCCGTGCGTGTCAATGCGTGCGCGCGTGTCAATGTGCGTCAATACGTGTGTGTCAATGTGCGTCAATGTGCGTCAATACGTGTGTGTGTGTCAATGTGCGTCAATGCGTGCGGGTGTGTCAATGCGTATAGACGTGTGTTTATATGTGTGTACATATATGTGTGTATGTGTATAGACGTGTGTGTGTATATATGTGTGTGTATGTGTATAGACGTGTGTGTGTATATATATGTGTGTATGTGTATAGACGTGTGTGTGTGTATATATGTGTGTGTATAGACGTGTGTGTATATATATGTGTGTATGTGTATAGACGTGTGTGTATATGTGTGTATGTGTATAGACGTGTGTGTGTGTGTGTGTGTGTGTATATATATATACGTGTGTGTGTTTATATATGTGTGTATGTGTATAGACGTGTGTGTGTATATATATGTGTGTATATGTGTGTATGTGTATAGACGTGTGTGTGTGTATATGTGTGTATGTGTATAGACGTGTGTGTATATATATGTGTGTATATGTGTGTATGTGTATAGACGTGTGTGTATATATATGTGTGTATGTGTATAGACGTGTGTGTGTGTATATGTATATGTGTGTATGTGTATAGACGTGTGTGTGTGTGTGTGTGTGTGTGTATATACTGTATATATATTGTAACGATCCTGTTTGTTCTGTTCATTAATGTTGCGGGCACTTTAAGAAGGTGAGTCTGTGCGCATGCGCAGTTGTTGTTAGAGAGATTTCGTGTTCAACTAGTGGTGTGAAGAACGAGCGGCGTTGGTTGTGGCCGAAACAATAACCTCTCTGTGAGTACAGCGAACAAAGAAACAATATCTGTGCAAGACAACCGTCTGGTCATGTGTGGAGGACCAAACGTTACATTGGTGTCAGAAGCGACTTTTTCGGACCTGCTCCTGAGGCGAAGCTAACGGTTATTAGCAACGAACTTTGCTAACGAACGTCCCCGGTATGTACGGGAAAGTGAAGAGCGAAAGTGAGGAGATGGACGTTGGTGCGAGACGACGGGACCATGCTCAACAGTTAAGAGACGCTGTGTTACAACTCTCAGAAGAAGAATGTGCGTCAATGCGTGCGCCAATGTGCAGCAACTGGGCTTCATCAAGTATCAAACAGATCACACATCACACCTACCATGATTTTGTTCAATGAGATGAAAACTTATTTGATGTTCAATCCAGTGTTCAGGTTGACTTCAGTGCTTATGTTTTAGTAGAAGTGAAGCTGTGGTGCTTTAGTTTAATACATGGACACAGCACTAAACTTTGTTGTTGGTTGTTAGTTGTTTTTTTAGATTTTGGGATCAACCGTCACTTTTTAGTAATGGGAGAATTATTTCTCTGCACTGTGCGAGTCGTCCCAGAGCCATTGTTCAGCCTGAAGCCAATACGTTTTTAGGTTGAAAAGTTTGCCCCCCTGAAAAAATGTAATGCCCCCCCTTAAATGTTTTTCTGCAGCCGGGTCTGTCAGTGTTATACTAGATCCACTCAGTATAAACTGTTGTCAACATTGAAGTCAAATCATCTCCAGAAATGATACTTTGTGATGAAGTCTTAATGTTAAAAGAGACAAATGTAATAATATCTTTAATGAATCAATTCATGTACATTTATATCAAACCTGCTATTCCCTGCATGATGGGATCAGAAACACTAGAATTCTACTTTCTCGGGACGTTTTAGATTTACAACGACGACATCATTAAAAGTGTGAACTGCAGTCACACTGCAAGTTTATGTCCATAATCCTTAGATATTCTCTCCAAATGAGAACAATTTAACAGAAGAGTTTAACATTACCTTGGCTGTAGTCATGCTCTGTAGACAGAAGCTTCACCTGCACAGGTGATCTCATTAGCTCGTCCTGTCTCTCCACCTGCACGCAAAGCAACTTGTACTCTCTGCTGCCCTCTAGTGTTGCTAAAACGATTTATTATGTCCAATAAACAAACCTACAGAAAGACTTAACAGTGTGGGTCTTTCTTTTTATTTCAAGGGTCCCCATTTTATCTCAAACATCAATATAGCTAATATTTAACACTAATTGGTAAATATCAAACATGTATGCTTCATTACAGTTGAAACAATTGTTCTCTGGTAACAAATATTTATCATTAAACATGTGTGTTCATGTATGATCCATGGCACTCATCATGATGGACAAATATGATGGAAAAACATTCTATTAGTGTCAGTACAGTACACGAGGTTGGAAATCAACCACGCATTTGCGCATGCGTTGTCCACCTACAAGGAGGTTTATAACGGTCAGACGCGGAAGAATCTACGAAACTATCACTGATAGATTCTCAAAAATCATCTGATATTAAATGATCTTTTCTCTCAAGGATAAGGATGTTGAAGGAGTGACGTCACAGTGTCCACTGTTGAAGGATAAGGATGTTGAGTGTCCAGCTGGAAGGAGCACAGGTACATGTTGTGGTTTATTAAAGTCTCTTTTCATTTTATTGACATCGGTAAATGTAACGCTAAGTTTAAGTGAAGGTATCAAGACCTGTCGCCCTTCCCAGCTATCTTCTAAATAATCCACGGAGGAAAAATTCAGAAAAAAAAGTCTTATATAGATCCAGAGCGGTCCGTAATAGGAACAAAAAAACAAAACAGGCACTCGGGGCGAAGGCAGGGCACTTCTGGAGATCGGGGTCCCAACAGCAACTAAAACAAAAAGACAAAAGGACTCACTTGAGTAAATAAAAGTGCTGACAACGTCAGGAGTATCCAAAGGATTATCCAGTTGTGATTCAAAGGCGAGGAGCGAGATCGAAAGGACAGCCAACCTGGTCTGGAAACGCAATACTCTGGCGAGTTCTTCCGGGTAGAGACGCTCCTTATCAATGGGAAGAACCCGCCACTCCATCATCCCCAGCCGCGCACCTGCCAGCGTCTGTCACTCAAAACACAGGACACATGAAAACGGAAAACCACCTTCAAAATAAAACAAAAGAACATAAGCATGACACTTGTATGTTGATTCTATCAAATGTATTCTGCCTATTTTAAATGTTGACCTTTTTTCTTATAAGAGTAACTGTCAGGAGTCTTGATGTAAAACGTCACTCAAATGTGTCATTTATTTATTTCTCTCACAGGATTCAGAGTCAATGTTCATTGCACAGAATTTCCATCTCCGTCCTGCACTGTCTGTGATGATGGAACTTACATGGACAAATTGAACCGAGAGAAACATGGTTTCAAGTGTCTCGTCTGTACTGAAGGTAAAGTTTGTTCTTCACTAGAATGATGAGTTGGTCAGTATGTAGATGTGATGTAGAATTTGTTATTGACTAACAGGACTGAGAGAGATCAGATCCTGTACCTTCACAGCAAACACCAAGTGTGAACCTCTGGAGGGTTTTTTCTGTGTGGACGGCTCAGTGGACACATGTGTGGCAGCACAGCAACACTCCACATGTGAACCAGGACAGTTCATCATCAGAGCAGGCGAGTTTCACATCCAACATGTGAAATGCAAGAGTGCAGAAACTATAAGACACACACAATGTTCTTCACAGGAACGTCCTCCACAGACACTGAGTGTGGAACCTGCAGTGAAGGAACATTTTCAAATGGAACGTTCACGTCATGTCAGGATCACAAACAGTGAGTGAAGCTTCACAAATGTTTGCTCCAGATGTTTTCTTCTAAACTGTCTCCACTTGTCTTTGTAGATGTTCAACATATCTACGAGAAGGAACTATTTCTTCTGACTCTGTATGTCGAGAAGGTTTGACACCAGGAGAAGTGGCTGGAATTATTGTTGCTGTGATCGTTCTACTGATCACATGTTCTGTAGTTTATTGGTATAAAAAAAGAAAAAGAGGTAAAAAACAAATGCATTCATAAAAATCACATTATTATATTGATTTGTGTTTATCTGGAGTCATTTCCTTGAATTATTTTTCTCCTTAACCAGATGGAAAAGAGTTCAAGAGAAGAAGGAAGGTATGTAAGAATGTTTTTTAGTCATTTATCAAAGTGATTTAATGTTTAAATGTAATGTTGATTAATTTTGCAAATGTCATCACTTGTACAATTAAAATGAATGTCAATTTTGGTTTAATATCTTCAGCACTGCAGTATTTGTGCATCAGAGAAACGATCATTATTTCTTATTAGGAGGTGGCAGTGGGAATGAATGAATGTATGGATTCAACGGAGCATCCGTGAGAATTTCAATTAGTTTGAGCTTTTTTTTTAATCTAAACTGACTTATTTTTTTCTTGTCTTAGATCAATTTATTCATCTGAGAATAAGTCCGATGAAGTGGAACATGTTCCACTGATGGTAGAACCCGGGGAAGACCCAGAACACACTGAAGAAGCATGTTCCTCCACTGGGCTGGAAACACAGGGGGGTCCTCCAGAAAGAGCTGGACGATGTAACTGGGGAGAAGAAAGTATGGACCTCTCTGCTGAAGCTGCTGCCCCCGTGACAAGAATCCAGATAAACAGACCAGAGATAGCAGACGTTGAATATGAACTAATTGGACACGAGGATATTAAAGTAGATTGTTCAGTCATTCAATAGAATGTTTGAGTTTTATACAACATGAAAAATGTGTTCATAAATGATGTGTTCAGTGAACATAACATATTTCTGGCTGTTTTCATTTGCCTGTGTGTGTAGCTTAGTCTGTGATATAGAAAACAGTTTCTGTCAAAGCTTTCATTAATCTCATAAATGGCTGATCAGTTAAACATCAGCCAGGTTTGAGGATGTACTTCACTCCACAGCCGTCAGTGTTGCTTGTTCTTTCACTGCCCTTTTTGTGAGGTCACCAAATTCAGACCAGCACAGATGGACAAAACCCAACAGCACATACAAAGCCACTTGAGAAAGGCAATCATCATGGAGGTGTGTACAGTATATCTTTAGTTAGTTCCTCGTATATTGCATCATAAAAGTCTAACCGTTTACATTTTTATGTTTGACAGACTATCCGATACACAGATGTGGGCTGCAGACCAGAACCTCACGTCCATTGTCATGTGCGTGTCAATGTGTGTCAATGCGCGCGTGTGTCAATGTGCGTCAATGCTTGCGCGCGTGTCAATGTGCGTCAATGCTTGCGTGCGTGTCAATGCGTGTGCGTGTGTCAATATGCTTGCGCGCGTGTCAATGTGCGTCAATGCTTGCGCGCGTGTCAATGTGCGTCAATGCGCCCGTGCGTGTCAATGCGTGTGCGTGCGTCAATATGCGCGCGAGTGTCAATGTGCGTCAATGCTTGCGCGCGTGTCAATGTGCGTCAATGCTTGCGCGTGTGTCAATGTGCGTCAATGCTTGCGCGTGTCAACACACAACACACGCACGCACACATTAAACAAATGCGCACACCCACATTAAACAAACGCGCACGCACACATAAAACACACGCATGCATACACAGACATGCACTGACAAACGCACACACACACGGTGACATGCAAACATAAAACACACGCACGCACGCACACATAAAACAAACGCGGATTTTATAGGTTTGTTTGTGATCTGTAGTTATGCGTTTGTGTGCATGTCATTGGTGTGTGTGCGCATGTGTCAGTGTGTGTCTGCGTGTGCGTGCGTGTGTGTGTTTTATGTGTGCATGTCACCGTGTGTGTGCGTGTGTCAGTGCATGTCTGTGTGTGCATGCGTGTGTGTGTTTTATGTGTGCATGTCACCGTGTGTGTGCGTGTGTCAGTGCATGTCTGTGTGTGCATGCGTGTGTTTTGTGTGCGTCCGCGTTTGTTTTATGTGTGCGTGCGTGCGTGTGTTTTATGTGTGCACGCACACATAAAACAAATGCGCGCATGCACACATAAAACAAATGCGCGCATGCACACATAAAGCAAATGCGCGCATGTACACATAAAACAAATGCGCGCACGTCACATAAAACAAATGCGCGCACGCACACATAAAACAAATGCGCGCACGCACATATTAAAGAAATGCGCACGCGCACACAAAACAAATGCGCAAGAGCACACAAAACAAATGCGCGCGCACAGATAAAACAAATGCACACGCACACAACACACGCACGCACACATTAAACAAATGCGCACACCCACATAAAACAAACGCGCACGCACACATAAAACACACGCATGCATACACAGACATGCACTGACAAACGCACACACACACGGTGACATGCAAACATAAAACACACGCACGCACGCACACATAAAACAAACGCGGGTTTTATAGGTTTGTTTGTGATCTGTAGTTATGCGTTTGTGTGCATGTCATTGGTGTGTGTGCGCATGTGTCAGTGTGTGTCTGCGTGTGCGTGCGTGTGTGTGTTTTATGTGTGCATGTCACCGTGTGTGTGCGTGTGTCAGTGCATGTCTGTGTGTGCATGCGTGTGTTTTGTGTGCGTCCGCGTTTGTTTTATGTGTGCGTGCGTGCGTGTGTTTTATGTGTGCATGTCACATGAAACAAATGCGCGCACGCACACATAAAACAAATGCGCGCATGCACACATAAAACAAATGCGCGCATGCACACATAAAACAAATGCGCGCATGCACACATAAAACAAATGCGCGCATGCACACATAAAGCAAATGCGCGCATGCACACATAAAACAAATGCGCGCACGTCACATAAAACAAATGCGCGCACGTCACATAAAACAAATGCGCGCACGCACACATAAAACAAATGCGCGCACGCACATATTAAAGAAATGCGCACGCGCACACAAAACAAATGCGCAAGAGCACACAAAACAAATGCGCGCGCACAGATAAAACAAATGCACACGCACACAACACACGCACGCACACATTAAACAAATGCGCACACCCACATAAAACAAACGCGCACGCACACATAAAACACACGCATGCATACACAGACATGCACTGACAAACGCACACACACACGGTGACATGCAAACATAAAACACACGCACGCACGCACACATAAAACAAACGCGGATTTTATAGGTTTGTTTGTGATCTGTAGTTATGCGTTTGTGTGCATGTCATTGGTGTGTGTGCGCATGTGTCAGTGTGTGTCTGCGTGTGCGTGCGTGTGTGTGTTTTATGTGTGCATGTCACCGTGTGTGTGCGTGTGTCAGTGCATGTCTGTGTGTGCATGCGTGTGTGTGTTTTATGTGTGCATGTCACCGTGTGTGTGCGTGTGTCAGTGCATGTCTGTGTGTGCATGCGTGTGTTTTGTGTGCGTCCGCGTTTGTTTTATGTGTGCGTGCGTGCGTGTGTTTTATGTGTGCATGTCACATGAAACAAATGCGCGCACGCACACATAAAACAAATGCGCGCATGCACACATAAAACAAATGCGCGCATGCACACATAAAACAAATGCGCGCGAGCGCACACAAAACACACGGATGCACACACAGACATGCACTGACACACGCACACACACACGGTGACATGCACACATAAAACAAACGCGGACGCACACAAAACAATGTGCGTCAATGCTTGCGCGTGTCAACACACAACACACGCACGCACACATTAAACAAATGCGCACACCCACATTAAACAAACGCGCACGCACACATAAAACACACGCATGCATACACAGACATGCACTGACAAACGCACACACACACGGTGACATGCAAACATAAAACACACGCACGCACGCACACATAATGCGTGTGTTTTGTGTGCGTCCGCGTTTGTTTTATGTGTGCGTGTGTGCGTGTGTTTTATGTGTGCATGTCACATGAAACAAATGCGCGCACGCACACATAAAACAAATGCGCGCATGCACACATAAAACAAATGCGCGCATGCACACATAAAGCAAATGCGCGCATGCACACATAAAACAAATGCGCGCACGTCACATAAAACAAATGCGCGCACGCACACATAAAACAAATGCGCGCACGCACATATTAAAGAAATGCGCACGCGCACACAAAACAAATGCGCAAGAGCACACAAAACAAATGCGCGCGCACAGATAAAACAAATGCACACGCACACAACACACGCACGCACACATTAAACAAATGCGCACACCCACATTAAACAAACGCGCACGCACACATAAAACACACGCATGCATACACAGACATGCACTGACAAACGCACACACACACGGTGACATGCAAACATAAAACACACGCACGCACGCACACATAAAACAAACGCGGATTTTATAGGTTTGTTTGTGATCTGTAGTTATGCGTTTGTGTGCATGTCATTGGTGTGTGTGCGCATGTGTCAGTGTGTGTCTGCGTGTGCGTGCGTGTGTGTGTTTTATGTGTGCATGTCACCGTGTGTGTGCGTGTGTCAGTGCATGTCTGTGTGTGCATGCGTGTGTTTTGTGTGCGTCCGCGTTTGTTTTATGTGTGCGTGCGTGCGTGTGTTTTATGTGTGCATGTCACATGAAACAAATGCGCGCACGCACACATAAAACAAATGCGCGCATGCACACATAAAACAAATGCGCGCATGCACACATAAAGCAAATGCGCGCATGCACACATAAAACAAATGCGCGCACGTCACATAAAACAAATGCGCGCACGCACACATAAAACAAATGCGCGCACGCACATATTAAAGAAATGCGCACGCGCACACAAAACAAATGCGCAAGAGCACACAAAACAAATGCGCGCGCACAGATAAAACAAATGCACACGCACACAACACACGCACGCACACATTAAACAAATGCGCACACCCACATAAAACAAACGCGCACGCACACATAAAACACACGCATGCATACACAGACATGCACTGACAAACGCACACACACGGTGACATGCAAACATAAAACACACGCACGCACGCACACATAAAACAAACGCGGATTTTATAGGTTTGTTTGTGATCTGTAGTTATGCGTTTGTGTGCATGTCATTGGTGTGTGTGCGCATGTGTCAGTGTGTGTCTGCGTGTGCGTGCGTGTGTGTGTTTTATGTGTGCATGTCACCGTGTGTGTGCGTGTGTCAGTGCATGTCTGTGTGTGCATGCGTGTGTTTTGTGTGCGTCCGCGTTTGTTTTATGTGTGCGTGCGTGCGTGTGTTTTATGTGTGCATGTCACATGAAACAAATGCGCGCACGCACACATAAAACAAATGCGCGCATGCACACATAAAACAAATGCGCGCATGCACACATAAAGCAAATGCGCGCATGCACACATAAAACAAATGCGCGCACGTCACATAAAACAAATGCGCGCACGCACACATAAAACAAATGCGCGCACGCACATATTAAAGAAATGCGCACGCGCACACAAAACAAATGCGCAAGAGCACACAAAACAAATGCGCGCGCACAGATAAAACAAATGCACACGCACACAACACACGCACGCACACATTAAACAAATGCGCACACCCACATAAAACAAACGCGCACGCACACATAAAACACACGCATGCATACACAGACATGCACTGACAAACGCACACACACGGTGACATGCAAACATAAAACACACGCACGCACGCACACATAAAACAAACGCGGATTTTATAGGTTTGTTTGTGATGTGTAGTTATGCGTTTGTGTGCATGTCATTGGTGTGTGTGCGCATGTGTCAGTGTGTGTCTGCGTGTGCGTGCGTGTGTGTGTTTTATGTGTGCATGTCACCGTGTGTGTGCGTGTGTCAGTGCATGTCTGTGTGTGCATGCGTGTGTTTTGTGTGCGTCCGCGTTTGTTTTATGTGTGCGTGCGTGCGTGTGTTTTATGTGTGCATGTCACATGAAACAAATGCGCGCACGCACACATAAAACAAATGCGCGCATGCACACATAAAACAAATGCGCGCATGCACACATAAAGCAAATGCGCGCATGCACACATAAAGCAAATGCGCGCATGCACACATAAAACAAATGCGCGCACGTCACATAAAACAAATGCGCGCGCGCACACATAAAACAAATGCGCGCACGCACATATTAAAGAAATGCGCACGCGCACACAAAACAAATGCGCAAGAGCACACAAAACAAATGCGCGCGCACAGATAAAACAAATGCACACGCACACAACACACGCACGCACACATTAAACAAATGCGCACACCCACATAAAACAAACGCGCGCGCACGCACACATAAAACACACGCATGCATACACAGACATGCACTGACAAACGCACACACACACGGTGACATGCAAACATAAAACACACGCACGCACGCACACATAAAACAAACGCGGGTTTTATAGGTTTGTTTGTGATGTGTAGTTATGCGTTTGTGTGCATGTCACCGTGTGTGTGCGTGTGTCAGTGCATGTCTGTGTGTGCATGCGTGTGTTTTGTGTGCGTCCGCGTTTGTTTTATGTGTGCGTGCGTGCGTGTGTTTTATGTGTGCATGTCACATGAAACAAATGCGCGCACGCACACATAAAACAAATGCGCGCATGCACACATAAAACAAATGCGCGCATGCACACATAAAACAAATGCGCGCATGCACACATAAAGCAAATGCGCGCATGCACACATAAAACAAATGCGCGCACGTCACATAAAACAAATGCGCGCACGCACACATAAAACAAATGCGCGCACGCACATATTAAAGAAATGCGCACGCGCACACAAAACAAATGCGCAAGAGCACACAAAACAAATGCGCGCGCACAGATAAAACAAATGCACACGCACACAACACACGCACGCACACATTAAACAAATGCGCACACCCACATAAAACAAACGCGCACGCACACATAAAACACACGCATGCATACACAGACATGCACTGACAAACGCACACACACACGGTGACATGCAAACATAAAACACACGCACGCACGCACACATAAAACAAACGCGGATTTTATAGGTTTGTTTGTGATCTGTAGTTATGCGTTTGTGTGCATGTCATTGGTGTGTGTGCGCATGTGTCAGTGTGTGTCTGCGTGTGCGTGCGTGTGTGTGTTTTATGTGTGCATGTCACCGTGTGTGTGCGTGTGTCAGTGCATGTCTGTGTGTGCATGCGTGTGTGTGTTTTATGTGTGCATGTCACCGTGTGTGTGCGTGTGTCAGTGCATGTCTGTGTGTGCATGCGTGTGTTTTGTGTGCGTCCGCGTTTGTTTTATGTGTGCGTGCGTGCGTGTGTTTTATGTGTGCATGTCACATGAAACAAATGCGCGCACGCACACATAAAACAAATGCGCGCATGCACACATAAAACAAATGCGCGCATGCACACATAAAACAAATGCGCGCATGCACACATAAAACAAATGCGCGCGCGCGCACATAACACAAATGCGCGCACGTCACATAAAACAAATGCGCGCACGCACACATAAAACAAATGCGCGCACGCACATATTAAAGAAATGCGCACGCGCACACAAAACAAATGCGCAAGAGCACACAAAACAAATGCGCGCGCACAGATAAAACAAATGCACACGCACACAACACACGCACGCACACATTAAACAAATGCGCACACCCACATAAAACAAACGCGCACGCACACATAAAACACACGCATGCATACACAGACATGCACTGACAAACGCACACACACACGGTGAGATGCAAACATAAAACACACGCACGCACGCACACATAAAACAAACGCGGGTTTTATAGGTTTGTTTGTGATGTGTAGTTATGCGTTTGTGTGCATGTCATTGGTGTGTGTGCGCATGTGTCAGTGTGTGTCTGCGTGTGCGTGCGTGTGTGTGTGTGTTTTATGTGTGCATGTCACCGTGTGTGTGCGTGTGTCAGTGCATGTCTGTGTGTGCATGCGTGTGTTTTGTGTGCGTCCGCGTTTGTTTTATGTGTGCGTGCGTGCGTGTGTTTTATGTGTGCATGTCACATGAAACAAATGCGCGCACGCACACATAAAACAAATGCGCGCATGCACACATAAAACAAATGCGCGCATGCACACATAAAACAAATGCGCGCATGCACACATAAAGCAAATGCGCGCATGCACACATAAAACAAATGCGCGCACGTCACATAAAACAAATGCGCGCACGCACACATAAAACAAATGCGCGCACGCACATATTAAAGAAATGCGCACGCGCACACAAAACAAATGCGCAAGAGCACACAAAACAAATGCGCGCGCACAGATAAAACAAATGCACACGCACACAACACACGCACGCACACATTAAACAAATGCGCACACCCACATAAAACAAACGCGCACGCACACATAAAACACACGCATGCATACACAGACATGCACTGACAAACGCACACACACACGGTGACATGCAAACATAAAACACACGCACGCACGCACACATAAAACAAACGCGGATTTTATAGGTTTGTTTGTGATCTGTAGTTATGCGTTTGTGTGCATGTCATTGGTGTGTGTGCGCATGTGTCAGTGTGTGTCTGCGTGTGCGTGTGTGTGTTTTATGTGTGCATGTCACCGTGTGTGTGCGTGTGTCAGTGCATGTCTGTGTGTGCATGCGTGTGTGTGTTTTATGTGTGCATGTCACCGTGTGTGTGCGTGTGTCAGTGCATGTCTGTGCGTGCGTGCGTGTGTTTTATGTGTGCATGTCACATGAAACAAATGCGCGCACGCACACATAAAACAAATGCGCGCATGCACACATAAAACAAATGCGCGCATGCACACATAAAACAAATGCGCGCGCGCGCACACAAAACACACGGATGCACACACAGACATGCACTGACACACGCACACACACACGGTGACATGCACACATAAAACAAACGCGGACGCACACAAAACAAACGCGCACGCACACATAAAACACACGCATGCATACATAGACATGCACTGACAAACGCACACACACACGGTGACATGCAAACATAAAACACACGCACGCACGAACACATAAAACAAACGCGGATTTTTTTTAGAATAGAATAGAATAGAAAAGCTTTATTCATCCCCAGAGGGGAAACACACTTTCACAACAGCGCAGATTAAAAAAAATATATATAGGTTTGTTTGTGATGTGTAGTTATGCGTTTGTGTGCATGTCACTGGTGTGTGTGCGCATGTGTCAGTGTGCGTCTGCGTGTGCGTGCGTGTGTGTGTTTTATGTGTGCATGTCACCGTGTGTGTGTGCGTGTGTCAGTGCATGTCTGTGTGTGCATGCGTGTGTTTAATGTGTGCGTGCGCGTTTGTTTTGTGTGCGTCCGCGTTTGTTTTATGTGTGCGTGCGTGCGTGTGTTTATGTGTGCATGTCACCGTGTGTGTGGGCGTGTGTCAGTGCATGTCTGTGTGTGCATGCGTGTGTTTTAGGTGTGCGTGCGCGTTTCTTTGATGTGTGCGTCCGCGTTTGTTTTATGTGTGCGTGCGTGCGTGTGTTTTATGTGTGCATGTCACCGTGTGTGTGTGCGTTTGTCAGTGCATGTCCGTGTACGCATGCGTGTGTTTTATGTGTGCGTGCGCGTTTGTTTTATGTGGGTGTGCGCATTTGTTTAATGTGTGCGTTCGTGCACAGTAAATTTCCAAGTGTCAAAAAGGAAGTGTTAATGTATTTTAACTATTTCATAGACTGGTTTAACTCTTCCAGATGTAACACAACAACAACAGGTGTAAAACGTGGCTCCTCCCCCTGCAGTGCTGTTGTCAATATCCAGAGTTAAAACCCAGGTGTTATTTATTCAGTGTAAAAAGTGAATGAACACTGTCAAGGGTCAATTTAACAATATTCAGTGTTAATATCTTAATATGCTCCGCCCATTTCAAATGATCCAGAAGTTTCTAGAGTAATTGGACCTCATGGACCACCGCCATGTTTCCATTGGTAAAGACTGTGGTAAGTCTCTCCATCTGCTGACTTATATTTAAATGAATTAAACGATTTATACAATTGTATTCACCGTGACTGTACTACCATTCGCTTTTTAGACTTCTAATGTAGATGAATTGCTATGTGGTTCACCAACATTAAGTTACATTCTATTACTTGTAATGCGGTACAGTTAACCTGCGCAGTGAACACCACGTGTAGACACTTGTAACCAATACCACTATGGATTATTGTGTATATTCGGTTTATGGTGCTCGCTCAAAACAACAGATGTATATGCTGTCTGTACATGCGCGCGCCAGTAAGTACGGTAGTTCATTCCCGCGCCACTCCCCCTCTGTCAGGCTTTAGTTTTTAGTAATGTAACCCAGCCGTTTATTTGTCGTTTTATGTTTCAATTATTTTCACTGGAAGTATATAATTAAACCCAGTTGTTATTTTCGTGTTTTATGTTTTATTACTTTTCAATGCATGTATCGCATCAAGACACTGTCGCTTTAAGACGGCCATTGTTTTTTACCTGCGTTCCACGGATGAGACGCGTGGTGTTCAGATGCTTCAGCGGCTCAGAGACTGAGACACGTGTAAGTAAGTAAGTAAGTAAGTAATATTTATTTATATAGCGCTTTTCGAGACCAGGGTCACAAAGCGCTTTAACAATCAAAAACAATACTCAAAACAGTACATACTTCAAAGATCAAGACAACACCGAGAACAACAAGTTCGAGAAATTCAAGGAAAAGCCTGAACAAATAGAAACGTCTTAAGATGTTTCTTAAAGGAGTCAGTAGACTCCATCAAGCGCAAAGAGAGAGGAAGATTGTTCCAAAGCTTAGGAGCAACAGCCTGAAAAGATTTCTCTCCTCTGGTCCTGAGCCGTGTGCGTGGAACCATCAGTAGATTCTGATCCACAGACCTCAGAGACCGAGCTGGGGTGTAAGGCTGGATCAGATCAGTGATGTAAGGAGGAGCCTGACCATGAATAGCTCTGAAAGTAAGAACCAGAATTTTAAAGTTGATCCTGAAAGAAACTGGAAGCCAGTGAAGAGTTTTAAGGATCGGAGAAATGTGAGTTCTCCTACTTGAGCGGGTCAGAATTCTCGCTGCAGAGTTCTGAATCAACTGCAGACGAGACAGCTCCTTCTTGTTAAGACATGAAAACAAACCGTTACAATAGTCCAGACGAGAAGAAACAAACGCATGGATTACAAGCTCCAGATCATGTTGTGACAACATTTTCCTAAGTTTAGAGATTTTTCTCAGTTGAAGGAAACAGTTTCTGGTCAGTTTTCTGCAGTGTTGAACAAGAGACATGTCTTTATCAAATACAACACCCAGGTTTCTCAGGCTCAGTTTGACAGACTGACCTAAGTCCCCCAAGTACTGACTCAACCATGGAATCTTATCATCAGGAGCAATCACCAGAGTTTCAGTTTTGTCCACATTAAGCTGTAAAGTGTGCCAACGCTCCTGCAATTTTACTGAATACACTCGCTTATCACTCCTAGGTGAGCCTAAACAATACGTTTATATTATTGTTTATATTGCTGTGTGTAAATGAATGTTGTGTCGAAGCAGCTATTTAAGTTTTTGTGTGAAACTTGAAGCATTGTTTTATAACTTTATTCAAGTGTATATTTTCGATAGTATTTTATATTGTACTGTTTCACTTTGTTTTGAAAGTAAGTTGCACTTTATATTTTGTTATCGCGTGGTGTTCAGATGCTTCAGCGGCTCAGAGTTCACCGCATCTGTTATTTAACACGCCGATTAAACGTTCGTGCTGTTGTATGGTTAACAAGCGTTGAATGTGTTGAAGGTGCCGTAGCTAAGAATCTTGAATATTAATAAAATAAATCGCCTACCATGACCCACCAATATAGCAAACTTTTTATTGGAATATAAATATATTTTCGTCCTTCAAAATAACAAACAAAATACGTGTGTGAGTTACATTATAATTAAAAAAGCTAAGTTTTAGCGAACTAGCTCTCGTGTTAACGCACCACAGAAAGTTACATTACACGCAATGAAACATTATTTCTGAGTCTTAAAGCAATAATGATATCTTACCTCAATAGACGAGTGACGCGCACCTGATTCCGTCAAGTTATGCACAAACGTGAGGATAAAATGCGATCGATCTTTGTCAACAAGTGTGACGTCATCATCCGGAAGTTGCGTATGCGGCAATTTGAAAACTTTTTAGCTGACGCTAAATTTAAACTAAACTTAACTCGGTCTTTATACAAGCACGCATCTACTATTGTATTCATGGCGCTTTTAAACAAACAAGCACAATATCTCATTGTATTCCTGTGGTGTGACGTCACCGCTGCAGGATCAGTTGATTAGCATGTGTGACGTCACCCCTGCAGACTCGCGATTAATGTTGACAAACGTCACGTAGACGCTCATAATCGCAGCTAAATAAAAAGAAAACATATGTCCATAAACGCAATCTCAATGAAAGCTTCTATTTTCATAGAAAAGCGCACCGGATTATAAAGAGGATCAAGCGAAATAGCACAGACTTTATTTTACTCATTCATAAAACAATGTCAACATTATGGAGTTGAAACACCTAAAAATATACAATATAGTCACTTTTACAGGACCTTTTAAGCATGTTTTAATCCGCGAGAGCTTCTTGACTTCCGCGATGCGTAAACAATCCAAGCTCCAAAAAATTAAAATTAAGCATTTTTACCGATTTATATTCACTCTGTACCTCCTTAAAGTGGTTTGAGGTCGTTAAGCACAATCAGGATTAGAATCACACTGTTGACATTAAACATTTCAAATGAGCTTCATAGTTGTAGAATTACGGTAGCCAAATGAAACAGCGACACGTCACGTTACCAAGGCAACGAAGAGATGGGCGACGCGTCAAATGTAACCCGGGTCGTTTGAATCCGACGTCGGGGGGTGCTCTGTATAATACTGGGTGACCCGTGCGTGTCAATGCGTGCGCGCGTGTCAATGTGCGTCAATACGTGTGTGTCAATGTGCGTCAATGTGCGTCAATACGTGTGTGTGTGTCAATGTGCGTCAATGCGTGCGGGTGTGTCAATGCGTATAGACGTGTGTTTATATGTGTGTACATATATGTGTGTATGTGTATAGACGTGTGTGTGTATATATGTGTGTGTATGTGTATAGACGTGTGTGTGTATATATATGTGTGTATGTGTATAGACGTGTGTGTGTGTATATATGTGTGTGTATAGACGTGTGTGTATATATATGTGTGTATGTGTATAGACGTGTGTGTATATGTGTGTATGTGTATAGACGTGTGTGTGTGTGTGTGTGTGTATATATATATACGTGTGTGTGTTTATATATGTGTGTATGTGTATAGACGTGTGTGTGTATATATATGTGTGTATATGTGTGTATGTGTATAGACGTGTGTGTGTGTATATGTGTGTATGTGTATAGACGTGTGTGTATATATATGTGTGTATATGTGTGTATGTGTATAGACGTGTGTGTATATATACGTGTGTATGTGTATAGACGTGTGTGTGTATATGTATATGTGTGTATGTGTATAGACGTGTGTGTGTGTGTGTGTGTATATACTGTATATATATTGTAACGATCCTGTTTGTTCTGTTCATTAATGTTGCGGGCACTTTAAGAAGGTGAGTCTGTGCGCATGCGCAGTTGTTGTTAGAGAGATTTCGCGTTCAACTAGTGGTGTGAAGAACGAGCGGCGTTGGTTGTGGCCGAAACAATAACCTCTCTGTGAGTACAGCGAACAAAGAAACAATATCTGTGCAAGACAACCGTCTGGTCATGTGTGGAGGACCAAACGTTACATTGGTGTCAGAAGCGACTTTTTCGGACCTGCTCCTGAGGCGAAGCTAACGGTTATTAGCAACGAACTTTGCTAACGAACGTCCCCGGTATGTACGGGAAAGTGAAGAGCGAAAGTGAGGAGATGGACGTTGGTGCGAGACGACGGGACCATGCTCAACAGTTAAGAGACGCTGTGTTACAACTCTCAGAAGAAGAATGTGCGTCAATGCGTGCGCCAATGTGCAGCAACTGGGCTTCATCAAGTATCAAACAGATCACACATCACACCTACCATGATTTTGTTCAATGAGATGAAAACTTATTTGATGTTCAATCCAGTGTTCAGGTTGACTTCAGTGCTTATGTTTTAGTAGAAGTGAAGCTGTGGTGCTTTAGTTTAATACATGGACACAGCACTAAACTTTGTTGTTGGTTGTTAGTTGTTTTTTTAGATTTTGGGATCAACCGTCACTTTTTAGTAATGGGAGAATTATTTCTCTGCACTGTGCGAGTCGTCCCAGAGCCATTGTTCAGCCTGAAGCCAATACGTTTTTAGGTTGAAAAGTTTGCCCCCCTGAGAAAAATGTAATGCCCCCCCTTAAATGTTTTTCTGCAGCCGGGTCTGTCAGTGTTATACTAGATCCACTCAGTATAAACTGTTGTCAACATTGAAGTCAAATCATCTCCAGAAATGATACTTTGTGATGAAGTCTTAATGTTAAAAGAGACAAATGTAATAAGATCTTTAATGAATCAATTCATGTACATTTATATCAAACCTGCTATTCCCTGCATGATGGGATCAGAAACACTAGAATTCTACTTTCTCGGGACGTTTTAGATTTACAACGACGACATCATTAAAAGTGTGAACTGCAGTCACACTGCAAGTTTATGTCCATAATCCTTAGATATTCTCTCCAAATGAGAACAATTTAACAGAAGAGTTTAACATTACCTTGGCTGTAGTCATGCTCTGTAGACAGAAGCTTCACCTGCACAGGTGATCTCATTAGCTCGTCCTGTCTCTCCACCTGCACGCAAAGCAACTTGTACTCTCTGCTGCCCTCTAGTGTTGCTAAAACGATTTATTATGTCCAATAAACAAACCTACAGAAAGACTTAACAGTGTGGGTCTTTCTTTTTATTTCAAGGGTCCCCATTTTATCTCAAACATCAATATAGCTAATATTTAACACTAATTGGTAAATATCAAACATGTATGCTTCATTACAGTTGAAACAATTGTTCTCTGGTAACAAATATTTATCATTAAACATGTGTGTTCATGTATGATCCATGGCACTCATCATGATGGACAAATATGATGGAAAAACATTCTATTAGTGTCAGTACAGTACACGAGGTTGGAAATCAACCACGCATTTGCGCATGCGTTGTCCACCTACAAGGAGGTTTATAACGGTCAGACGCGGAAGAATCTACGAAACTATCACTGATAGATTCTCAAAAATCATCTGATATTAAATGATCTTTTCTCTCAAGGATAAGGATGTTGAAGGAGTGACGTCACAGTGTCCACTGTTGAAGGATAAGGATGTTGAGTGTCCAGCTGGAAGGAGCACAGGTACATGTTGTGGTTTATTAAAGTCTCTTTTCATTTTATTGACATCGGTAAATGTAACGCTAAGTTTAAGTGAAGGTATCAAGACCTGTCGCCCTTCCCAGCTATCTTCTAAATAATCCACGGAGGAAAAATTCAGAAAAAAAAGTCTTATATAGATCCAGAGCGGTCCGTAATAGGAACAAAAAAACAAAACAGGCACTCGGGGCGAAGGCAGGGCACTTCTGGAGATCGGGGTCCCAACAGCAACTAAAACAAAAAGACAAAAGGACTCACTTGAGTAAATAAAAGTGCTGACAACGTCAGGAGTATCCAAAGGATTATCCAGTTGTGATTCAAAGGCGAGGAGCGAGATCGAAAGGACAGCCAACCTGGTCTGGAAACGCAATACTCTGGCGAGTTCTTCCGGGTAGAGACGCTCCTTATCAATGGGAAGAACCCGCCACTCCATCATCCCCAGCCGCGCACCTGCCAGCGTCTGTCACTCAAAACACAGGACACATGAAAACGGAAAACCACCTTCAAAATAAAACAAAAGAACATAAGCATGACACTTGTATGTTGATTCTATCAAATGTATTCTGCCTATTTTAAATGTTGACCTTTTTTCTTATAAGAGTAACTGTCAGGAGTCTTGATGTAAAACGTCACTCAAATGTGTCATTTATTTATTTCTCTCACAGGATTCAGAGTCAATGTTCATTGCACAGAATTTCCATCTCCGTCCTGCACTGTCTGTGATGATGGAACTTACATGGACAAATTGAACCGAGAGAAACATGGTTTCAAGTGTCTCGTCTGTACTGAAGGTAAAGTTTGTTCTTCACTAGAATGATGAGTTGGTCAGTATGTAGATGTGATGTAGAATTTGTTATTGACTAACAGGACTGAGAGAGATCAGATCCTGTACCTTCACAGCAAACACCAAGTGTGAACCTCTGGAGGGTTTTTTCTGTGTGGACGGCTCAGTGGACACATGTGTGGCAGCACAGCAACACTCCACATGTGAACCAGGACAGTTCATCATCAGAGCAGGCGAGTTTCACATCCAACATGTGAAATGCAAGAGTGCAGAAACTATAAGACACACACAATGTTCTTCACAGGAACGTCCTCCACAGACACTGAGTGTGGAACCTGCAGTGAAGGAACATTTTCAAATGGAACGTTCACGTCATGTCAGGATCACAAACAGTGAGTGAAGCTTCACAAATGTTTGCTCCAGATGTTTTCTTCTAAACTGTCTCCACTTGTCTTTGTAGATGTTCAACATATCTACGAGAAGGAACTATTTCTTCTGACTCTGTATGTCGAGAAGGTTTGACACCAGGAGAAGTGGCTGGAATTATTGTTGCTGTGATCGTTCTACTGATCACATGTTCTGTAGTTTATTGGTATAAAAAAAGAAAAAGAGGTAAAAAACAAATGCATTCATAAAAATCACATTATTATATTGATTTGTGTTTATCTGGAGTCATTTCCTTGAATTATTTTTCTCCTTAACCAGATGGAAAAGAGTTCAAGAGAAGAAGGAAGGTATGTAAGAATGTTTTTTAGTCATTTATCAAAGTGATTTAATGTTTAAATGTAATGTTGATTAATTTTGCAAATGTCATCACTTGTACAATTAAAATGAATGTCAATTTTGGTTTAATATCTTCAGCACTGCAGTATTTGTGCATCAGAGAAACGATCATTATTTCTTATTAGGAGGTGGCAGTGGGAATGAATGAATGTATGGATTCAACGGAGCATCCGTGAGAATTTCAATTAGTTTGAGCTTTTTTTTTAATCTAAACTGACTTATTTTTTTCTTGTCTTAGATCAATTTATTCATCTGAGAATAAGTCCGATGAAGTGGAACATGTTCCACTGATGGTAGAACCCGGGGAAGACCCAGAACACACTGAAGAAGCATGTTCCTCCACTGGGCTGGAAACACAGGGGGGTCCTCCAGAAAGAGCTGGACGATGTAACTGGGGAGAAGAAAGTATGGACCTCTCTGCTGAAGCTGCTGCCCCCGTGACAAGAATCCAGATAAACAGACCAGAGATAGCAGACGTTGAATATGAACTAATTGGACACGAGGATATTAAAGTAGATTGTTCAGTCATTCAATAGAATGTTTGAGTTTTATACAACATGAAAAATGTGTTCATAAATGATGTGTTCAGTGAACATAACATATTTCTGGCTGTTTTCATTTGCCTGTGTGTGTAGCTTAGTCTGTGATATAGAAAACAGTTTCTGTCAAAGCTTTCATTAATCTCATAAATGGCTGATCAGTTAAACATCAGCCAGGTTTGAGGATGTACTTCACTCCACAGCCGTCAGTGTTGCTTGTTCTTTCACTGCCCTTTTTGTGAGGTCACCAAATTCAGACCAGCACAGATGGACAAAACCCAACAGCACATACAAAGCCACTTGAGAAAGGCAATCATCATGGAGGTGTGTACAGTATATCTTTAGTTAGTTCCTCGTATATTGCATCATAAAAGTCTAACCGTTTACATTTTTATGTTTGACAGACTATCCGATACACAGATGTGGGCTGCAGACCAGAACCTCACGTCCATTGTCATGTGCGTGTCAATGTGTGTCAATGCGCGCGTGTGTCAATGTGCGTCAATGCTTGCGCGCGTGTCAATGTGCGTCAATGCTTGCGTGCGTGTCAATGCGTGTGCGTGTGTCAATATGCTTGCGCGCGTGTCAATGTGCGTCAATGCTTGCGCGCGTGTCAATGTGCGTCAATGCGCCCGTGCGTGTCAATGCGTGTGCGTGCGTCAATATGCGCGCGAGTGTCAATGTGCGTCAATGCTTGCGCGCGTGTCAATGTGCGTCAATGCTTGCGCGTGTGTCAATGTGCGTCAATGCTTGCGCGTGTCAACACACAACACACGCACGCACACATTAAACAAATGCGCACACCCACATTAAACAAACGCGCACGCACACATAAAACACACGCATGCATACACAGACATGCACTGACAAACGCACACACACACGGTGACATGCAAACATAAAACACACGCACGCACGCACACATAAAACAAACGCGGATTTTATAGGTTTGTTTGTGATGTGTAGTTATGCGTTTGTGTGCATGTCATTGGTGTGTGTGCGCATGTGTCAGTGTGTGTCTGCGTGTGCGTGCGTGTGTGTGTTTTATGTGTGCATGTCACCGTGTGTGTGCGTGTGTCAGTGCATGTCTGTGTGTGCATGCGTGTGTTTTGTGTGCGTCCGCGTTTGTTTTATGTGTGCGTGCGTGCGTGTGTTTTATGTGTGCATGTCACATGAAACAAATGCGCGCACGCACACATAAAACAAATGCGCGCATGCACACATAAAACAAATGCGCGCATGCACACATAAAGCAAATGCGCGCATGCACACATAAAGCAAATGCGCGCATGCACACATAAAACAAATGCGCGCACGTCACATAAAACAAATGCGCGCGCGCACACATAAAACAAATGCGCGCACGCACATATTAAAGAAATGCGCACGCGCACACAAAACAAATGAGCAAGAGCACACAAAACAAATGCGCGCGCACAGATAAAACAAATGCACACGCACACAACACACGCACGCACACATTAAACAAATGCGCACACCCACATAAAACAAACGCGCACGCACACATAAAACACACGCATGCATACACAGACATGCACTGACAAACGCACACACACACGGTGACATGCAAACATAAAACACACGCACGCACGCACACATAAAACAAACGCGGGTTTTATAGGTTTGTTTGTGATGTGTAGTTATGCGTTTGTGTGCATGTCATTGGTGTGTGTGCGCATGTGTCAGTGTGTGTCTGCGTGTGCGTGCGTGTGTGTGTTTTATGTGTGCATGTCACCGTGTGTGTGCGTGTGTCAGTGCATGTCTGTGTGTGCATGCGTGTGTTTTGTGTGCGTCCGCGTTTGTTTTATGTGTGCGTGCGTGTGTTTTATGTGTGCATGTCACATGAAACAAATGCGCGCACGCACATATAAACCAAATGCGCGCATGCACACATAAAACAAATGCGCGCATGCACACATAAAACAAATGCGCGCATGCACACATAAAGCAAATGCGCGCATGCACACATAAAACAAATGCGCGCACGTCACATAAAACAAATGCGCGCACGCACACATAAAACAAATGCGCGCACGCACATATTAAAGAAATGCGCACGCGCACACAAAACAAATGCGCAAGAGCACACAAAACAAATGCGCGCGCACAGATAAAACAAATGCACACGCACACAACACACGCACGCACACATTAAACAAATGCGCACACCCACATAAAACAAACGCGCACGCACACATAAAACACACGCATGCATACACAGACATGCACTGACAAACGCACACACACACGGTGACATGCAAACATAAAACACACGCACGCACGCACACATAAAACAAACGCGGATTTTATAGGTTTGTTTGTGATGTGTAGTTATGCGTTTGTGTGCATGTCATTGGTGTGTGTGCGCATGTGTCAGTGTGTGTCTGCGTGTGCGTGCGTGTGTGTGTTTTATGTGTGCATGTCACCGTGTGTGTGCGTGTGTCAGTGCATGTCTGTGTGTGCATGCGTGTGTGTGTTTTATGTGTGCATGTCACCGTGTGTGTGCGTGTGTCAGTGCATGTCTGTGTGTGCATGCGTGTGTTTTGTGTGCGTCCGCGTTTGTTTTATGTGTGCGTGCGTGCGTGCGTGCGTGTGTTTTATGTGTGCATGTCACATGAAACAAATGCGCGCACGCACACATAAAACAAATGCGCGCATGCACACATAAAACAAATGCGCGCATGCACACATAAAACAAATGCGCGCGCGCGCACACAAAACACACGGATGCACACACAGACATGCACTGACACACGCACACACACACGGTGACATGCACACATAAAACAAACGCGGACGCACACAAAACAATGTGCGTCAGTGCTTGCGCGTGTCAACACACAACACACGCACGCACACATTAAACAAATGCGCACACCCACATTAAACAAACGCGCACGCACACATAAAACACACGCATGCATACACAGACATGCACTGACAAACGCACACACACACGGTGACATGCAAACATAAAACACACGCACGCACGCACACATAATGCGTGTGTTTTGTGTGCGTCCGCGTTTGTTTTATGTGTGCGTGCGTGCGTGTGTTTTATGTGTGCATGTCACATGAAACAAATGCGCGCACGCACACATAAAACAAATGCGCGCATGCACACATAAAACAAATGCGCGCATGCACACATAAAGCAAATGCGCGCATGCACACATAAAACAAATGCGCGCACGTCACATAAAACAAATGCGCGCACGCACACATAAAACAAATGCGCGCACGCACATATTAAAGAAATGCGCACGCGCACACAAAAACAAATGCGCAAGAGCACACAAAACAAATGCGCGCGCACAGATAAAACAAATGCACACGCACACAACACACGCACGCACACATTAAACAAATGCGCACACCCACATAAAACAAACGCGCACGCACACATAAAACACACGCATGCATACACAGACATGCACTGACAAACGCACACACACACGGTGACATGCAAACATAAAACACACGCACGCACGCACACATAAAACAAACGCGGGTTTTATAGGTTTGTTTGTGATGTGTAGTTATGCGTTTGTGTGCATGTCATTGGTGTGTGTGCGCATGTGTCAGTGTGTGTCTGCGTGTGCGTGCGTGTGTGTGTGTGTTTTATGTGTGCATGTCACCGTGTGTGTGCGTGTGTCAGTGCATGTCTGTGTGTGCATGCGTGTGTTTTGTGTGCGTCCGCGTTTGTTTTATGTGTGCGTGCGTGCGTGTGTTTTATGTGTGCATGTCACATGAAACAAATGCGCGCACGCACACATAAAACAAATGCGCGCATGCACACATAAAACAAATGCGCGCATGCACACATAAAGCAAATGCGCGCATGCACACATAAAACAAATGCGCGCACGTCACATAAAACAAATGCGCGCACGCACACATAAAACAAATGCGCGCACGCACATATTAAAGAAATGCGCACGCGCACACAAAACAAATGCGCAAGAGCACACAAAACAAATGCGCGCGCACAGATAAAACAAATGCACACGCACACAACACACGCACGCACACATTAAACAAATGCGCACACCCACATTAAACAAACGCGCACGCACACATAAAACACACGCATGCATACACAGACATGCACTGACAAACGCACACACACACGGTGACATGCAAACATAAAACACACGCACGCACGCACACATAAAACAAACGCGGGTTTTATAGGTTTGTTTGTGATGTGTAGTTATGCGTTTGTGTGCATGTCATTGGTGTGTGTGCGCATGTGTCAGTGTGTGTCTGCGTGTGCGTGCGTGTGTGTGTTTTATGTGTGCATGTCACCGTGTGTGTGCGTGTGTCAGTGCATGTCTGTGTGTGCATGCGTGTGTTTTGTGTGCGTCCGCGTTTGTTTTATGTGTGCGTGCGTGCGTGTGTTTTATGTGTGCATGTCACATGAAACAAATGCGCGCACGCACACATAAAACAAATGCGCGCATGCACACATAAAACAAATGCGCGCATGCACACATAAAACAAATGCGCGCGCGCGCACACAAAACACACGGATGCACACACAGACATGCACTGACACACGCACACACACACGGTGACATGCACACATAAAACAAACGCACACGCACACAAAACAAACGCGCACGCACACATAAAACACACGCATGCATACATAGACATGCACTGACAAACGCACACACACACGGTGACATGCAAACATAAAACACACGCACGCACGAACACATAAAACAAACGCGGATTTTTTTTAGAATAGAATAGAATAGAAAAGCTTTATTCATCCCCAGAGGGGAAACACACTTTCACAACAGCGCAGATTAAAAAAAATATATATAGGTTTGTTTGTGATGTGTAGTTATGCGTTTGTGTGCATGTCACTGGTGTGTGTGCGCATGTGTCAGTGTGTGTCTGCGTGTGCGTGCGTGTGTGTGTTTTATGTGTGCATGTCACTGTGTGTGTGTGCGTGTGTCAATGCATGTCTGTGTGTGCATGCGTGTGTTTAATGTGTGCGTGCGCGTTTGTTTTGTGTGCGTCCGCGTTTGTTTTATGTGTGCGTGCGTGCGTGTGTTTATGTGTGCATTTCACCGTGTGTGTGGGCGTGTGTCAGTGCATGTCTGTGTGTGCATGCGTGTGTTTTAGGTGTGCGTGCGCGTTTCTTTGATGTGTGCGTCCGCGTTTGTTTTATGTGTGCGTGCGTGCGTGTGTTTTATGTGTGCATGTCACCGTGTGTGTGTGCGTTTGTCAGTGCATGTCCGTGTACGCATGCGTGTGTTTTATGTGTGCGTGCGCGTTTGTTTTATGTGGGTGTGCGCATTTGTTTAATGTGTGCGTTCGTGCACAGTAAATTTCCAAGTGTCAAAAAGGAAGTGTTAATGTATTTTAACTATTTCATAGACTGGTTTAACTCTTCCAGATGTAACACAACAACAACAGGTGTAAAACGTGGCTCCTCCCCCTGCAGTGCTGTTGTCAATATCCAGAGTTAAAACCCAGGTGTTATTTATTCAGTGTAAAAAGTGAATGAACACTGTCAAGGGTCAATTTAACAATATTCAGTGTTAATATCTTAATATGCTCCGCCCATTTCAAATGATCCAGAAGTTTCTAGAGTAATTGGACCTCATGGACCACCGCCATGTTTCCATTGGTAAAGACTGTGGTAAGTCTCTCCATCTGCTGACTTATATTTAAATGAATTAAACGATTTATACAATTGTATTCACCGTGACTGTACTACCATTCGCTTTTTAGACTTCTAATGTAGATGAATTGCTATGTGGTTCACCAACATTAAGTTACATTCTATTACTTGTAATGCGGTACAGTTAACCTGCGCAGTGAACACAACGTGTAGACACTTGTAACCAATACCACTATGGATTATTGTGTATATTCGGTTTATGGTGCTCGCTCAAAACAACAGATGTATATGCTGTCTGTACATGCGCGCGCCAGTAAGTACGGTAGTTCATTCCCGCGCCACTCCCCCTCTGTCAGGCTTTAGTTTTTAGTAATGTAACCCAGCCGTTTATTTGTCGTTTTATGTTTCAATTATTTTCACTGGAAGTATATAATTAAACCCAGTTGTTATTTTCGTGTTTTATGTTTTATTACTTTTCAATGCATGTATCGCATCAAGACACTGTCGCTTTAAGACGGCCATTGTTTTTTACCTGCGTTCCACGGATGAGACGCGTGGTGTTCAGATGCTTCAGCGGCTCAGAGACTGAGACACGTGTAAGTAAGTAAGTAAGTAAGTAATATTTATTTATATAGCGCTTTTCGAGACCAGGGTCACAAAGCGCTTTAACAATCAAAAACAATACTCAAAACAGTACATACTTCAAAGATCAAGACAACACCGAGAACAACAAGTTCGAGAAATTCAAGGAAAAGCCTGAACAAATAGAAACGTCTTAAGATGTTTCTTAAAGGAGTCAGTAGACTCCATCAAGCGCAAAGAGAGAGGAAGATTGTTCCAAAGCTTAGGAGCAACAGCCTGAAAAGATTTCTCTCCTCTGGTCCTGAGCCGTGTGCGTGGAACCATCAGTAGATTCTGATCCACAGACCTCAGAGACCGAGCTGGGGTGTAAGGCTGGATCAGATCAGTGATGTAAGGAGGAGCCTGACCATGAATAGCTCTGAAAGTAAGAACCAGAATTTTAAAGTTGATCCTGAAAGAAACTGGAAGCCAGTGAAGAGTTTTAAGGATCGGAGAAATGTGAGTTCTCCTACTTGAGCGGGTCAGAATTCTCGCTGCAGAGTTCTGAATCAACTGCAGACGAGACAGCTCCTTCTTGTTAAGACATGAAAACAAACCGTTACAATAGTCCAGACGAGAAGAAACAAACGCATGGATTACAAGCTCCAGATCATGTTGTGACAACATTTTCCTAAGTTTAGAGATTTTTCTCAGTTGAAGGAAACAGTTTCTGGTCAGTTTTCTGCAGTGTTGAACAAGAGACATGTCTTTATCAAATACAACACCCAGGTTTCTCAGGCTCAGTTTGACAGACTGACCTAAGTCACCCAAGTACTGACTCAACCATGGAATCTTATCATCAGGAGCAATCACCAGAGTTTCAGTTTTGTCCACATTAAGCTGTAAAGTGTGCCAACGCTCCTGCAATTTTACTGAATACACTCGCTTATCACTCCTAGGTGAGCCTAAACAATACGTTTATATTATTGTTTATATTGCTGTGTGTAAATGAATGTTGTGTCGAAGCAGCTATTTAAGTTTTTGTGTGAAACTTGAAGCATTGTTTTATAACTTTATTCAAGTGTATATTTTCGATAGTATTTTATATTGTACTGTTTCACTTTGTTTTGAAAGTAAGTTGCACTTTATATTTTGTTATCGCGTGGTGTTCAGATGCTTCAGCGGCTCAGAGTTCACCGCATCTGTTATTTAACACGCCGATTAAACGTTCGTGCTGTTGTATGGTTAACAAGCGTTGAATGTGTTGAAGGTGCCGTAGCTAAGAATCTTGAATATTAATAAAATAAATCGCCTACCATGACCCACCAATATAGCAAACTTTTTATTGGAATATAAATATATTTTCGTCCTTCAAAATAACAAACAAAATACGTGTGTGAGTTACATTATAATTTAAAAAAGCTAAGTTTTAGCGAACTAGCTCTCGTGTTAACGCACCACAGAAAGTTACATTACACGCAATGAAACATTATTTCTGAGTCTTAAAGCAATAATGATATCTTACCTCAATAGACGAGTGACGCGCACCTGATTCCGTCAAGTTATGCACAAACGTGAGGATAAAATGCGATCGATCTTTGTCAACAAGTGTGACGTCATCATCCGGAAGTTGCGTATGCGGCAATTTGAAAACTTTTTAGCTGACGCTAAATTTAAACTAAACTTAACTCGGTCTTTATACAAGCACGCATCTACTATTGTATTCATGGCGCTTTTAAACAAACAAGCACAATATCTCATTGTATTCCTGTGGTGTGACGTCACCGCTGCAGGATCAGTTGATTAGCATGTGTGACGTCACCCCTGCAGACTCGCGATTAATGTTGACAAACGTCACGTAGACGCTCATAATCGCAGCTAAATAAAAAGAAAACATATGTCCATAAACGCAATCTCAATGAAAGCTTCTATTTTCATAGAAAAGCGCACCGGATTATAAAGAGGATCAAGCGAAATAGCACAGACTTTATTTTACTCATTCATAAAACAATGTCAACATTATGGAGTTGAAACACCTAAAAATATACAATATAGTCACTTTTACAGGACCTTTTAAGCATGTTTTAATCCGCGAGAGCTTCTTGACTTCCGCGATGCGTAAACAATCCAAGCTCCAAAAAATTAAAATTAAGCATTTTTACCGATTTATATTCACTCTGTACCTCCTTAAAGTGGTTTGAGGTCGTTAAGCACAATCAGGATTAGAATCACACTGTTGACATTAAACATTTCAAATGAGCTTCATAGTTGTAGAATTACGGTAGCCAAATGAAACAGCGACACGTCACGTTACCAAGGCAACGAAGAGATGGGCGACGCGTCAAATGTAACCCGGGTCGTTTGAATCCGACGTCGGGGGGTGCTCTGTATAATACTGGGTGACCCGTGCGTGTCAATGCGTGCGCGCGTGTCAATGTGCGTCAATACGTGTGTGTCAATGTGCGTCAATGTGCGTCAATACGTGTGCGTGTGTCAATGTGCGTCAATGCGTGCGGGTGTGTCAATGCGTATAGACGTGTGTTTATATGTGTGTACATATATGTGTGTATGTGTATAGACGTGTGTGTGTATATATGTGTGTGTATGTGTATAGACGTGTGTGTATATATATGTGTGTATGTGTATAGACGTGTGTGTGTGTATATATGTGTGTGTATAGACGTGTGTGTATATATATGTGTGTATGTGTATAGACGTGTGTGTATATGTGTGTATGTGTATAGACGTGTGTGTGTGTGTGTGTGTGTGTATATATATATACGTGTGTGTGTTTATATATGTGTGTATGTGTATAGACGTGTGTGTGTATATATATGTGTGTATATGTGTGTATGTGTATAGACGTGTGTGTGTGTATATGTGTGTATGTGTATAGACGTGTGTGTATATATATGTGTGTATATGTGTGTATGTGTATAGACGTGTGTGTATATATATGTGTGTATGTGTATAGACGTGTGTGTGTGTATATGTATATGTGTGTATGTGTATAGACGTGTGTGTGTGTGTGTGTGTGTGTATATACTGTATATATATTGTAACGATCCTGTTTGTTCTGTTCATTAATGTTGCGGGCACTTTAAGAAGGTGAGTCTGTGCGCATGCGCAGTTGTTGTTAGAGAGATTTCGTGTTCAACTAGTGGTGTGAAGAACGAGCGGCGTTGGTTGTGGCCGAAACAATAACCTCTCTGTGAGTACAGCGAACAAAGAAACAATATCTGTGCAAGACAACCGTCTGGTCATGTGTGGAGGACCAAACGTTACATTGGTGTCAGAAGCGACTTTTTCGGACCTGCTCCTGAGGCGAAGCTAACGGTTATTAGCAACGAACTTTGCTAACGAACGTCCCCGGTATGTACGGGAAAGTGAAGAGCGAAAGTGAGGAGATGGACGTTGGTGCGAGACGACGGGACCATGCTCAACAGTTAAGAGACGCTGTGTTACAACTCTCAGAAGAAGAATGTGCGTCAATGCGTGCGCCAATGTGCAGCAACTGGGCTTCATCAAGTATCAAACAGATCACACATCACACCTACCATGATTTTGTTCAATGAGATGAAAACTTATTTGATGTTCAATCCAGTGTTCAGGTTGACTTCAGTGCTTATGTTTTAGTAGAAGTGAAGCTGTGGTGCTTTAGTTTAATACATGAACACAGCACTAAACTTTGTTGTTGGTTGTTAGTTGTTTTTTTAGATTTTGGGATCAACCGTCACTTTTTAGTAATGGGAGAATTATTTCTCTGCACTGTGCGAGTCGTCCCAGAGCCATTGTTCAGCCTGAAGCCAATACGTTTTTAGGTTGAAAAGTTTGCCCCCCTGAAAAAATGTAATGCCCCCCCTTAAATGTTTTTCTGCAGCCGGGTCTGTCAGTGTTATACTAGATCCACTCAGTATAAACTGTTGTCAACATTGAAGTCAAATCATCTCCAGAAATGATACTTTGTGATGAAGTCTTAATGTTAAAAGAGACAAATGTAATAAGATCTTTAATGAATCAATTCATGTACATTTATATCAAACCTGCTATTCCCTGCATGATGGGATCAGAAACACTAGAATTCTACTTTCTCGGGACGTTTTAGATTTACAACGACGACATCATTAAAAGTGTGAACTGCAGTCACACTGCAAGTTTATGTCCATAATCCTTAGATATTCTCTCCAAATGAGAACAATTTAACAGAAGAGTTTAACATTACCTTGGCTGTAGTCATGCTCTGTAGACAGAAGCTTCACCTGCACAGGTGATCTCATTAGCTCGTCCTGTCTCTCCACCTGCACGCAAAGCAACTTGTACTCTCTGCTGCCCTCTAGTGTTGCTAAAACGATTTATTATGTCCAATAAACAAACCTACAGAAAGACTTAACAGTGTGGGTCTTTCTTTTTATTTCAAGGGTCCCCATTTTATCTCAAACATCAATATAGCTAATATTTAACACTAATTGGTAAATATCAAACATGTATGCTTCATTACAGTTGAAACAATTGTTCTCTGGTAACAAATATTTATCATTAAACATGTGTGTTCATGTATGATCCATGGCACTCATCATGATGGACAAATATGATGGAAAAACATTCTATTAGTGTCAGTACAGTACACGAGGTTGGAAATCAACCACGCATTTGCGCATGCGTTGTCCACCTACAAGGAGGTTTATAACGGTCAGACGCGGAAGAATCTACGAAACTATCACTGATAGATTCTCAAAAATCATCTGATATTAAATGATCTTTTCTCTCAAGGATAAGGATGTTGAAGGAGTGACGTCACAGTGTCCACTGTTGAAGGATAAGGATGTTGAGTGTCCAGCTGGAAGGAGCACAGGTACATGTTGTGGTTTATTAAAGTCTCTTTTCATTTTATTGACATCGGTAAATGTAACGCTAAGTTTAAGTGAAGGTATCAAGACCTGTCGCCCTTCCCAGCTATCTTCTAAATAATCCACGGAGGAAAAATTCAGAAAAAAAAGTCTTATATAGATCCAGAGCGGTCCGTAATAGGAACAAAAAAACAAAACAGGCACTCGGGGCGAAGGCAGGGCACTTCTGGAGATCGGGGTCCCAACAGCAACTAAAACAAAAAGACAAAAGGACTCACTTGAGTAAATAAAAGTGCTGACAACGTCAGGAGTATCCAAAGGATTATCCAGTTGTGATTCAAAGGCGAGGAGCGAGATCGAAAGGACAGCCAACCTGGTCTGGAAACGCAATACTCTGGCGAGTTCTTCCGGGTAGAGACGCTCCTTATCAATGGGAAGAACCCGCCACTCCATCATCCCCAGCCGCGCACCTGCCAGCGTCTGTCACTCAAAACACAGGACACATGAAAACGGAAAACCACCTTCAAAATAAAACAAAAGAACATAAGCATGACACTTGTATGTTGATTCTATCAAATGTATTCTGCCTATTTTAAATGTTGACCTTTTTTCTTATAAGAGTAACTGTCAGGAGTCTTGATGTAAAACGTCACTCAAATGTGTCATTTATTTATTTCTCTCACAGGATTCAGAGTCAATGTTCATTGCACAGAATTTCCATCTCCGTCCTGCACTGTCTGTGATGATGGAACTTACATGGACAAATTGAACCGAGAGAAACATGGTTTCAAGTGTCTCGTCTGTACTGAAGGTAAAGTTTGTTCTTCACTAGAATGATGAGTTGGTCAGTATGTAGATGTGATGTAGAATTTGTTATTGACTAACAGGACTGAGAGAGATCAGATCCTGTACCTTCACAGCAAACACCAAGTGTGAACCTCTGGAGGGTTTTTTCTGTGTGGACGGCTCAGTGGACACATGTGTGGCAGCACAGCAACACTCCACATGTGAACCAGGACAGTTCATCATCAGAGCAGGCGAGTTTCACATCCAACATGTGAAATGCAAGAGTGCAGAAACTATAAGACACACACAATGTTCTTCACAGGAACGTCCTCCACAGACACTGAGTGTGGAACCTGCAGTGAAGGAACATTTTCAAATGGAACGTTCACGTCATGTCAGGATCACAAACAGTGAGTGAAGCTTCACAAATGTTTGCTCCAGATGTTTTCTTCTAAACTGTCTCCACTTGTCTTTGTAGATGTTCAACATATCTACGAGAAGGAACTATTTCTTCTGACTCTGTATGTCGAGAAGGTTTGACACCAGGAGAAGTGGCTGGAATTATTGTTGCTGTGATCGTTCTACTGATCACATGTTCTGTAGTTTATTGGTATAAAAAAAGAAAAAGAGGTAAAAAACAAATGCATTCATAAAAATCACATTATTATATTGATTTGTGTTTATCTGGAGTCATTTCCTTGAATTATTTTTCTCCTTAACCAGATGGAAAAGAGTTCAAGAGAAGAAGGAAGGTATGTAAGAATGTTTTTTAGTCATTTATCAAAGTGATTTAATGTTTAAATGTAATGTTGATTAATTTTGCAAATGTCATCACTTGTACAATTAAAATGAATGTCAATTTTGGTTTAATATCTTCAGCACTGCAGTATTTGTGCATCAGAGAAACGATCATTATTTCTTATTAGGAGGTGGCAGTGGGAATGAATGAATGTATGGATTCAACGGAGCATCCGTGAGAATTTCAATTAGTTTGAGCTTTTTTTTTAATCTAAACTGACTTATTTTTTTCTTGTCTTAGATCAATTTATTCATCTGAGAATAAGTCCGATGAAGTGGAACATGTTCCACTGATGGTAGAACCCGGGGAAGACCCAGAACACACTGAAGAAGCATGTTCCTCCACTGGGCTGGAAACACAGGGGGGTCCTCCAGAAAGAGCTGGACGATGTAACTGGGGAGAAGAAAGTATGGACCTCTCTGCTGAAGCTGCTGCCCCCGTGACAAGAATCCAGATAAACAGACCAGAGATAGCAGACGTTGAATATGAACTAATTGGACACGAGGATATTAAAGTAGATTGTTCAGTCATTCAATAGAATGTTTGAGTTTTATACAACATGAAAAATGTGTTCATAAATGATGTGTTCAGTGAACATAACATATTTCTGGCTGTTTTCATTTGCCTGTGTGTGTAGCTTAGTCTGTGATATAGAAAACAGTTTCTGTCAAAGCTTTCATTAATCTCATAAATGGCTGATCAGTTAAACATCAGCCAGGTTTGAGGATGTACTTCACTCCACAGCCGTCAGTGTTGCTTGTTCTTTCACTGCCCTTTTTGTGAGGTCACCAAATTCAGACCAGCACAGATGGACAAAACCCAACAGCACATACAAAGCCACTTGAGAAAGGCAATCATCATGGAGGTGTGTACAGTATATGTTTAGTTAGTTCCTCGTATATTGCATCATAAAAGTCTAACCGTTTACATTTTTATGTTTGACAGACTATCCGATACACAGATGTGGGCTGCAGACCAGAACCTCACGTCCATTGTCATGTGCGTGTCAATGTGTGTCAATGCGCGCGTGTGTCAATGTGCGTCAATGCTTGCGCGAGTGTCAATGTGCGTCAATGCTTGCGTGCGTGTCAATGCGTGTGCGTGTGTCAATATGCTTGCGCGCGTGTCAATGTGCGTCAATGCTTGCGCGCGTGTCAATGTGCGTCAATGCGCGCGTGCGTGTCAATGTGCGTCAATGCGCCCGTGCGTGTCAATGCGTGTGCGTGCGTCAATATGCGCGCGAGTGTCAATGTGCGTCAATGCTTGCGCGCGTGTCAATGTGCGTCAATGCTTGCGCGTGTGTCAATGTGCGTCAATGCTTGCGCGTGTCAACACACAACACACGCACGCACACATTAAACAAATGCGCACACCCACATTAAACAAACGCGCACGCACACATAAAACACACGCATGCATACACAGACATGCACTGACAAACGCACACACACACGGTGACATGCAAACATAAAACACACGCACGCACGCACACATAAAACAAACGCGGATTTTATAGGTTTGTTTGTGATGTGTAGTTATGCGTTTGTGTGCATGTCATTGGTGTGTGTGCGCATGTGTCAGTGTGTGTCTGCGTGTGCGTGCGTGTGTGTGTTTTATGTGTGCATGTCACCGTGTGTGTGCGTGTGTCAGTGCATGTCTGTGTGTGCATGCGTGTGTTTTGTGTGCGTCCGCGTTTGTTTTATGTGTGCGTGCGTGCGTGTGTTTTATGTGTGCATGTCACATGAAACAAATGCGCGCACGCACACATAAAACAAATGCGCGCATGCACACATAAAACAAATGCGCGCATGCACACATAAAGCAAATGCGCGCATGCACACATAAAGCAAATGCGCGCATGCACACATAAAACAAATGCGCGCACGTCACATAAAACAAATGCGCGCACGCACACATAAAACAAATGCGCGCACGCACATATTAAAGAAATGCGCACGCGCACACAAAACAAATGCGCAAGAGCACACAAAACAAATGCGCGCGCACAGATAAAACAAATGCACACGCACACAACACACGCACGCACACATTAAACAAATGCGCACACCCACATAAAACAAACGCGCACGCACACATAAAACACACGCATGCATACACAGACATGCACTGACAAACGCACACACACACGGTGACATGCAAACATAAAACACACGCACGCACGCACACATAAAACAAACGCGGGTTTTATAGGTTTGTTTGTGATGTGTAGTTATGCGTTTGTGTGCATGTCATTGGTGTGTGTGCGCATGTGTCAGTGTGTGTCTGCGTGTGCGTGCGTGTGTGTGTTTTATGTGTGCATGTCACCGTGTGTGTGCGTGTGTCAGTGCATGTCTGTGTGTGCATGCGTGTGTTTTGTGTGCGTCCGCGTTTGTTTTATGTGTGCGTGCGTGTGTTTTATGTGTGCATGTCACATGAAACAAATGCGCGCACGCACATATAAACCAAATGCGCGCATGCACACATAAAACAAATGCGCGCATGCACACATAAAACAAATGCGCGCATGCACACATAAAGCAAATGCGCGCATGCACACATAAAACAAATGCGCGCACGTCACATAAAACAAATGCGCGCACGCACACATAAAACAAATGCGCGCACGCACATATTAAAGAAATGCGCACGCGCACACAAAACAAATGCGCAAGAGCACACAAAACAAATGCGCGCGCACAGATAAAACAAATGCACACGCACACAACACACGCACGCACACATTAAACAAATGCGCACACCCACATAAAACAAACGCGCACGCACACATAAAACACACGCATGCATACACAGACATGCACTGACAAACGCACACACACACGGTGACATGCAAACATAAAACACACGCACGCACGCACACATAAAACAAACGCGGATTTTATAGGTTTGTTTGTGATGTGTAGTTATGCGTTTGTGTGCATGTCATTGGTGTGTGTGCGCATGTGTCAGTGTGTGTCTGCGTGTGCGTGCGTGTGTGTGTTTTATGTGTGCATGTCACCGTGTGTGTGCGTGTGTCAGTGCATGTCTGTGTGTGCATGCGTGTGTGTGTTTTATGTGTGCATGTCACCGTGTGTGTGCGTGTGTCAGTGCATGTCTGTGTGTGCATGCGTGTGTTTTGTGTGCGTCCGCGTTTGTTTTATGTGTGCGTGCGTGCGTGCGTGCGTGTGTTTTATGTGTGCATGTCACATGAAACAAATGCGCGCACGCACACATAAAACAAATGCGCGCATGCACACATAAAACAAATGCGCGCATGCACACATAAAACAAATGCGCGCGCGCGCACACAAAACACACGGATGCACACACAGACATGCACTGACACACGCACACACACACGGTGACATGCACACATAAAACAAACGCGGACGCACACAAAACAATGTGCGTCAATGCTTGCGCGTGTCAACACACAACACACGCACGCACACATTAAACAAATGCGCACACCCACATTAAACAAACGCGCACGCACACATAAAACACACGCATGCATACACAGACATGCACTGACAAACGCACACACACACGGTGACATGCAAACATAAAACACACGCACGCACGCACACATAATGCGTGTGTTTTGTGTGCGTCCGCGTTTGTTTTATGTGTGCGTGCGTGCGTGTGTTTTATGTGTGCATGTCACATGAAACAAATGCGCGCACGCACACATAAAACAAATGCGCGCATGCACACATAAAACAAATGCGCGCATGCACACATAAAGCAAATGCGCGCATGCACACATAAAACAAATGCGCGCACGTCACATAAAACAAATGCGCGCACGCACACATAAAACAAATGCGCGCACGCACATATTAAAGAAATGCGCACGCGCACACAAAAACAAATGCGCAAGAGCACACAAAACAAATGCGCGCGCACAGATAAAACAAATGCACACGCACACAACACACGCACGCACACATTAAACAAATGCGCACACCCACATAAAACAAACGCGCACGCACACATAAAACACACGCATGCATACACAGACATGCACTGACAAACGCACACACACACGGTGACATGCAAACATAAAACACACGCACGCACGCACACATAAAACAAACGCGGGTTTTATAGGTTTGTTTGTGATGTGTAGTTATGCGTTTGTGTGCATGTCATTGGTGTGTGTGCGCATGTGTCAGTGTGTGTCTGCGTGTGCGTGCGTGTGTGTGTGTGTTTTATGTGTGCATGTCACCGTGTGTGTGCGTGTGTCAGTGCATGTCTGTGTGTGCATGCGTGTGTTTTGTGTGCGTCCGCGTTTGTTTTATGTGTGCGTGCGTGCGTGTGTTTTATGTGTGCATGTCACATGAAACAAATGCGCGCACGCACACATAAAACAAATGCGCGCATGCACACATAAAACAAATGCGCGCATGCACACATAAAACAAATGCGCGCATGCACACATAAAGCAAATGCGCGCATGCACACATAAAACAAATGCGCGCACGTCACATAAAACAAATGCGCGCACGCACACATAAAACAAATGCGCGCACGCACATATTAAAGAAATGCGCACGCGCACACAAAACAAATGCGCAAGAGCACACAAAACAAATGCGCGCGCACAGATAAAACAAATGCACACGCACACAACACACGCACGCACACATTAAACAAATGCGCACACCCACATAAAACAAACGCGCACGCACACATAAAACACACGCATGCATACACAGACATGCACTGACAAACGCACACACACACGGTGACATGCAAACATAAAACACACGCGGATTTTATAGGTTTGTTTGTGATGTGTAGTTATGCGTTTGTGTGCATGTCATTGGTGTGTGTGCGCATGTGTCAGTGTGTGTCTGCGTGTGCGTGCGTGTGTGCGTTTTATGTGTGCATGTCACCGTGTGTGTGCGTGTGTCAGTGCATGTCTGTGTGTGCATGCGTGTGTGTGTTTTATGTGTGCATGTCACCGTGTGTGTGCGTGTGTCAGTGCATGTCTGTGTGTGCATGCGTGTGTTTTGTGTGCGTCCGCGTTTGTTTTATGTGTGCGTGCGTGCGTGTGTTTTATGTGTGCATGTCACATGAAACAAATGCGCGGACGCACACATGAAACAAATGCGCGCATGCACACATAAAACAAATGCGCGCATGCACACATAAAACAAATGCGCGCGCGCGCACACAAAACACACGGATGCACACACAGACATGCACTGACACACGCACACACACACGGTGACATGCACACATAAAACAAACGCGGACGCACACAAAACAAACGCGCACGCACACATAAAACACACGCATGCATACATAGACATGCACTGACAAACGCACACACACACGGTGACATGCAAACATAAAACACACGCACGCACGAACACATAAAACAAACGCGGATTTTTTTTAGAATAGAATAGAATAGAAAAGCTTTATTCATCCCCAGAGGGGAAACACACTTTCACAACAGCGCAGATTAAAAAAAATATATATAGGTTTGTTTGTGATGTGTAGTTATGCGTTTGTGTGCATGTCACTGGTGTGTGTGCGCATGTGTCAGTGTGTGTCTGCGTGTGCATGCGTGTGTTTTAGGTGTGCGTGCGCGTTTCTTTGATGTGTGCGTCCGCGTTTGTTTTATGTGTGCGTGCGTGCGTGTGTTTTATGTGTGCATGTCACCGTGTGTGTGTGCGTTTGTCAGTGCATGTCCGTGTACGCATGCGTGTGTTTTATGTGTGCGTGCGCGTTTGTTTTATGTGGGTGTGCGCATTTGTTTAATGTGTGCGTTCGTGCACAGTAAATTTCCAAGTGTCAAAAAGGAAGTGTTAATGTATTTTAACTATTTCATAGACTGGTTTAACTCTTCCAGATGTAACACAACAACAACAGGTGTAAAACGTGGCTCCTCCCCCTGCAGTGCTGTTGTCAATATCCAGAGTTAAAACCCAGGTGTTATTTATTCAGTGTAAAAAGTGAATGAACACTGTCAAGGGTCAATTTAACAATATTCAGTGTTAATATCTTAATATGCTCCGCCCATTTCAAATGATCCAGAAGTTTCTAGAGTAATTGGACCTCATGGACCACCGCCATGTTTCCATTGGTAAAGACTGTGGTAAGTCTCTCCATCTGCTGACTTATATTTAAATTAATTAAACGATTTATACAATTGTATTCACCGTGACTGTACTACCATTCGCTTTTTAGACTTCTAATGTAGATGAATTGCTATGTGGTTCACCAACATTAAGTTACATTCTATTACTTGTAATGCGGTACAGTTAACCTGCGCAGTGAACACCACGTGTAGACACTTGTAACCAATACCACTATGGATTATTGTGTATATTCGGTTTATGGTGCTCGCTCAAAACAACAGATGTATATGCTGTCTGTACATGCGCGCGCCAGTAAGTACGGTAGTTCATTCCCGCGCCACTCCCCCTCTGTCAGGCTTTAGTTTTTAGTAATGTAACCCAGCCGTTTATTTGTCGTTTTATGTTTCAATTATTTTCACTGGAAGTATATAATTAAACCCAGTTGTTATTTTCGTGTTTTATGTTTTATTACTTTTCAATGCATGTATCGCATCAAGACACTGTCGCTTTAAGACGGCCATTGTTTTTTACCTGCGTTCCACGGATGAGACGCGTGGTGTTCAGATGCTTCAGCGGCTCAGAGACTGAGACACGTGTAAGTAAGTAAGTAAGTAAGTAATATTTATTTATATAGCGCTTTTCGAGACCAGGGTCACAAAGCGCTTTAACAATCAAAAACAATACTCAAAACAGTACATACTTCAAAGATCAAGACAACACCGAGAACAACAAGTTCGAGAAATTCAAGGAAAAGCCTGAACAAATAGAAACGTCTTAAGATGTTTCTTAAAGGAGTCAGTAGACTCCATCAAGCGCAAAGAGAGAGGAAGATTGTTCCAAAGCTTAGGAGCAACAGCCTGAAAAGATTTCTCTCCTCTGGTCCTGAGCCGTGTGCGTGGAACCATCAGTAGATTCTGATCCACAGACCTCAGAGACCGAGCTGGGGTGTAAGGCTGGATCAGATCAGTGATGTAAGGAGGAGCCTGACCATGAATAGCTCTGAAAGTAAGAACCAGAATTTTAAAGTTGATCCTGAAAGAAACTGGAAGCCAGTGAAGAGTTTTAAGGATCGGAGAAATGTGAGTTCTCCTACTTGAGCGGGTCAGAATTCTCGCTGCAGAGTTCTGAATCAACTGCAGACGAGACAGCTCCTTCTTGTTAAGACATGAAAACAAACCGTTACAATAGTCCAGACGAGAAGAAACAAACGCATGGATTACAAGCTCCAGATCATGTTGTGACAACATTTTCCTAAGTTTAGAGATTTTTCTCAGTTGAAGGAAACAGTTTCTGGTCAGTTTTCTGCAGTGTTGAACAAGAGACATGTCTTTATCAAATACAACACCCAGGTTTCTCAGGCTCAGTTTGACAGACTGACCTAAGTCACCCAAGTACTGACTCAACCATGGAATCTTATCATCAGGAGCAATCACCAGAGTTTCAGTTTTGTCCACATTAAGCTGTAAAGTGTGCCAACGCTCCTGCAATTTTACTGAATACACTCTCTTATCACTCCTAGGTGAGCCTAAACAATACGTTTATATTATTGTTTATATTGCTGTGTGTAAATGAATGTTGTGTCGAAGCAGCTATTTAAGTTTTTGTGTGAAACTTGAAGCATTGTTTTATAACTTTATTCAAGTGTATATTTTCGATAGTATTTTATATTGTACTGTTTCACTTTGTTTTGAAAGTAAGTTGCACTTTATATTTTGTTATCGCGTGGTGTTCAGATGCTTCAGCGGCTCAGAGTTCACCGCATCTGTTATTTAACACGCCGATTAAACGTTCGTGCTGTTGTATGGTTAACAAGCGTTGAATGTGTTGAAGGTGCCGTAGCTAAGAATCTTGAATATTAATAAAATAAATCGCCTACCATGACCCACCAATATAGCAAACTTTTTATTGGAATATAAATATATTTTCGTCCTTCAAAATAACAAACAAAATACGTGTGTGAGTTACATTATAATTAAAAAAGCTAAGTTTTAGCGAACTAGCTCTCGTGTTAACGCACCACAGAAAGTTACATTACACGCAATGAAACATTATTTCTGAGTCTTAAAGCAATAATGATATCTTACCTCAATAGACGAGTGACGCGCACCTGATTCCGTCAAGTTATGCACAAACGTGAGGATAAAATGCGATCGATCTTTGTCAACAAGTGTGACGTCATCATCCGGAAGTTGCGTATGCGGCAATTTGAAAACTTTTTAGCTGACGCTAAATTTAAACTAAACTTAACTCGGTCTTTATACAAGCACGCATCTACTATTGTATTCATGGCGCTTTTAAACAAACAAGCACAATATCTCATTGTATTCCTGTGGTGTGACGTCACCGCTGCAGGATCAGTTGATTAGCATGTGTGACGTCACCCCTGCAGACTCGCGATTAATGTTGACAAACGTCACGTAGACGCTCATAATCGCAGCTAAATAAAAAGAAAACATATGTCCATAAACGCAATCTCAATGAAAGCTTCTATTTTCATAGAAAAGCGCACCGGATTATAAAGAGGATCAAGCGAAATAGCACAGACTTTATTTTACTCATTCATAAAACAATGTCAACATTATGGAGTTGAAACACCTAAAAATATACAATATAGTCACTTTTACAGGACCTTTTAAGCATGTTTTAATCCGCGAGAGCTTCTTGACTTCCGCGATGCGTAAACAATCCAAGCTCCAAAAAATTAAAATTAAGCATTTTTACCGATTTATATTCACTCTGTACCTCCTTAAAGTGGTTTGAGGTCGTTAAGCACAATCAGGATTAGAATCACACTGTTGACATTAAACATTTCAAATGAGCTTCATAGTTGTAGAATTACGGTAGCCAAATGAAACAGCGACACGTCACGTTACCAAGGCAACGAAGAGATGGGCGACGCGTCAAATGTAACCCGGGTCGTCAATGCGTGCGGGTGTGTCAATGCGTATAGACGTGTGTTTATATGTGTGTACATATATGTGTGTATGTGTATAGACGTGTGTGTGTATATGTGTGTGTGTATGTGTATAGACGTGTGTGTGTATATATATGTGTGTATGTGTATAGACGTGTGTGTGTGTATATATGTGTGTGTATAGACGTGTGTGTATATATATGTGTGTATGTGTATAGACGTGTGTGTATATGTGTGTATGTGTATAGACGTGTGTGTGTGTGTGTGTGTGTATATATATATACGTGTGTGTGTTTATATATGTGTGTATGTGTATAGACGTGTGTGTGTATATATATGTGTGTATATGTGTGTATGTGTATAGACGTGTGTGTGTGTATATGTGTGTATGTGTATAGACGTGTGTGTATATATATGTGTGTATATGTGTGTATGTGTATAGACGTGTGTGTATATATACGTGTGTATGTGTATAGACGTGTGTGTGTATATGTATATGTGTGTATGTGTATAGACGTGTGTGTGTGTGTGTGTGTATATACTGTATATATATTGTAACGATCCTGTTTGTTCTGTTCATTAATGTTGCGGGCACTTTAAGAAGGTGAGTCTGTGCGCATGCGCAGTTGTTGTTAGAGAGATTTCGCGTTCAACTAGTGGTGTGAAGAACGAGCGGCGTTGGTTGTGGCCGAAACAATAACCTCTCTGTGAGTACAGCGAACAAAGAAACAATATCTGTGCAAGACAACCGTCTGGTCATGTGTGGAGGACCAAACGTTACATTGGTGTCAGAAGCGACTTTTTCGGACCTGCTCCTGAGGCGAAGCTAACGGTTATTAGCAACGAACTTTGCTAACGAACGTCCCCGGTATGTACGGGAAAGTGAAGAGCGAAAGTGAGGAGATGGACGTTGGTGCGAGACGACGGGACCATGCTCAACAGTTAAGAGACGCTGTGTTACAACTCTCAGAAGAAGAATGTGCGTCAATGCGTGCGCCAATGTGCAGCAACTGGGCTTCATCAAGTATCAAACAGATCACACATCACACCTACCATGATTTTGTTCAATGAGATGAAAACTTATTTGATGTTCAATCCAGTGTTCAGGTTGACTTCAGTGCTTATGTTTTAGTAGAAGTGAAGCTGTGGTGCTTTAGTTTAATACATGGACACAGCACTAAACTTTGTTGTTGGTTGTTAGTTGTTTTTTTAGATTTTGGGATCAACCGTCACTTTTTAGTAATGGGAGAATTATTTCTCTGCACTGTGCGAGTCGTCCCAGAGCCATTGTTCAGCCTGAAGCCAATACGTTTTTAGGTTGAAAAGTTTGCCCCCCTGAAAAAATGTAATGCCCCCCCTTAAATGTTTTTCTGCAGCCGGGTCTGTCAGTGTTATACTAGATCCACTCAGTATAAACTGTTGTCAACATTGAAGTCAAATCATCTCCAGAAATGATACTTTGTGATGAAGTCTTAATGTTAAAAGAGACAAATGTAATAATATCTTTAATGAATCAATTCATGTACATTTATATCAAACCTGCTATTCCCTGCATGATGGGATCAGAAACACTAGAATTCTACTTTCTCGGGACGTTTTAGATTTACAACGACGACATCATTAAAAGTGTGAACTGCAGTCACACTGCAAGTTTATGTCCATAATCCTTAGATATTCTCTCCAAATGAGAACAATTTAACAGAAGAGTTTAACATTACCTTGGCTGTAGTCATGCTCTGTAGACAGAAGCTTCACCTGCACAGGTGATCTCATTAGCTCGTCCTGTCTCTCCACCTGCACGCAAAGCAACTTGTACTCTCTGCTGCCCTCTAGTGTTGCTAAAACGATTTATTATGTCCAATAAACAAACCTACAGAAAGACTTAACAGTGTGGGTCTTTCTTTTTATTTCAAGGGTCCCCATTTTATCTCAAACATCAATATAGCTAATATTTAACACTAATTGGTAAATATCAAACATGTATGCTTCATTACAGTTGAAACAATTGTTCTCTGGTAACAAATATTTATCATTAAACATGTGTGTTCATGTATGATCCATGGCACTCATCATGATGGACAAATATGATGGAAAAACATTCTATTAGTGTCAGTACAGTACACGAGGTTGGAAATCAACCACGCATTTGCGCATGCGTTGTCCACCTACAAGGAGGTTTATAACGGTCAGACGCGGAAGAATCTACGAAACTATCACTGATAGATTCTCAAAAATCATCTGATATTAAATGATCTTTTCTCTCAAGGATAAGGATGTTGAAGGAGTGACGTCACAGTGTCCACTGTTGAAGGATAAGGATGTTGAGTGTCCAGCTGGAAGGAGCACAGGTACATGTTGTGGTTTATTAAAGTCTCTTTTCATTTTATTGACATCGGTAAATGTAACGCTAAGTTTAAGTGAAGGTATCAAGACCTGTCGCCCTTCCCAGCTATCTTCTAAATAATCCACGGAGGAAAAATTCAGAAAAAAAAGTCTTATATAGATCCAGAGCGGTCCGTAATAGGAACAAAAAAACAAAACAGGCACTCGGGGCGAAGGCAGGGCACTTCTGGAGATCGGGGTCCCAACAGCAACTAAAACAAAAAGACAAAAGGACTCACTTGAGTAAATAAAAGTGCTGACAACGTCAGGAGTATCCAAAGGATTATCCAGTTGTGATTCAAAGGCGAGGAGCGAGATCGAAAGGACAGCCAACCTGGTCTGGAAACGCAATACTCTGGCGAGTTCTTCCGGGTAGAGACGCTCCTTATCAATGGGAAGAACCCGCCACTCCATCATCCCCAGCCGCGCACCTGCCAGCGTCTGTCACTCAAAACACAGGACACATGAAAACGGAAAACCACCTTCAAAATAAAACAAAAGAACATAAGCATGACACTTGTATGTTGATTCTATCAAATGTATTCTGCCTATTTTAAATGTTGACCTTTTTTCTTATAAGAGTAACTGTCAGGAGTCTTGATGTAAAACGTCACTCAAATGTGTCATTTATTTATTTCTCTCACAGGATTCAGAGTCAATGTTCATTGCACAGAATTTCCATCTCCGTCCTGCACTGTCTGTGATGATGGAACTTACATGGACAAATTGAACCGAGAGAAACATGGTTTCAAGTGTCTCGTCTGTACTGAAGGTAAAGTTTGTTCTTCACTAGAATGATGAGTTGGTCAGTATGTAGATGTGATGTAGAATTTGTTATTGACTAACAGGACTGAGAGAGATCAGATCCTGTACCTTCACAGCAAACACCAAGTGTGAACCTCTGGAGGGTTTTTTCTGTGTGGACGGCTCAGTGGACACATGTGTGGCAGCACAGCAACACTCCACATGTGAACCAGGACAGTTCATCATCAGAGCAGGCGAGTTTCACATCCAACATGTGAAATGCAAGAGTGCAGAAACTATAAGACACACACAATGTTCTTCACAGGAACGTCCTCCACAGACACTGAGTGTGGAACCTGCAGTGAAGGAACATTTTCAAATGGAACGTTCACGTCATGTCAGGATCACAAACAGTGAGTGAAGCTTCACAAATGTTTGCTCCAGATGTTTTCTTCTAAACTGTCTCCACTTGTCTTTGTAGATGTTCAACATATCTACGAGAAGGAACTATTTCTTCTGACTCTGTATGTCGAGAAGGTTTGACACCAGGAGAAGTGGCTGGAATTATTGTTGCTGTGATCGTTCTACTGATCACATGTTCTGTAGTTTATTGGTATAAAAAAAGAAAAAGAGGTAAAAAACAAATGCATTCATAAAAATCACATTATTATATTGATTTGTGTTTATCTGGAGTCATTTCCTTGAATTATTTTTCTCCTTAACCAGATGGAAAAGAGTTCAAGAGAAGAAGGAAGGTATGTAAGAATGTTTTTTAGTCATTTATCAAAGTGATTTAATGTTTAAATGTAATGTTGATTAATTTTGCAAATGTCATCACTTGTACAATTAAAATGAATGTCAATTTTGGTTTAATATCTTCAGCACTGCAGTATTTGTGCATCAGAGAAACGATCATTATTTCTTATTAGGAGGTGGCAGTGGGAATGAATGAATGTATGGATTCAACGGAGCATCCGTGAGAATTTCAATTAGTTTGAGCTTTTTTTTAAATCTAAACTGACTTATTTTTTTCTTGTCTTAGATCAATTTATTCATCTGAGAATAAGTCCGATGAAGTGGAACATGTTCCACTGATGGTAGAACCCGGGGAAGACCCAGAACACACTGAAGAAGCATGTTCCTCCACTGGGCTGGAAACACAGGGGGGTCCTCCAGAAAGAGCTGGACGATGTAACTGGGGAGAAGAAAGTATGGACCTCTCTGCTGAAGCTGCTGCCCCCGTGACAAGAATCCAGATAAACAGACCAGAGATAGCAGACGTTGAATATGAACTAATTGGACACGAGGATATTAAAGTAGATTGTTCAGTCATTCAATAGAATGTTTGAGTTTTATACAACATGAAAAATGTGTTCATAAATGATGTGTTCAGTGAACATAACATATTTCTGGCTGTTTTCATTTGCCTGTGTGTGTAGCTTAGTCTGTGATATAGAAAACAGTTTCTGTCAAAGCTTTCATTAATCTCATAAATGGCTGATCAGTTAAACATCAGCCAGGTTTGAGGATGTACTTCACTCCACAGCCGTCAGTGTTGCTTGTTCTTTCACTGCCCTTTTTGTGAGGTCACCAAATTCAGACCAGCACAGATGGACAAAACCCAACAGCACATACAAAGCCACTTGAGAAAGGCAATCATCATGGAGGTGTGTACAGTATATGTTTAGTTAGTTCCTCGTATATTGCATCATAAAAGTCTAACCGTTTACATTTTTATGTTTGACAGACTATCCGATACACAGATGTGGGCTGCAGACCAGAACCTCACGTCCATTGTCATGTGCGTGTCAATGTGTGTCAATGCGCGCGTGTGTCAATGTGCGTCAATGCTTGCGCGCGTGTCAATGTGCGTCAATGCTTGCGTGCGTGTCAATGCGTGTGCGTGTGTCAATATGCTTGCGCGCGTGTCAATGTGCGTCAATGCTTGCGCGCGTGTCAATGTGCGTCAATGCGCCCGTGCGTGTCAATGCGTGTGCGTGCGTCAATATGCGCGCGAGTGTCAATGTGCGTCAATGCTTGCGCGCGTGTCAATGTGCGTCAATGCTTGCGCGTGTGTCAATGTGCGTCAATGCTTGCGCGTGTCAACACACAACACACGCACGCACACATTAAACAAATGCGCACACCCACATTAAACAAACGCGCACGCACACATAAAACACACGCATGCATACACAGACATGCACTGACAAACGCACACACACACGGTGACATGCAAACATAAAACACACGCACGCACGCACACATAAAACAAACGCGGATTTTATAGGTTTGTTTGTGATGTGTAGTTATGCGTTTGTGTGCATGTCATTGGTGTGTGTGCGCATGTGTCAGTGTGTGTCTGCGTGTGCGTGCGTGTGTGTGTTTTATGTGTGCATGTCACCGTGTGTGTGCGTGTGTCAGTGCATGTCTGTGTGTGCATGCGTGTGTGTGTTTTATGTGTGCATGTCACCGTGTGTGTGCGTGTGTCAGTGCATGTCTGTGTGTGCATGCGTGTGTTTTGTGTGCGTCCGCGTTTGTTTTATGTGTGCGTGCGTGCGTGTGTTTTATGTGTGCATGTCACATGAAACAAATGCGCGCACGCACACATAAAACAAATGCGCGCATGCACACATAAAACAAATGCGCGCATGCACACATAAAGCAAATGCGCGCATGTACACATAAAACAAATGCGCGCACGTCACATAAAACAAATGCGCGCACGCACACATAAAACAAATGCGCGCACGCACATATTAAAGAAATGCGCACGCGCACACAAAACAAATGCGCAAGAGCACACAAAACAAATGCGCGCGCACAGATAAAACAAATGCACACGCACACAACACACGCACGCACACATTAAACAAATGCGCACACCCACATAAAACAAACGCGCACGCACACATAAAACACACGCATGCATACACAGACATGCACTGACAAACGCACACACACACGGTGACATGCAAACATAAAACACACGCACGCACGCACACATAAAACAAACGCGGGTTTTATAGGTTTGTTTGTGATGTGTAGTTATGCGTTTGTGTGCATATCATTGGTGTGTGCGCGCATGTGTCAGTGTGTGTCTGCGTGTGCGTGCGTGTGTGTGTTTTATGTGTGCATGTCACCGTGTGTGTGCGTGTGTCAGTGCATGTCTGTGTGTGCATGCGTGTGTTTTGTGTGCGTCCGCGTTTGTTTTATGTGTGCGTGCGTGCGTGTGTTTTATGTGTGCATGTCACATGAAACAAATGCGCGCACGCACACATAAAACAAATGCGCGCATGCACACATAAAACAAATGCGCGCATGCACACATAAAACAAATGCGCGCATGCACACATAAAGCAAATGCGCGCATGCACACATAAAACAAATGCGCGCACGTCACATAAAACAAATGCGCGCACGCACACATAAAACAAATGCGCGCACGCACATATTAAAGAAATGCGCACGCGCACACAAAACAAATGCGCAAGAGCACACAAAACAAATGCGCGCGCACAGATAAAACAAATGCACACGCACACAACACACGCACGCACACATTAAACAAATGCGCACACCCACATAAAACAAACGCGCACGCACACATAAAACACACGCATGCATACACAGACATGCACTGACAAACGCACACACACACGGTGACATGCAAACATAAAACACACGCACGCACGCACACATAAAACAAACGCGGATTTTATAGGTTTGTTTGTGATGTGTAGTTATGCGTTTGTGTGCATGTCATTGGTGTGTGTGCGCATGTGTCAGTGTGTGTCTGCGTGTGCGTGCGTGTGTGTGTTTTATGTGTGCATGTCACCGTGTGTGTGCGTGTGTCAGTGCATGTCTGTGTGTGCATGCGTGTGTGTGTTTTATGTGTGCATGTCACCGTGTGTGTGCGTGTGTCAGTGCATGTCTGTGTGTGCATGCGTGTGTTTTGTGTGCGTCCGCGTTTGTTTTATGTGTGCGTGCGTGCGTGTGTTTTATGTGTGCATGTCACATGAAACAAATGCGCGCACGCACACATAAAACAAATGCGCGCATGCACACATAAAACAAATGCGCGCATGCACACATAAAACAAATGCGCGCGCGCGCACACAAAACACACGGATGCACACACAGACATGCACTGACACACGCACACACACACGGTGACATGCACACATAAAACAAACGCGGACGCACACAAAACAATGTGCGTCAATGCTTGCGCGTGTCAACACACAACACACGCACGCACACATTAAACAAATGCGCACACCCACATTAAACAAACGCGCACGCACACATAAAACACACGCATGCATACACAGACATGCACTGACAAACGCACACACACACGGTGACATGCAAACATAAAACACACGCACGCACGCACACATAATGCGTGTGTTTTGTGTGCGTCCGCGTTTGTTTTATGTGTGCGTGTGTGCGTGTGTTTTATGTGTGCATGTCACATGAAACAAATGCGCGCACGCACACATAAAACAAATGCGCGCATGCACACATAAAACAAATGCGCGCATGCACACATAAAGCAAATGCGCGCATGCACACATAAAACAAATGCGCGCACGTCACATAAAACAAATGCGCGCACGCACACATAAAACAAATGCGCGCACGCACATATTAAAGAAATGCGCACGCGCACACAAAACAAATGCGCAAGAGCACACAAAACAAATGCGCGCGCACAGATAAAACAAATGCACACGCACACAACACACGCACACATTAAACAAATGCGCACACCCACATTAAACAAACGCGCACGCACACATAAAACACACGCATGCATACACAGACATGCACTGACAAACGCACACACACACGGTGACATGCAAACATAAAACACACGCACGCACGCACACATAAAACAAACGCGGGTTTTATAGGTTTGTTTGTGATGTGTAGTTATGCGTTTGTGTGCATGTCATTGGTGTGTGTGCGCATGTGTCAGTGTGTGTCTGCGTGTGCGTGCGTGTGTGTGTTTTATGTGTGCATGTCACCGTGTGTGTGCGTGTGTCAGTGCATGTCTGTGTGTGCATGCGTGTGTTTTGTGTGCGTCCGCGTTTGTTTTATGTGTGCGTGCGTGCGTGTGTTTTATGTGTGCATGTCACATGAAACAAATGCGCGCACGCACACATAAAACAAATGCGCGCATGCACACATAAAACAAATGCGCGCATGCACACATAAAGCAAATGCGCGCATGCACACATAAAACAAATGCGCGCACGTCACATAAAACAAATGCGCGCACGCACACATAAAACAAATGCGCGCACGCACATATTAAAGAAATGCGCACGCGCACACAAAACAAATGCGCAAGAGCACACAAAACAAATGCGCGCGCACAGATAAAACAAATGCACACGCACACAACACACGCACGCACACATTAAACAAATGCGCACACCCACATAAAACAAACGCGCACGCACACATAAAACACACGCATGCATACACAGACATGCACTGACAAACGCACACACACGGTGACATGCAAACATAAAACACACGCACGCACGCACACATAAAACAAACGCGGATTTTATAGGTTTGTTTGTTATCTGTAGTTATGCGTTTGTGTGCATGTCATTGGTGTGTGTGCGCATGTGTCAGTGTGTGTCTGCGTGTGCGTGCGTGTGTGTGTTTTATGTGTGCATGTCACCGTGTGTGTGCGTGTGTCAGTGCATGTCTGTGTGTGCATGCGTGTGTGTGCTTTATGTGTGCATGTCACCGTGTGTGTGCGTGTGTCAGTGCATGTCTGTGTGTGCATGCGTGTGTTTTGTGTGCGTCCGCGTTTGTTTTATGTGTGCGTGCGTGCGTGTGTTTTATGTGTGCATGTCACATGAAACAAATGCGCGCACGCACACATAAAACAAATGCGCGCATGCACACATAAAACAAATGCGCGCATGCACACATAAAACAAATGCGCGCGCGCGCACACAAAACACACGGATGCACACACAGACATGCACTGACACACGCACACACACACGGTGACATGCACACATAAAACAAACGCGGACGCACACAAAACAAACGCGCACGCACACATAAAACACACGCATGCATACATAGACATGCACTGACAAACGCACACACACACGGTGACATGCAAACATAAAACACACGCACGCACGAACACATAAAACAAACGCGGATTTTTTTTAGAATAGAATAGAATAGAAAAGCTTTATTCATCCCCAGAGGGGAAACACACTTTCACAACAGCGCAGATTAAAAAAAATATATATAGGTTTGTTTGTGATGTGTAGTTATGCGTTTGTGTGCATGTCACTGGTGTGTGTGCGCATGTGTCAGTGTGCGTCTGCGTGTGCGTGCGTGTGTGTGTTTTATGTGTGCATGTCACCGTGTGTGTGTGCGTGTGTCAGTGCATGTCTGTGTGTGCATGCGTGTGTTTAATGTGTGCGTGCGCGTTTGTTTTGTGTGCGTCCGCGTTTGTTTTATGTGTGCGTGCGTGCGTGTGTTTATGTGTGCATGTCACCGTGTGTGTGGGCGTGTGTCAGTGCATGTCTGTGTGTGCATGCGTGTGTTTTAGGTGTGCGTGCGCGTTTCTTTGATGTGTGCGTCCGCGTTTGTTTTATGTGTGCGTGCGTGCGTGTGTTTTATGTGTGCATGTCACCGTGTGTGTGTGCGTTTGTCAGTGCATGTCCGTGTACGCATGCGTGTGTTTTATGTGTGCGTGCGCGTTTGTTTTATGTGGGTGTGCGCATTTGTTTAATGTGTGCGTTCGTGCACAGTAAATTTCCAAGTGTCAAAAAGGAAGTGTTAATGTATTTTAACTATTTCATAGACTGGTTTAACTCTTCCAGATGTAACACAACAACAACAGGTGTAAAACGTGGCTCCTCCCCCTGCAGTGCTGTTGTCAATATCCAGAGTTAAAACCCAGGTGTTATTTATTCAGTGTAAAAAGTGAATGAACACTGTCAAGGGTCAATTTAACAATATTCAGTGTTAATATCTTAATATGCTCCGCCCATTTCAAATGATCCAGAAGTTTCTAGAGTAATTGGACCTCATGGACCACCGCCATGTTTCCATTGGTAAAGACTGTGGTAAGTCTCTCCATCTGCTGACTTATATTTAAATGAATTAAACGATTTATACAATTGTATTCACCGTGACTGTACTACCATTCGCTTTTTAGACTTCTAATGTAGATGAATTGCTATGTGGTTCACCAACATTAAGTTACATTCTATTACTTGTAATGCGGTACAGTTAACCTGCGCAGTGAACACCACGTGTAGACACTTGTAACCAATACTACTATGGATTATTGTGTATATTCGGTTTATGGTGCTCGCTCAAAACAACAGATATATATGCTGTCTGTACATGCGCGCGCCAGTAAGTACGGTAGATCATTCCCGCGCCACTCCCCCTCTGTCAGGCTTTAGTTTTTAGTAATGTAACCCAGCCGTTTATTTGTCGTTTTATGTTTCAATTATTTTCACTGGAAGTATATAATTAAACCCAGTTGTTATTTTCGTGTTTTATGTTTTATTACTTTTCAATGCATGTATCGCATCAAGACACTGTCGCTTTAAGACGGCCATTGTTTTTTACCTGCGTTCCACGGATGAGACGCGTGGTGTTCAGATGCTTCAGCGGCTCAGAGACTGAGACACGTGTAAGTAAGTAAGTAAGTAAGTAATATTTATTTATATAGCGCTTTTCGAGACCAGGGTCACAAAGCGCTTTAACAATCAAAAACAATACTCAAAACAGTACATACTTCAAAGATCAAGACAACACCGAGAACAACAAGTTCGAGAAATTCAAGGAAAAGCCTGAACAAATAGAAACGTCTTAAGATGTTTCTTAAAGGAGTCAGTAGACTCCATCAAGCGCAAAGAGAGAGGAAGATTGTTCCAAAGCTTAGGAGCAACAGCCTGAAAAGATTTCTCTCCTCTGGTCCTGAGCCGTGTGCGTGGAACCATCAGTAGATTCTGATCCACAGACCTCAGAGACCGAGCTGGGGTGTAAGGCTGGATCAGATCAGTGATGTAAGGAGGAGCCTGACCATGAATAGCTCTGAAAGTAAGAACCAGAATTTTAAAGTTGATCCTGAAAGAAACTGGAAGCCAGTGAAGAGTTTTAAGGATCGGAGAAATGTGAGTTCTCCTACTTGAGCGGGTCAGAATTCTCGCTGCAGAGTTCTGAATCAACTGCAGACTAGACAGCTCCTTCTTGTTAAGACATGAAAACAAACCGTTACAATAGTCCAGACGAGAAGAAACAAACGCATGGATTACAAGCTCCAGATCATGTTGTGACAACATTTTCCTAAGTTTAGAGATTTTTCTCAGTTGAAGGAAACAGTTTCTGGTCAGTTTTCTGCAGTGTTGAACAAGAGACATGTCTTTATCAAATACAACACCCAGGTTTCTCAGGCTCAGTTTGACAGACTGACCTAAGTCACCCAAGTACTGACTCAACCATGGAATCTTATCATCAGGAGCAATCACCAGAGTTTCAGTTTTGTCCACATTAAGCTGTAAAGTGTGCCAACGCTCCTGCAATTTTACTGAATACACTCGCTTATCACTCCTAGGTGAGCCTAAACAATACGTTTATATTATTGTTTATATTGCTGTGTGTAAATGAATGTTGTGTCGAAGCAGCTATTTAAGTTTTTGTGTGAAACTTGAAGCATTGTTTTATAACTTTATTCAAGTGTATATTTTCGATAGTATTTTATATTGTACTGTTTCACTTTGTTTTGAAAGTAAGTTGCACTTTATATTTTGTTATCGCGTGGTGTTCAGATGCTTCAGCGGCTCAGAGTTCACCGCATCTGTTATTTAACACGCCGATTAAACGTTCGTGCTGTTGTATGGTTAACAAGCGTTGAATGTGTTGAAGGTGCCGTAGCTAAGAATCTTGAATATTAATAAAATAAATCGCCTACCATGACCCACCAATATAGCAAAAACTTTTTATTGGAATATAAATATATTTTCGTCCTTCAAAATAACAAACAAAATACGTGTGTGAGTTACATTATAATTAAAAAAGCTAAGTTTTAGCGAACTAGCTCTCGTGTTAACGCACCACAGAAAGTTACATTACACGCAATGAAACATTATTTCTGAGTCTTAAAGCAATAATGATATCTTACCTCAATAGACGAGTGACGCGCACCTGATTCCGTCAAGTTATGCACAAACGTGAGGATAAAATGCGATCGATCTTTGTCAACAAGTGTGACGTCATCATCCGGAAGTTGCGTATGCGGCAATTTGAAAACTTTTTAGCTGACGCTAAATTTAAACTAAACTTAACTCGGTCTTTATACAAGCACGCATCTACTATTGTATTCATGGCGCTTTTAAACAAACAAGCACAATATCTCATTGTATTCCTGTGGTGTGACGTCACCGCTGCAGGATCAGTTGATTAGCATGTGTGACGTCACCCCTGCAGACTCGCGATTAATGTTGACAAACGTCACGTAGACGCTCATAATCGCAGCTAAATAAAAAGAAAACATATGTCCATGAACGCAATCTCAATGAAAGCTTCTATTTTCATAGAAAAGCGCACCGGATTATAAAGAGGATCAAGCGAAATAGCACAGACTTTATTTTACTCATTCATAAAACAATGTCAACATTATGGAGTTGAAACACCTAAAAATATACAATATAGTCACTTTTACAGGACCTTTTAAGCATGTTTTAATCCGCGAGAGCTTCTTGACTTCCGCGATGCGTAAACAATCCAAGCTCCAAAAAATTAAAATTAAGCATTTTTACCGATTTATATTCACTCTGTACCTCCTTAAAGTGGTTTGAGGTCGTTAAGCACAATCAGGATTAGAATCACACTGTTGACATTAAACATTTCAAATGAGCTTCATAGTTGTAGAATTACGGTAGCCAAATGAAACAGCGACACGTCACGTTACCAAGGCAACGAAGAGATGGGCGACGCGTCAAATGTAACCCGGGTCGTTTGAATCCGACGTCGGGGGGTGCTCTGTATAATACTGGGTGACCCGTGCGTGTCAATGCGTGCGCGCGTGTCAATGTGCGTCAATACGTGTGTGTCAATGTGCGTCAATGTGCGTCAATACGTGTGTGTGTGTCAATGTGCGTCAATGCGTGCGGGTGTGTCAATGCGTATAGACGTGTGTTTATATGTGTGTACATATATGTGTGTATGTGTATAGACGTGTGTGTGTATATGTGTGTGTATGTGTATAGACGTGTGTGTGTATATATATGTGTGTATGTGTATAGACGTGTGTGTGTGTATATATGTGTGTGTATAGACGTGTGTGTATATATATGTGTGTATGTGTATAGACGTGTGTGTATATGTGTGTATGTGTATAGACGTGTGTGTGTGTGTGTATATATATATACGTGTGTGTGTTTATATATGTGTGTATGTGTATAGACGTGTGTGTGTATATATATGTGTGTATATGTGTGTATGTGTATAGACGTGTGTGTGTGTATATGTGTGTATGTGTATAGACGTGTGTGTATATATATGTGTGTATATGTGTGTATGTGTATAGACGTGTGTGTATATATATGTGTGTATGTGTATAGACGTGTGTGTGTATATGTATATGTGTGTATGTGTATAGACGTGTGTGTGTGTGTGTGTGTGTGTATATACTGTATATATATTGTAACGATCCTGTTTGTTCTGTTCATTAATGTTGCGGGCACTTTAAGAAGGTGAGTCTGTGCGCATGCGCAGTTGTTGTTAGAGAGATTTCGCGTTCAACTAGTGGTGTGAAGAACGAGCGGCGTTGGTTGTGGCCGAAACAATAACCTCTCTGTGAGTACAGCGAACAAAGAAACAATATCTGTGCAAGACAACCGTCTGGTCATGTGTGGAGGACCAAACGTTACATTGGTGTCAGAAGCGACTTTTTCGGACCTGCTCCTGAGGCGAAGCTAACGGTTATTAGCAACGAACTTTGCTAACGAACGTCCCCGGTATGTACGGGAAAGTGAAGAGCGAAAGTGAGGAGATGGACGTTGGTGCGAGACGACGGGACCATGCTCAACAGTTAAGAGACGCTGTGTTACAACTCTCAGAAGAAGAATGTGCGTCAATGCGTGCGCCAATGTGCAGCAACTGGGCTTCATCAAGTATCAAACAGATCACACATCACACCTACCATGATTTTGTTCAATGAGATGAAAACTTATTTGATGTTCAATCCAGTGTTCAGGTTGACTTCAGTGCTTATGTTTTAGTAGAAGTGAAGCTGTGGTGCTTTAGTTTAATACATGGACACAGCACTAAACTTTGTTGTTGGTTGTTAGTTGTTTTTTTAGATTTTGGGATCAACCGTCACTTTTTAGTAATGGGAGAATTATTTCTCTGCACTGTGCGAGTCGTCCCAGAGCCATTGTTCAGCCTGAAGCCAATACGTTTTTAGGTTGAAAAGTTTGCCCCCCTGAAAAAATGTAATGCCCCCCCTTAAATGTTTTTCTGCAGCCGGGTCTGTCAGTGTTATACTAGATCCACTCAGTATAAACTGTTGTCAACATTGAAGTCAAATCATCTCCAGAAATGATACTTTGTGATGAAGTCTTAATGTTAAAAGAGACAAATGTAATAATATCTTTAATGAATCAATTCATGTACATTTATATCAAACCTGCTATTCCCTGCATGATGGGATCAGAAACACTAGAATTCTACTTTCTCGGGACGTTTTAGATTTACAACGACGACATCATTAAAAGTGTGAACTGCAGTCACACTGCAAGTTTATGTCCATAATCCTTAGATATTCTCTCCAAATGAGAACAATTTAACAGAAGAGTTTAACATTACCTTGGCTGTAGTCATGCTCTGTAGACAGAAGCTTCACCTGCACAGGTGATCTCATTAGCTCGTCCTGTCTCTCCACCTGCACGCAAAGCAACTTGTACTCTCTGCTGCCCTCTAGTGTTGCTAAAACGATTTATTATGTCCAATAAACAAACCTACAGAAAGACTTAACAGTGTGGGTCTTTCTTTTTATTTCAAGGGTCCCCATTTTATCTCAAACATCAATATAGCTAATATTTAACACTAATTGGTAAATATCAAACATGTATGCTTCATTACAGTTGAAACAATTGTTCTCTGGTAACAAATATTTATCATTAAACATGTGTGTTCATGTATGATCCATGGCACTCATCATGATGGACAAATATGATGGAAAAACATTCTATTAGTGTCAGTACAGTACACGAGGTTGGAAATCAACCACGCATTTGCGCATGCGTTGTCCACCTACAAGGAGGTTTATAACGGTCAGACGCGGAAGAATCTACGAAACTATCACTGATAGATTCTCAAAAATCATCTGATATTAAATGATCTTTTCTCTCAAGGATAAGGATGTTGAAGGAGTGACGTCACAGTGTCCACTGTTGAAGGATAAGGATGTTGAGTGTCCAGCTGGAAGGAGCACAGGTACATGTTGTGGTTTATTAAAGTCTCTTTTCATTTTATTGACATCGGTAAATGTAACGCTAAGTTTAAGTGAAGGTATCAAGACCTGTCGCCCTTCCCAGCTATCTTCTAAATAATCCACGGAGGAAAAATTCAGAAAAAAAAGTCTTATATAGATCCAGAGCGGTCCGTAATAGGAACAAAAAAACAAAACAGGCACTCGGGGCGAAGGCAGGGCACTTCTGGAGATCGGGGTCCCAACAGCAACTAAAACAAAAAGACAAAAGGACTCACTTGAGTAAATAAAAGTGCTGACAACGTCAGGAGTATCCAAAGGATTATCCAGTTGTGATTCAAAGGCGAGGAGCGAGATCGAAAGGACAGCCAACCTGGTCTGGAAACGCAATACTCTGGCGAGTTCTTCCGGGTAGAGACGCTCCTTATCAATGGGAAGAACCCGCCACTCCATCATCCCCAGCCGCGCACCTGCCAGCGTCTGTCACTCAAAACACAGGACACATGAAAACGGAAAACCACCTTCAAAATAAAACAAAAGAACATAAGCATGACACTTGTATGTTGATTCTATCAAATGTATTCTGCCTATTTTAAATGTTGACCTTTTTTCTTATAAGAGTAACTGTCAGGAGTCTTGATGTAAAACGTCACTCAAATGTGTCATTTATTTATTTCTCTCACAGGATTCAGAGTCAATGTTCATTGCACAGAATTTCCATCTCCGTCCTGCACTGTCTGTGATGATGGAACTTACATGGACAAATTGAACCGAGAGAAACATGGTTTCAAGTGTCTCGTCTGTACTGAAGGTAAAGTTTGTTCTTCACTAGAATGATGAGTTGGTCAGTATGTAGATGTGATGTAGAATTTGTTATTGACTAACAGGACTGAGAGAGATCAGATCCTGTACCTTCACAGCAAACACCAAGTGTGAACCTCTGGAGGGTTTTTTCTGTGTGGACGGCTCAGTGGACACATGTGTGGCAGCACAGCAACACTCCACATGTGAACCAGGACAGTTCATCATCAGAGCAGGCGAGTTTCACATCCAACATGTGAAATGCAAGAGTGCAGAAACTATAAGACACACACAATGTTCTTCACAGGAACGTCCTCCACAGACACTGAGTGTGGAACCTGCAGTGAAGGAACATTTTCAAATGGAACGTTCACGTCATGTCAGGATCACAAACAGTGAGTGAAGCTTCACAAATGTTTGCTCCAGATGTTTTCTTCTAAACTGTCTCCACTTGTCTTTGTAGATGTTCAACATATCTACGAGAAGGAACTATTTCTTCTGACTCTGTATGTCGAGAAGGTTTGACACCAGGAGAAGTGGCTGGAATTATTGTTGCTGTGATCGTTCTACTGATCACATGTTCTGTAGTTTATTGGTATAAAAAAAGAAAAAGAGGTAAAAAACAAATGCATTCATAAAAATCACATTATTATATTGATTTGTGTTTATCTGGAGTCATTTCCTTGAATTATTTTTCTCCTTAACCAGATGGAAAAGAGTTCAAGAGAAGAAGGAAGGTATGTAAGAATGTTTTTTAGTCATTTATCAAAGTGATTTAATGTTTAAATGTAATGTTGATTAATTTTGCAAATGTCATCACTTGTACAATTAAAATGAATGTCAATTTTGGTTTAATATCTTCAGCACTGCAGTATTTGTGCATCAGAGAAACGATCATTATTTCTTATTAGGAGGTGGCAGTGGGAATGAATGAATGTATGGATTCAACGGAGCATCCGTGAGAATTTCAATTAGTTTGAGCTTTTTTTTAAATCTAAACTGACTTATTTTTTTCTTGTCTTAGATCAATTTATTCATCTGAGAATAAGTCCGATGAAGTGGAACATGTTCCACTGATGGTAGAACCCGGGGAAGACCCAGAACACACTGAAGAAGCATGTTCCTCCACTGGGCTGGAAACACAGGGGGGTCCTCCAGAAAGAGCTGGACGATGTAACTGGGGAGAAGAAAGTATGGACCTCTCTGCTGAAGCTGCTGCCCCCGTGACAAGAATCCAGATAAACAGACCAGAGATAGCAGACGTTGAATATGAACTAATTGGACACGAGGATATTAAAGTAGATTGTTCAGTCATTCAATAGAATGTTTGAGTTTTATACAACATGAAAAATGTGTTCATAAATGATGTGTTCAGTGAACATAACATATTTCTGGCTGTTTTCATTTGCCTGTGTGTGTAGCTTAGTCTGTGATATAGAAAACAGTTTCTGTCAAAGCTTTCATTAATCTCATAAATGGCTGATCAGTTAAACATCAGCCAGGTTTGAGGATGTACTTCACTCCACAGCCGTCAGTGTTGCTTGTTCTTTCACTGCCCTTTTTGTGAGGTCACCAAATTCAGACCAGCACAGATGGACAAAACCCAACAGCACATACAAAGCCACTTGAGAAAGGCAATCATCATGGAGGTGTGTACAGTATATGTTTAGTTAGTTCCTCGTATATTGCATCATAAAAGTCTAACCGTTTACATTTTTATGTTTGACAGACTATCCGATACACAGATGTGGGCTGCAGACCAGAACCTCACGTCCATTGTCATGTGCGTGTCAATGTGTGTCAATGCGCGCGTGTGTCAATGTGCGTCAATGCTTGCGCGCGTGTCAATGTGCGTCAATGCTTGCGTGCGTGTCAATGCGTGTGCGTGTGTCAATATGCTTGCGCGCGTGTCAATGTGCGTCAATGCTTGCGCGCGTGTCAATGTGCGTCAATGCGCCCGTGCGTGTCAATGCGTGTGCGTGCGTCAATATGCGCGCGAGTGTCAATGTGCGTCAATGCTTGCGCGCGTGTCAATGTGCGTCAATGCTTGCGCGTGTGTCAATGTGCGTCAATGCTTGCGCGTGTCAACACACAACACACGCACGCACACATTAAACAAATGCGCACACCCACATTAAACAAACGCGCACGCACACATAAAACACACGCATGCATACACAGACATGCACTGACAAACGCACACACACACGGTGACATGCAAACATAAAACACACGCACGCACGCACACATAAAACAAACGCGGATTTTATAGGTTTGTTTGTGATGTGTAGTTATGCGTTTGTGTGCATGTCATTGGTGTGTGTGCGCATGTGTCAGTGTGTGTCTGCGTGTGCGTGCGTGTGTGTGTTTTATGTGTGCATGTCACCGTGTGTGTGCGTGTGTCAGTGCATGTCTGTGTGTGCATGCGTGTGTTTTGTGTGCGTCCGCGTTTGTTTTATGTGTGCGTGCGTGCGTGTGTTTTATGTGTGCATGTCACATGAAACAAATGCGCGCACGCACACATAAAACAAATGCGCGCATGCACACATAAAACAAATGCGCGCATGCACACATAAAGCAAATGCGCGCATGCACACATAAAGCAAATGCGCGCATGCACACATAAAACAAATGCGCGCACGTCACATAAAACAAATGCGCGCACGCACACATAAAACAAATGCGCGCACGCACATATTAAAGAAATGCGCACGCGCACACAAAACAAATGCGCAAGAGCACACAAAACAAATGCGCGCGCACAGATAAAACAAATGCACACGCACACAACACACGCACGCACACATTAAACAAATGCGCACACCCACATAAAACAAACGCGCACGCACACATAAAACACACGCATGCATACACAGACATGCACTGACAAACGCACACACACACGGTGACATGCAAACATAAAACACACGCACGCACGCACACATAAAACAAACGCGGGTTTTATAGGTTTGTTTGTGATGTGTAGTTATGCGTTTGTGTGCATGTCATTGGTGTGTGTGCGCATGTGTCAGTGTGTGTCTGCGTGTGCGTGCGTGTGTGTGTTTTATGTGTGCATGTCACCGTGTGTGTGCGTGTGTCAGTGCATGTCTGTGTGTGCATGCGTGTGTTTTGTGTGCGTCCGCGTTTGTTTTATGTGTGCGTGCGTGTGTTTTATGTGTGCATGTCACATGAAACAAATGCGCGCACGCACATATAAACCAAATGCGCGCATGCACACATAAAACAAATGCGCGCATGCACACATAAAACAAATGCGCGCATGCACACATAAAGCAAATGCGCGCATGCACACATAAAACAAATGCGCGCACGTCACATAAAACAAATGCGCGCACGCACACATAAAACAAATGCGCGCACGCACATATTAAAGAAATGCACACGCGCACACAAAACAAATGCGCAAGAGCACACAAAACAAATGCGCGCGCACAGATAAAACAAATGCACACGCACACAACACACGCACGCACACATTAAACAAATGCGCACACCCACATAAAACAAACGCGCACGCACACATAAAACACACGCATGCATACACAGACATGCACTGACAAACGCACACACACACGGTGACATGCAAACATAAAACACACGCACGCACGCACACATAAAACAAACGCGGATTTTATAGGTTTGTTTGTGATGTGTAGTTATGCGTTTGTGTGCATGTCATTGGTGTGTGTGCGCATGTGTCAGTGTGTGTCTGCGTGTGCGTGCGTGTGTGTGTTTTATGTGTGCATGTCACCGTGTGTGTGCGTGTGTCAGTGCATGTCTGTGTGTGCATGCGTGTGTGTGTTTTATGTGTGCATGTCACCGTGTGTGTGCGTGTGTCAGTGCATGTCTGTGTGTGCATGCGTGTGTTTTGTGTGCGTCCGCGTTTGTTTTATGTGTGCGTGCGTGCGTGCGTGCGTGTGTTTTATGTGTGCATGTCACATGAAACAAATGCGCGCACGCACACATAAAACAAATGCGCGCATGCACACATAAAACAAATGCGCGCATGCACACATAAAACAAATGCGCGCGCGCGCACACAAAACACACGGATGCACACACAGACATGCACTGACACACGCACACACACACGGTGACATGCACACATAAAACAAACGCGGACGCACACAAAACAATGTGCGTCAATGCTTGCGCGTGTCAACACACAACACACGCACGCACACATTAAACAAATGCGCACACCCACATTAAACAAACGCGCACGCACACATAAAACACACGCATGCATACACAGACATGCACTGACAAACGCACACACACACGGTGACATGCAAACATAAAACACACGCACGCACGCACACATAATGCGTGTGTTTTGTGTGCGTCCGCGTTTGTTTTATGTGTGCGTGCGTGCGTGTGTTTTATGTGTGCATGTCACATGAAACAAATGCGCGCACGCACACATAAAACAAATGCGCGCATGCACACATAAAACAAATGCGCGCATGCACACATAAAGCAAATGCGCGCATGCACACATAAAACAAATGCGCGCACGTCACATAAAACAAATGCGCGCACGCACACATAAAACAAATGCGCGCACGCACATATTAAAGAAATGCGCACGCGCACACAAAAACAAATGCGCAAGAGCACACAAAACAAATGCGCGCGCACAGATAAAACAAATGCACACGCACACAACACACGCACGCACACATTAAACAAATGCGCACACCCACATAAAACAAACGCGCACGCACACATAAAACACACGCATGCATACACAGACATGCACTGACAAACGCACACACACACGGTGACATGCAAACATAAAACACACGCACGCACGCACACATAAAACAAACGCGGGTTTTATAGGTTTGTTTGTGATGTGTAGTTATGCGTTTGTGTGCATGTCATTGGTGTGTGTGCGCATGTGTCAGTGTGTGTTTGCGTGTGCGTGCGTGTGTGTGTGTGTTTTATGTGTGCATGTCACCGTGTGTGTGCGTGTGTCAGTGCATGTCTGTGTGTGCATGCGTGTGTTTTGTGTGCGTCCGCGTTTGTTTTATGTGTGCGTGCGTGCGTGTGTTTTATGTGTGCATGTCACATGAAACAAATGCGCGCACGCACACATAAAACAAATGCGCGCATGCACACATAAAACAAATGCGCGCATGCACACATAAAACAAATGCGCGCATGCACACATAAAGCAAATGCGCGCATGCACACATAAAACAAATGCGCGCACGTCACATAAAACAAATGCGCGCACGCACACATAAAACAAATGCGCGCACGCACATATTAAAGAAATGCGCACGCGCACACAAAACAAATGCGCAAGAGCACACAAAACAAATGCGCGCGCACAGATAAAACAAATGCACACGCACACAACACACGCACGCACACATTAAACAAATGCGCACACCCACATAAAACAAACGCGCACGCACACATAAAACACACGCATGCATACACAGACATGCACTGACAAACGCACACACACACGGTGACATGCAAACATAAAACACACGCGGATTTTATAGGTTTGTTTGTGATGTGTAGTTATGCGTTTGTGTGCATGTCATTGGTGTGTGTGCGCATGTGTCAGTGTGTGTCTGCGTGTGCGTGCGTGTGTGCGTTTTATGTGTGCATGTCACCGTGTGTGTGCGTGTGTCAGTGCATGTCTGTGTGTGCATGCGTGTGTGTGTTTTATGTGTGCATGTCACCGTGTGTGTGCGTGTGTCAGTGCATGTCTGTGTGTGCATGCGTGTGTTTTGTGTGCGTCCGCGTTTGTTTTATGTGTGCGTGCGTGCGTGTGTTTTATGTGTGCATGTCACATGAAACAAATGCGCGGACGCACACATAAAACAAATGCGCGCATGCACACATAAAACAAATGCGCGCATGCACACATAAAACAAATGCGCGCGCGCGCACACAAAACACACGGATGCACACACAGACATGCACTGACACACGCACACACACACGGTGACATGCACACATAAAACAAACGCGGACGCACACAAAACAAACGCGCACGCACACATAAAACACACGCATGCATACATAGACATGCACTGACAAACGCACACACACACGGTGACATGCAAACATAAAACACACGCACGCACGAACACATAAAACAAACGCGGATTTTTTTTAGAATAGAATAGAATAGAAAAGCTTTATTCATCCCCAGAGGGGAAACACACTTTCACAACAGCGCAGATTAAAAAAAATATATATAGGTTTGTTTGTGATGTGTAGTTATGCGTTTGTGTGCATGTCACTGGTGTGTGTGCGCATGTGTCAGTGTGTGTCTGCGTGTGCATGCGTGTGTTTTAGGTGTGCGTGCGCGTTTCTTTGATGTGTGCGTCCGCGTTTGTTTTATGTGTGCGTGCGTGCGTGTGTTTTATGTGTGCATGTCACCGTGTGTGTGTGCGTTTGTCAGTGCATGTCCGTGTACGCATGCGTGTGTTTTATGTGTGCGTGCGCGTTTGTTTTATGTGGGTGTGCGCATTTGTTTAATGTGTGCGTTCGTGCACAGTAAATTTCCAAGTGTCAAAAAGGAAGTGTTAATGTATTTTAACTATTTCATAGACTGGTTTAACTCTTCCAGATGTAACACAACAACAACAGGTGTAAAACGTGGCTCCTCCCCCTGCAGTGCTGTTGTCAATATCCAGAGTTAAAACCCAGGTGTTATTTATTCAGTGTAAAAAGTGAATGAACACTGTCAAGGGTCAATTTAACAATATTCAGTGTTAATATCTTAATATGCTCCGCCCATTTCAAATGATCCAGAAGTTTCTAGAGTAATTGGACCTCATGGACCACCGCCATGTTTCCATTGGTAAAGACTGTGGTAAGTCTCTCCATCTGCTGACTTATATTTAAATGAATTCAACGATTTATACAATTGTATTCACCGTGACTGTACTACCATTCGCTTTTTAGACTTCTAATGTAGATGAATTGCTATGTGGTTCACCAACATTAAGTTACATTCTATTACTTGTAATGCGGTACAGTTAACCTGCGCAGTGAACACCACGTGTAGACACTTGTAACCAATACCACTATGGATTATTGTGTATATTCGGTTTATGGTGCTCGCTCAAAACAACAGATGTATATGCTGTCTGTACATGCGCGCGCCAGTAAGTACGGTAGTTCATTCCCGCGCCACTCCCCCTCTGTCAGGCTTTAGTTTTTAGTAATGTAACCCAGCCGTTTATTTGTCGTTTTATGTTTCAATTATTTTCACTGGAAGTATATAATTAAACCCAGTTGTTATTTTCGTGTTTTATGTTTTATTACTTTTCAATGCATGTATCGCATCAAGACACTGTCGCTTTAAGACGGCCATTGTTTTTTACCTGCGTTCCACGGATGAGACGCGTGGTGTTCAGATGCTTCAGCGGCTCAGAGACTGAGACACGTGTAAGTAAGTAAGTAAGTAAGTAATATTTATTTATATAGCGCTTTTCGAGACCAGGGTCACAAAGCGCTTTAACAATCAAAAACAATACTCAAAACAGTACATACTTCAAAGATCAAGACAACACCGAGAACAACAAGTTCGAGAAATTCAAGGAAAAGCCTGAACAAATAGAAACGTCTTAAGATGTTTCTTAAAGGAGTCAGTAGACTCCATCAAGCGCAAAGAGAGAGGAAGATTGTTCCAAAGCTTAGGAGCAACAGCCTGAAAAGATTTCTCTCCTCTGGTCCTGAGCCGTGTGCGTGGAACCATCAGTAGATTCTGATCCACAGACCTCAGAGACCGAGCTGGGGTGTAAGGCTGGATCAGATCAGTGATGTAAGGAGGAGCCTGACCATGAATAGCTCTGAAAGTAAGAACCAGAATTTTAAAGTTGATCCTGAAAGAAACTGGAAGCCAGTGAAGAGTTTTAAGGATCGGAGAAATGTGAGTTCTCCTACTTGAGCGGGTCAGAATTCTCGCTGCAGAGTTCTGAATCAACTGCAGACGAGACAGCTCCTTCTTGTTAAGACATGAAAACAAACCGTTACAATAGTCCAGACGAGAAGAAACAAACGCATGGATTACAAGCTCCAGATCATGTTGTGACAACATTTTCCTAAGTTTAGAGATTTTTCTCAGTTGAAGGAAACAGTTTCTGGTCAGTTTTCTGCAGTGTTGAACAAGAGACATGTCTTTATCAAATACAACACCCAGGTTTCTCAGGCTCAGTTTGACAGACTGACCTAAGTCACCCAAGTACTGACTCAACCATGGAATCTTATCATCAGGAGCAATCACCAGAGTTTCAGTTTTGTCCACATTAAGCTGTAAAGTGTGCCAACGCTCCTGCAATTTTACTGAATACACTCGCTTATCACTCCTAGGTGAGCCTAAACAATACGTTTATATTATTGTTTATATTGCTGTGTGTAAATGAATGTTGTGTCGAAGCAGCTATTTAAGTTTTTGTGTGAAACTTGAAGCATTGTTTTATAACTTTATTCAAGTGTATATTTTCGATAGTATTTTATATTGTACTGTTTCACTTTGTTTTGAAAGTAAGTTGCACTTTATATTTTGTTATCGCGTGGTGTTCAGATGCTTCAGCGGCTCAGAGTTCACCGCATCTGTTATTTAACACGCCGATTAAACGTTCGTGCTGTTGTATGGTTAACAAGCGTTGAATGTGTTGAAGGTGCCGTAGCTAAGAATCTTGAATATTAATAAAATAAATCGCCTACCATGACCCACCAATATAGCAAAAACTTTTTATTGGAATATAAATATATTTTCGTCCTTCAAAATAACAAACAAAATACGTGTGTGAGTTACATTATAATTAAAAAAGCTAAGTTTTAGCGAACTAGCTCTCGTGTTAACGCACCACAGAAAGTTACATTACACGCAATGAAACATTATTTCTGAGTCTTAAAGCAATAATGATATCTTACCTCAATAGACGAGTGACGCGCACCTGATTCCGTCAAGTTATGCACAAACGTGAGGATAAAATGCGATCGATCTTTGTCAACAAGTGTGACGTCATCATCCGGAAGTTGCGTATGCGGCAATTTGAAAACTTTTTAGCTGACGCTAAATTTAAACTAAACTTAACTCGGTCTTTATACAAGCACGCATCTACTATTGTATTCATGGCGCTTTTAAACAAACAAGCACAATATCTCATTGTATTCCTGTGGTGTGACGTCACCGCTGCAGGATCAGTTGATTAGCATGTGTGACGTCACCCCTGCAGACTCGCGATTAATGTTGACAAACGTCACGTAGACGCTCATAATCGCAGCTAAATAAAAAGAAAACATATGTCCATAAACGCAATCTCAATGAAAGCTTCTATTTTCATAGAAAAGCGCACCGGATTATAAAGAGGATCAAGCGAAATAGCACAGACTTTATTTTACTCATTCATAAAACAATGTCAACATTATGGAGTTGAAACACCTAAAAATATACAATATAGTCACTTTTACAGGACCTTTTAAGCATGTTTTAATCCGCGAGAGCTTCTTGACTTCCGCGATGCGTAAACAATCCAAGCTCCAAAAAATTAAAATTAAGCATTTTTACCGATTTATATTCACTCTGTACCTCCTTAAAGTGGTTTGAGGTCGTTAAGCACAATCAGGATTAGAATCACACTGTTGACATTAAACATTTCAAATGAGCTTCATAGTTGTAGAATTACGGTAGCCAAATGAAACAGCGACACGTCACGTTACCAAGGCAACGAAGAGATGGGCGACGCGTCAAATGTAACCCGGGTCGTTTGAATCCGACGTCGGGGGGTGCTCTGTATAATACTGGGTGACCCGTGCGTGTCAATGCGTGCGCGCGTGTCAATGTGCGTCAATACGTGTGTGTCAATGTGCGTCAATGTGCGTCAATACGTGTGTGTGTGTCAATGTGCGTCAATGCGTGCGGGTGTGTCAATGCGTATAGACGTGTGTTTATATGTGTGTACATATATGTGTGTATGTGTATAGACGTGTGTGTGTATATGTGTGTGTATGTGTATAGACGTGTGTGTGTATATATATGTGTGTATGTGTATAGACGTGTGTGTGTGTATATATGTGTGTGTATAGACGTGTGTGTATATATATGTGTGTATGTGTATAGACGTGTGTGTATATGTGTGTATGTGTATAGACGTGTGTGTGTGTGTGTATATATATATACGTGTGTGTGTTTATATATGTGTGTATGTGTATAGACGTGTGTGTGTATATATATGTGTGTATATGTGTGTATGTGTATAGACGTGTGTGTGTGTATATGTGTGTATGTGTATAGACGTGTGTGTATATATATGTGTGTATATGTGTGTATGTGTATAGACGTGGGTGTATATATACGTGTGTATGTGTATAGACGTGTGTGTGTATATGTATATGTGTGTATGTGTATAGACGTGTGTGTGTGTGTGTGTGTGTGTATATACTGTATATATATTGTAACGATCCTGTGTGTTCTGTTCATTAATGTTGCGGGCACTTTAAGAAGGTGAGTCTGTGCGCATGCGCAGTTGTTGTTAGAGAGATTTCGCGTTCAACTAGTGGTGTGAAGAACGAGCGGCGTTGGTTGTGGCCGAAACAATAACCTCTCTGTGAGTACAGCGAACAAAGAAACAATATCTGTGCAAGACAACCGTCTGGTCATGTGTGGAGGACCAAACGTTACATTGGTGTCAGAAGCGACTTTTTCGGACCTGCTCCTGAGGCGAAGCTAACGGTTATTAGCAACGAACTTTGCTAACGAACGTCCCCGGTATGTACGGGAAAGTGAAGAGCGAAAGTGAGGAGATGGACGTTGGTGCGAGACGACGGGACCATGCTCAACAGTTAAGAGACGCTGTGTTACAACTCTCAGAAGAAGAATGTGCGTCAATGCGTGCGCCAATGTGCAGCAACTGGGCTTCATCAAGTATCAAACAGATCACACATCACACCTACCATGATTTTGTTCAATGAGATGAAAACTTATTTGATGTTCAATCCAGTGTTCAGGTTGACTTCAGTGCTTATGTTTTAGTAGAAGTGAAGCTGTGGTGCTTTAGTTTAATACATGGACACAGCACTAAACTTTGTTGTTGGTTGTTAGTTGTTTTTTTAGATTTTGGGATCAACCGTCACTTTTTAGTAATGGGAGAATTATTTCTCTGCACTGTGCGAGTCGTCCCAGAGCCATTGTTCAGCCTGAAGCCAATACGTTTTTAGGTTGAAAAGTTTGCCCCCCTGAAAAAATGTAATGCCCCCCCTTAAATGTTTTTCTGCAGCCGGGTCTGTCAGTGTTATACTAGATCCACTCAGTATAAACTGTTGTCAACATTGAAGTCAAATCATCTCCAGAAATGATACTTTGTGATGAAGTCTTAATGTTAAAAGAGACAAATGTAATAAGATCTTTAATGAATCAATTCATGTACATTTATATCAAACCTGCTATTCCCTGCATGATGGGATCAGAAACACTAGAATTCTACTTTCTCGGGACGTTTTAGATTTACAACGACGACATCATTAAAAGTGTGAACTGCAGTCACACTGCAAGTTTATGTCCATAATCCTTAGATATTCTCTCCAAATGAGAACAATTTAACAGAAGAGTTTAACATTACCTTGGCTGTAGTCATGCTCTGTAGACAGAAGCTTCACCTGCACAGGTGATCTCATTAGCTCGTCCTGTCTCTCCACCTGCACGCAAAGCAACTTGTACTCTCTGCTGCCCTCTAGTGTTGCTAAAACGATTTATTATGTCCAATAAACAAACCTACAGAAAGACTTAACAGTGTGGGTCTTTCTTTTTATTTCAAGGGTCCCCATTTTATCTCAAACATCAATATAGCTAATATTTAACACTAATTGGTAAATATCAAACATGTATGCTTCATTACAGTTGAAACAATTGTTCTCTGGTAACAAATATTTATCATTAAACATGTGTGTTCATGTATGATCCATGGCACTCATCATGATGGACAAATATGATGGAAAAACATTCTATTAGTGTCAGTACAGTACACGAGGTTGGAAATCAACCACGCATTTGCGCATGCGTTGTCCACCTACAAGGAGGTTTATAACAGTCAGACGCGGAAGAATCTACGAAACTATCACTGATAGATTCTCAAAAATCATCTGATATTAAATGATCTTTTCTCTCAAGGATAAGGATGTTGAAGGAGTGACGTCACAGTGTCCACTGTTGAAGGATAAGGATGTTGAGTGTCCAGCTGGAAGGAGCACAGGTACATGTTGTGGTTTATTAAAGTCTCTTTTCATTTTATTGACATCGGTAAATGTAACGCTAAGTTTAAGTGAAGGTATCAAGACCTGTCGCCCTTCCCAGCTATCTTCTAAATAATCCACGGAGGAAAAATTCAGAAAAAAAAGTCTTATATAGATCCAGAGCGGTCCGTAATAGGAACAAAAAAACAAAACAGGCACTCGGGGCGAAGGCAGGGCACTTCTGGAGATCGGGGTCCCAACAGCAACTAAAACAAAAAGACAAAAGGACTCACTTGAGTAAATAAAAGTGCTGACAACGTCAGGAGTATCCAAAGGATTATCCAGTTGTGATTCAAAGGCGAGGAGCGAGATCGAAAGGACAGCCAACCTGGTCTGGAAACGCAATACTCTGGCGAGTTCTTCCGGGTAGAGACGCTCCTTATCAATGGGAAGAACCCGCCACTCCATCATCCCCAGCCGCGCACCTGCCAGCGTCTGTCACTCAAAACACAGGACACATGAAAACGGAAAACCACCTTCAAAATAAAACAAAAGAACATAAGCATGACACTTGTATGTTGATTCTATCAAATGTATTCTGCCTATTTTAAATGTTGACCTTTTTTCTTATAAGAGTAACTGTCAGGAGTCTTGATGTAAAACGTCACTCAAATGTGTCATTTATTTATTTCTCTCACAGGATTCAGAGTCAATGTTCATTGCACAGAATTTCCATCTCCGTCCTGCACTGTCTGTGATGATGGAACTTACATGGACAAATTGAACCGAGAGAAACATGGTTTCAAGTGTCTCGTCTGTACTGAAGGTAAAGTTTGTTCTTCACTAGAATGATGAGTTGGTCAGTATGTAGATGTGATGTAGAATTTGTTATTGACTAACAGGACTGAGAGAGATCAGATCCTGTACCTTCACAGCAAACACCAAGTGTGAACCTCTGGAGGGTTTTTTCTGTGTGGACGGCTCAGTGGACACATGTGTGGCAGCACAGCAACACTCCACATGTGAACCAGGACAGTTCATCATCAGAGCAGGCGAGTTTCACATCCAACATGTGAAATGCAAGAGTGCAGAAACTATAAGACACACACAATGTTCTTCACAGGAACGTCCTCCACAGACACTGAGTGTGGAACCTGCAGTGAAGGAACATTTTCAAATGGAACGTTCACGTCATGTCAGGATCACAAACAGTGAGTGAAGCTTCACAAATGTTTGCTCCAGATGTTTTCTTCTAAACTGTCTCCACTTGTCTTTGTAGATGTTCAACATATCTACGAGAAGGAAGTATTTCTTCTGACTCTGTATGTCGAGAAGGTTTGACACCAGGAGAAGTGGCTGGAATTATTGTTGCTGTGATCGTTCTACTGATCACATGTTCTGTAGTTTATTGGTATAAAAAAAGAAAAAGAGGTAAAAAACAAATGCATTCATAAAAATCACATTATTATATTGATTTGTGTTTATCTGGAGTCATTTCCTTGAATTATTTTTCTCCTTAACCAGATGGAAAAGAGTTCAAGAGAAGAAGGAAGGTATGTAAGAATGTTTTTTAGTCATTTATCAAAGTGATTTAATGTTTAAATGTAATGTTGATTAATTTTGCAAATGTCATCACTTGTACAATTAAAATGAATGTCAATTTTGGTTTAATATCTTCAGCACTGCAGTATTTGTGCATCAGAGAAACGATCATTATTTCTTATTAGGAGGTGGCAGTGGGAATGAATGAATGTATGGATTCAACGGAGCATCCGTGAGAATTTCAATTAGTTTGAGCTTTTTTTTTAATCTAAACTGACTTATTTTTTTCTTGTCTTAGATCAATTTATTCATCTGAGAATAAGTCCGATGAAGTGGAACATGTTCCACTGATGGTAGAACCCGGGGAAGACCCAGAACACACTGAAGAAGCATGTTCCTCCACTGGGCTGGAAACACAGGGGGGTCCTCCAGAAAGAGCTGGACGATGTAACTGGGGAGAAGAAAGTATGGACCTCTCTGCTGAAGCTGCTGCCCCCGTGACAAGAATCCAGATAAACAGACCAGAGATAGCAGACGTTGAATATGAACTAATTGGACACGAGGATATTAAAGTAGATTGTTCAGTCATTCAATAGAATGTTTGAGTTTTATACAACATGAAAAATGTGTTCATAAATGATGTGTTCAGTGAACATAACATATTTCTGGCTGTTTTCATTTGCCTGTGTGTGTAGCTTAGTCTGTGATATAGAAAACAGTTTCTGTCAAAGCTTTCATTAATCTCATAAATGGCTGATCAGTTAAACATCAGCCAGGTTTGAGGATGTACTTCACTCCACAGCCGTCAGTGTTGCTTGTTCTTTCACTGCCCTTTTTGTGAGGTCACCAAATTCAGACCAGCACAGATGGACAAAACCCAACAGCACATACAAAGCCACTTGAGAAAGGCAATCATCATGGAGGTGTGTACAGTATATGTTTAGTTAGTTCCTCGTATATTGCATCATAAAAGTCTAACCGTTTACATTTTTATGTTTGACAGACTATCCGATACACAGATGTGGGCTGCAGACCAGAACCTCACGTCCATTGTCATGTGCGTGTCAATGTGTGTCAATGCGCGCGTGTGTCAATGTGCGTCAATGCTTGCGCGCGTGTCAATGTGCGTCAATGCTTGCGTGCGTGTCAATGCGTGTGCGTGTGTCAATATGCTTGCGCGCGTGTCAATGTGCGTCAATGCTTGCGCGCGTGTCAATGTGCGTCAATGCGCGCGTGCGTGTCAATGTGCGTCAATGCGCCCGTGCGTGTCAATGCGTGTGCGTGCGTCAATATGCGCGCGAGTGTCAATGTGCGTCAATGCTTGCGCGCGTGTCAATGTGCGTCAATGCTTGCGCGTGTGTCAATGTGCGTCAATGCTTGCGCGTGTCAACACACAACACACGCACGCACACATTAAACAAATGCGCACACCCACATTAAACAAACGCGCACGCACACATAAAACACACGCATGCATACACAGACATGCACTGACAAACGCACACACACACGGTGACATGCAAACATAAAACACACGCACGCACGCACACATAAAACAAACGCGGATTTTATAGGTTTGTTTGTGATGTGTAGTTATGCGTTTGTGTGCATGTCATTGGTGTGTGTGCGCATGTGTCAGTGTGTGTCTGCGTGTGCGTGCGTGTGTGTGTTTTATGTGTGCATGTCACCGTGTGTGTGCGTGTGTCAGTGCATGTCTGTGTGTGCATGCGTGTGTTTTGTGTGCGTCCGCGTTTGTTTTATGTGTGCGTGCGTGCGTGTGTTTTATGTGTGCATGTCACATGAAACAAATGCGCGCACGCACACATAAAACAAATGCGCGCATGCACACATAAAACAAATGCGCGCATGCACACATAAAGCAAATGCGCGCATGCACACATAAAGCAAATGCGCGCATGCACACATAAAACAAATGCGCGCACGTCACATAAAACAAATGCGCGCACGCACACATAAAACAAATGCGCGCACGCACATATTAAAGAAATGCGCACGCGCACACAAAACAAATGCGCAAGAGCACACAAAACAAATGCGCGCGCACAGATAAAACAAATGCACACGCACACAACACACGCACGCACACATTAAACAAATGCGCACACCCACATAAAACAAACGCGCACGCACACATAAAACACACGCATGCATACACAGACATGCACTGACAAACGCACACACACACGGTGACATGCAAACATAAAACACACGCACGCACGCACACATAAAACAAACGCGGGTTTTATAGGTTTGTTTGTGATGTGTAGTTATGCGTTTGTGTGCATGTCATTGGTGTGTGTGCGCATGTGTCAGTGTGTGTCTGCGTGTGCGTGCGTGTGTGTGTTTTATGTGTGCATGTCACCGTGTGTGTGCGTGTGTCAGTGCATGTCTGTGTGTGCATGCGTGTGTTTTGTGTGCGTCCGCGTTTGTTTTATGTGTGCGTGCGTGTGTTTTATGTGTGCATGTCACATGAAACAAATGCGCGCACGCACATATAAACCAAATGCGCGCATGCACACATAAAACAAATGCGCGCATGCAAACATAAAACAAATGCGCGCATGCACACATAAAGCAAATGCGCGCATGCACATATTAAAGAAATGCGCACGCGCACACAAAACAAATGCGCAAGAGCACACAAAACAAATGCGCGCGCACAGATAAAACAAATGCACACGCACACAACACACGCACGCACACATTAAACAAATGCGCACACCCACATAAAACAAACGCGCACGCACACATAAAACACACGCATGCATACACAGACATGCACTGACAAACGCACACACACACGGTGACATGCAAACATAAAACACACGCACGCACGCACACATAAAACAAACGCGGATTTTATAGGTTTGTTTGTGATGTGTAGTTATGCGTTTGTGTGCATGTCATTGGTGTGTGTGCGCATGTGTCAGTGTGTGTCTGCGTGTGCGTGCGTGTGTGTGTTTTATGTGTGCATGTCACCGTGTGTGTGCGTGTGTCAGTGCATGTCTGTGTGTGCATGCGTGTGTGTGTTTTATGTGTGCATGTCACCGTGTGTGTGCGTGTGTCAGTGCATGTCTGTGTGTGCATGCGTGTGTTTTGTGTGCGTCCGCGTTTGTTTTATGTGTGCGTGCGTGCGTGCGTGCGTGTGTTTTATGTGTGCATGTCACATGAAACAAATGCGCGCACGCACACATAAAACAAATGCGCGCATGCACACATAAAACAAATGCGCGCATGCACACATAAAACAAATGCGCGCGCGCGCACACAAAACACACGGATGCACACACAGACATGCACTGACACACGCACACACACACGGTGACATGCACACATAAAACAAACGCGGACGCACACAAAACAATGTGCGTCAATGCTTGCGCGTGTCAACACACAACACACGCACGCACACATTAAACAAATGCGCACACCCACATTAAACAAACGCGCACGCACACATAAAACACACGCATGCATACACAGACATGCACTGACAAACGCACACACACACGGTGACATGCAAACATAAAACACACGCACGCACGCACACATAATGCGTGTGTTTTGTGTGCGTCCGCGTTTGTTTTATGTGTGCGTGCGTGCGTGTGTTTTATGTGTGCATGTCACATGAAACAAATGCGCGCACGCACACATAAAACAAATGCGCGCATGCACACATAAAACAAATGCGCGCATGCACACATAAAGCAAATGCGCGCATGCACACATAAAACAAATGCGCGCACGTCACATAAAACAAATGCGCGCACGCACACATAAAACAAATGCGCGCACGCACATATTAAAGAAATGCGCACGCGCACACAAAAACAAATGCGCAAGAGCACACAAAACAAATGCGCGCGCACAGATAAAACAAATGCACACGCACACAACACACGCACGCACACATTAAACAAATGCGCACACCCACATAAAACAAACGCGCACGCACACATAAAACACACGCATGCATACACAGACATGCACTGACAAACGCACACACACACGGTGACATGCAAACATAAAACACACGCACGCACGCACACATAAAACAAACGCGGGTTTTATAGGTTTGTTTGTGATGTGTAGTTATGCGTTTGTGTGCATGTCATTGGTGTGTGTGCGCATGTGTCAGTGTGTGTCTGCGTGTGCGTGCGTGTGTGTGTGTGTTTTATGTGTGCATGTCACCGTGTGTGTGCGTGTGTCAGTGCATGTCTGTGTGTGCATGCGTGTGTTTTGTGTGCGTCCGCGTTTGTTTTATGTGTGCGTGCGTGCGTGTGTTTTATGTGTGCATGTCACATGAAACAAATGCGCGCACGCACACATAAAACAAATGCGCGCATGCACACATAAAACAAATGCGCGCATGCACACATAAAACAAATGCGCGCATGCACACATAAAGCAAATGCGCGCATGCACACATAAAACAAATGCGCGCACGTCACATAAAACAAATGCGCGCACGCACACATAAAACAAATGCGCGCACGCACATATTAAAGAAATGCGCACGCGCACACAAAACAAATGCGCAAGAGCACACAAAACAAATGCGCGCGCACAGATAAAACAAATGCACACGCACACAACACACGCACGCACACATTAAACAAATGCGCACACCCACATAAAACAAACGCGCACGCACACATAAAACACACGCATGCATACACAGACATGCACTGACAAACGCACACACACACGGTGACATGCAAACATAAAACACACGCGGATTTTATAGGTTTGTTTGTGATGTGTAGTTATGCGTTTGTGTGCATGTCATTGGTGTGTGTGCGCATGTGTCAGTGTGTGTCTGCGTGTGCGTGCGTGTGTGCGTTTTATGTGTGCATGTCACCGTGTGTGTGCGTGTGTCAGTGCATGTCTGTGTGTGCATGCGTGTGTGTGTTTTATGTGTGCATGTCACCGTGTGTGTGCGTGTGTCAGTGCATGTCTGTGTGTGCATGCGTGTGTTTTGTGTGCGTCCGCGTTTGTTTTATGTGTGCGTGCGTGCGTGTGTTTTATGTGTGCATGTCACATGAAACAAATGCGCGGACGCACACATAAAACAAATGCGCGCATGCACACATAAAACAAATGCGCGCATGCACACATAAAACAAATGCGCGCGCGCGCACACAAAACACACGGATGCACACACAGACATGCACTGACACACGCACACACACACGGTGACATGCACACATAAAACAAACGCGGACGCACACAAAACAAACGCGCACGCACACATAAAACACACGCATGCATACATAGACATGCACTGACAAACGCACACACACACGGTGACATGCAAACATAAAACACACGCACGCACGAACACATAAAACAAACGCGGATTTTTTTTAGAATAGAATAGAATAGAAAAGCTTTATTCATCCCCAGAGGGGAAACACACTTTCACAACAGCGCAGATTAAAAAAAATATATATAGGTTTGTTTGTGATGTGTAGTTATGCGTTTGTGTGCATGTCACTGGTGTGTGTGCGCATGTGTCAGTGTGTGTCTGCGTGTGCATGCGTGTGTTTTAGGTGTGCGTGCGCGTTTCTTTGATGTGTGCGTCCGCGTTTGTTTTATGTGTGCGTGCGTGCGTGTGTTTTATGTGTGCATGTCACCGTGTGTGTGTGCGTTTGTCAGTGCATGTCCGTGTACGCATGCGTGTGTTTTATGTGTGCGTGCGCGTTTGTTTTATGTGGGTGTGCGCATTTGTTTAATGTGTGCGTTCGTGCACAGTAAATTTCCAAGTGTCAAAAAGGAAGTGTTAATGTATTTTAACTATTTCATAGACTGGTTTAACTCTTCCAGATGTAACACAACAACAACAGGTGTAAAACGTGGCTCCTCCCCCTGCAGTGCTGTTGTCAATATCCAGAGTTAAAACCCAGGTGTTATTTATTCAGTGTAAAAAGTGAATGAACACTGTCAAGGGTCAATTTAACAATATTCAGTGTTAATATCTTAATATGCTCCGCCCATTTCAAATGATCCAGAAGTTTCTAGAGTAATTGGACCTCATGGACCACCGCCATGTTTCCATTGGTAAAGACTGTGGTAAGTCTCTCCATCTGCTGACTTATATTTAAATTAATTAAACGATTTATACAATTGTATTCACCGTGACTGTACTACCATTCGCTTTTTAGACTTCTAATGTAGATGAATTGCTATGTGGTTCACCAACATTAAGTTACATTCTATTACTTGTAATGCGGTACAGTTAACCTGCGCAGTGAACACCACGTGTAGACACTTGTAACCAATACCACTATGGATTATTGTGTATATTCGGTTTATGGTGCTCGCTCAAAACAACAGATGTATATGCTGTCTGTACATGCGCGCGCCAGTAAGTACGGTAGTTCATTCCCGCGCCACTCCCCCTCTGTCAGGCTTTAGTTTTTAGTAATGTAACCCAGCCGTTTATTTGTCGTTTTATGTTTCAATTATTTTCACTGGAAGTATATAATTAAACCCAGTTGTTATTTTCGTGTTTTATGTTTTATTACTTTTCAATGCATGTATCGCATCAAGACACTGTCGCTTTAAGACGGCCATTGTTTTTTACCTGCGTTCCACGGATGAGACGCGTGGTGTTCAGATGCTTCAGCGGCTCAGAGACTGAGACACGTGTAAGTAAGTAAGTAAGTAAGTAATATTTATTTATATAGCGCTTTTCGAGACCAGGGTCACAAAGCGCTTTAACAATCAAAAACAATACTCAAAACAGTACATACTTCAAAGATCAAGACAACACCGAGAACAACAAGTTCGAGAAATTCAAGGAAAAGCCTGAACAAATAGAAACGTCTTAAGATGTTTCTTAAAGGAGTCAGTAGACTCCATCAAGCGCAAAGAGAGAGGAAGATTGTTCCAAAGCTTAGGAGCAACAGCCTGAAAAGATTTCTCTCCTCTGGTCCTGAGCCGTGTGCGTGGAACCATCAGTAGATTCTGATCCACAGACCTCAGAGACCGAGCTGGGGTGTAAGGCTGGATCAGATCAGTGATGTAAGGAGGAGCCTGACCATGAATAGCTCTGAAAGTAAGAACCAGAATTTTAAAGTTGATCCTGAAAGAAACTGGAAGCCAGTGAAGAGTTTTAAGGATCGGAGAAATGTGAGTTCTCCTACTTGAGCGGGTCAGAATTCTCGCTGCAGAGTTCTGAATCAACTGCAGACGAGACAGCTCCTTCTTGTTAAGACATGAAAACAAACCGTTACAATAGTCCAGACGAGAAGAAACAAACGCATGGATTACAAGCTCCAGATCATGTTGTGACAACATTTTCCTAAGTTTAGAGATTTTTCTCAGTTGAAGGAAACAGTTTCTGGTCAGTTTTCTGCAGTGTTGAACAAGAGACATGTCTTTATCAAATACAACACCCAGGTTTCTCAGGCTCAGTTTGACAGACTGACCTAAGTCACCCAAGTACTGACTCAACCATGGAATCTTATCATCAGGAGCAATCACCAGAGTTTCAGTTTTGTCCACATTAAGCTGTAAAGTGTGCCAACGCTCCTGCAATTTTACTGAATACACTCGCTTATCACTCCTAGGTGAGCCTAAACAATACGTTTATATTATTGTTTATATTGCTGTGTGTAAATGAATGTTGTGTCGAAGCAGCTATTTAAGTTTTTGTGTGAAACTTGAAGCATTGTTTTATAACTTTATTCAAGTGTATATTTTCGATAGTATTTTATATTGTACTGTTTCACTTTGTTTTGAAAGTAAGTTGCACTTTATATTTTGTTATCGCGTGGTGTTCAGATGCTTCAGCGGCTCAGAGTTCACCGCATCTGTTATTTAACACGCCGATTAAACGTTCGTGCTGTTGTATGGTTAACAAGCGTTGAATGTGTTGAAGGTGCCGTAGCTAAGAATCTTGAATATTAATAAAATAAATCGCCTACCATGACCCACCAATATAGCAAACTTTTTATTGGAATATAAATATATTTTCGTCCTTCAAAATAACAAACAAAATACGTGTGTGAGTTACATTATAATTAAAAAAGCTAAGTTTTAGCGAACTAGCTCTCGTGTTAACGCACCACAGAAAGTTACATTACACGCAATGAAACATTATTTCTGAGTCTTAAAGCAATAATGATATCTTACCTCAATAGACGAGTGACGCGCACCTGATTCCGTCAAGTTATGCACAAACGTGAGGATAAAATGCGATCGATCTTTGTCAACAAGTGTGACGTCATCATCCGGAAGTTGCGTATGCGGCAATTTGAAAACTTTTTAGCTGACGCTAAATTTAAACTAAACTTAACTCGGTCTTTATACAAGCACGCATCTACTATTGTATTCATGGCGCTTTTAAACAAACAAGCACAATATCTCATTGTATTCCTGTGGTGTGACGTCACCGCTGCAGGATCAGTTGATTAGCATGTGTGACGTCACCCCTGCAGACTCGCGATTAATGTTGACAAACGTCACGTAGACGCTCATAATCGCAGCTAAATAAAAAGAAAACATATGTCCATAAACGCAATCTCAATGAAAGCTTCTATTTTCATAGAAAAGCGCACCGGATTATAAAGAGGATCAAGCGAAATAGCACAGACTTTATTTTACTCATTCATAAAACAATGTCAACATTATGGAGTTGAAACACCTAAAAATATACAATATAGTCACTTTTACAGGACCTTTTAAGCATGTTTTAATCCGCGAGAGCTTCTTGACTTCCGCGATGCGTAAACAATCCAAGCTCCAAAAAATTAAAATTAAGCATTTTTACCGATTTCTATTCACTCTGTACCTCCTTAAAGTGGTTTGAGGTCGTTAAGCACAATCAGGATTAGAATCACACTGTTGACATTAAACATTTCAAATGAGCTTCATAGTTGTAGAATTACGGTAGCCAAATGAAACAGCGACACGTCACGTTACCAAGGCAACGAAGAGATGGGCGACGCGTCAAATGTAACCCGGGTCGTTTGAATCCGACGTCGGGGGGTGCTCTGTATAATACTGGGTGACCCGTGCGTGTCAATGCGTGCGCGCGTGTCAATGTGCGTCAATACGTGTGTGTCAATGTGCGTCAATGTGCGTCAATACGTGTGTGTGTGTCAATGTGCGTCAATGCGTGCGGGTGTGTCAATGCGTATAGACGTGTGTTTATATGTGTGTACATATATGTGTGTATGTGTATAGACGTGTGTGTGTATATATGTGTGTGTATGTGTATAGACGTGTGTGTGTATATATATGTGTGTATGTGTATAGACGTGTGTGTGTGTATATATGTGTGTGTATAGACGTGTGTGTATATATATGTGTGTATGTGTATAGACGTGTGTGTATATGTGTGTATGTGTATAGACGTGTGTGTGTGTGTGTGTGTGTATATATATATACGTGTGTGTGTTTATATATGTGTGTATGTGTATAGACGTGTGTGTGTATATATATGTGTGTATATGTGTGTATGTGTATAGACGTGTGTGTGTGTATATGTGTGTATGTGTATAGACGTGTGTGTATATATATGTGTGTATATGTGTGTATGTGTATAGACGTGTGTGTATATATATGTGTGTATGTGTATAGACGTGTGTGTGTATATGTATATGTGTGTATGTGTATAGACGTGTGTGTGTGTGTGTGTGTGTGTATATACTGTATATATATTGTAACGATCCTGTTTGTTCTGTTCATTAATGTTGCGGGCACTTTAAGAAGGTGAGTCTGTGCGCATGCGCAGTTGTTGTTAGAGAGATTTCGCGTTCAACTAGTGGTGTGAAGAACGAGCGGCGTTGGTTGTGGCCGAAACAATAACCTCTCTGTGAGTACAGCGAACAAAGAAACAATATCTGTGCAAGACAACCGTCTGGTCATGTGTGGAGGACCAAACGTTACATTGGTGTCAGAAGCGACTTTTTCGGACCTGCTCCTGAGGCGAAGCTAACGGTTATTAGCAACGAACTTTGCTAACGAACGTCCCCGGTATGTACGGGAAAGTGAAGAGCGAAAGTGAGGAGATGGACGTTGGTGCGAGACGACGGGACCATGCTCAACAGTTAAGAGACGCTGTGTTACAACTCTCAGAAGAAGAATGTGCGTCAATGCGTGCGCCAATGTGCAGCAACTGGGCTTCATCAAGTATCAAACAGATCACACATCACACCTACCATGATTTTGTTCAATGAGATGAAAACTTATTTGATGTTCAATCCAGTGTTCAGGTTGACTTCAGTGCTTATGTTTTAGTAGAAGTGAAGCTGTGGTGCTTTAGTTTAATACATGGACACAGCACTAAACTTTGTTGTTGGTTGTTAGTTGTTTTTTTAGATTTTGGGATCAACCGTCACTTTTTAGTAATGGGAGAATTATTTCTCTGCACTGTGCGAGTCGTCCCAGAGCCATTGTTCAGCCTGAAGCCAATACGTTTTTAGGTTGAAAAGTTTGCCCCCCTGAGAAAAATGTAATGCCCCCCCTTAAATGTTTTTCTGCAGCCGGGTCTGTCAGTGTTATACTAGATCCACTCAGTATAAACTGTTGTCAACATTGAAGTCAAATCATCTCCAGAAATGATACTTTGTGATGAAGTCTTAATGTTAAAAGAGACAAATGTAATAATATCTTTAATGAATCAATTCATGTACATTTATATCAAACCTGCTATTCCCTGCATGATGGGATCAGAAACACTAGAATTCTACTTTCTCGGGACGTTTTAGATTTACAACGACGACATCATTAAAAGTGTGAACTGCAGTCACACTGCAAGTTTATGTCCATAATCCTTAGATATTCTCTCCAAATGAGAACAATTTAACAGAAGAGTTTAACATTACCTTGGCTGTAGTCATGCTCTGTAGACAGAAGCTTCACCTGCACAGGTGATCTCATTAGCTCGTCCTGTCTCTCCACCTGCACGCAAAGCAACTTGTACTCTCTGCTGCCCTCTAGTGTTGCTAAAACGATTTATTATGTCCAATAAACAAACCTACAGAAAGACTTAACAGTGTGGGTCTTTCTTTTTATTTCAAGGGTCCCCATTTTATCTCAAACATCAATATAGCTAATATTTAACACTAATTGGTAAATATCAAACATGTATGCTTCATTACAGTTGAAACAATTGTTCTCTGGTAACAAATATTTATCATTAAACATGTGTGTTCATGTATGATCCATGGCACTCATCATGATGGACAAATATGATGGAAAAACATTCTATTAGTGTCAGTACAGTACACGAGGTTGGAAATCAACCACGCATTTGCGCATGCGTTGTCCACCTACAAGGAGGTTTATAACGGTCAGACGCGGAAGAATCTACGAAACTATCACTGATAGATTCTCAAAAATCATCTGATATTAAATGATCTTTTCTCTCAAGGATAAGGATGTTGAAGGAGTGACGTCACAGTGTCCACTGTTGAAGGATAAGGATGTTGAGTGTCCAGCTGGAAGGAGCACAGGTACATGTTGTGGTTTATTAAAGTCTCTTTTCATTTTATTGACATCGGTAAATGTAACGCTAAGTTTAAGTGAAGGTATCAAGACCTGTCGCCCTTCCCAGCTATCTTCTAAATAATCCACGGAGGAAAAATTCAGAAAAAAAAGTCTTATATAGATCCAGAGCGGTCCGTAATAGGAACAAAAAAACAAAACAGGCACTCGGGGCGAAGGCAGGGCACTTCTGGAGATCGGGGTCCCAACAGCAACTAAAACAAAAAGACAAAAGGACTCACTTGAGTAAATAAAAGTGCTGACAACGTCAGGAGTATCCAAAGGATTATCCAGTTGTGATTCAAAGGCGAGGAGCGAGATCGAAAGGACAGCCAACCTGGTCTGGAAACGCAATACTCTGGCGAGTTCTTCCGGGTAGAGACGCTCCTTATCAATGGGAAGAACCCGCCACTCCATCATCCCCAGCCGCGCACCTGCCAGCGTCTGTCACTCAAAACACAGGACACATGAAAACGGAAAACCACCTTCAAAATAAAACAAAAGAACATAAGCATGACACTTGTATGTTGATTCTATCAAATGTATTCTGCCTATTTTAAATGTTGACCTTTTTTCTTATAAGAGTAACTGTCAGGAGTCTTGATGTAAAACGTCACTCAAATGTGTCATTTATTTATTTCTCTCACAGGATTCAGAGTCAATGTTCATTGCACAGAATTTCCATCTCCGTCCTGCACTGTCTGTGATGATGGAACTTACATGGACAAATTGAACCGAGAGAAACATGGTTTCAAGTGTCTCGTCTGTACTGAAGGTAAAGTTTGTTCTTCACTAGAATGATGAGTTGGTCAGTATGTAGATGTGATGTAGAATTTGTTATTGACTAACAGGACTGAGAGAGATCAGATCCTGTACCTTCACAGCAAACACCAAGTGTGAACCTCTGGAGGGTTTTTTCTGTGTGGACGGCTCAGTGGACACATGTGTGGCAGCACAGCAACACTCCACATGTGAACCAGGACAGTTCATCATCAGAGCAGGCGAGTTTCACATCCAACATGTGAAATGCAAGAGTGCAGAAACTATAAGACACACACAATGTTCTTCACAGGAACGTCCTCCACAGACACTGAGTGTGGAACCTGCAGTGAAGGAACATTTTCAAATGGAACGTTCACGTCATGTCAGGATCACAAACAGTGAGTGAAGCTTCACAAATGTTTGCTCCAGATGTTTTCTTCTAAACTGTCTCCACTTGTCTTTGTAGATGTTCAACATATCTACGAGAAGGAACTATTTCTTCTGACTCTGTATGTCGAGAAGGTTTGACACCAGGAGAAGTGGCTGGAATTATTGTTGCTGTGATCGTTCTACTGATCACATGTTCTGTAGTTTATTGGTATAAAAAAAGAAAAAGAGGTAAAAAACAAATGCATTCATAAAAATCACATTATTATATTGATTTGTGTTTATCTGGAGTCATTTCCTTGAATTATTTTTCTCCTTAACCAGATGGAAAAGAGTTCAAGAGAAGAAGGAAGGTATGTAAGAATGTTTTTTAGTCATTTATCAAAGTGATTTAATGTTTAAATGTAATGTTGATTAATTTTGCAAATGTCATCACTTGTACAATTAAAATGAATGTCAATTTTGGTTTAATATCTTCAGCACTGCAGTATTTGTGCATCAGAGAAACGATCATTATTTCTTATTAGGAGGTGGCAGTGGGAATGAATGAATGTATGGATTCAACGGAGCATCCGTGAGAATTTCAATTAGTTTGAGCTTTTTTTTTAATCTAAACTGACTTATTTTTTTCTTGTCTTAGATCAATTTATTCATCTGAGAATAAGTCCGATGAAGTGGAACATGTTCCACTGATGGTAGAACCCGGGGAAGACCCAGAACACACTGAAGAAGCATGTTCCTCCACTGGGCTGGAAACACAGGGGGGTCCTCCAGAAAGAGCTGGACGATGTAACTGGGGAGAAGAAAGTATGGACCTCTCTGCTGAAGCTGCTGCCCCCGTGACAAGAATCCAGATAAACAGACCAGAGATAGCAGACGTTGAATATGAACTAATTGGACACGAGGATATTAAAGTAGATTGTTCAGTCATTCAATAGAATGTTTGAGTTTTATACAACATGAAAAATGTGTTCATAAATGATGTGTTCAGTGAACATAACATATTTCTGGCTGTTTTCATTTGCCTGTGTGTGTAGCTTAGTCTGTGATATAGAAAACAGTTTCTGTCAAAGCTTTCATTAATCTCATAAATGGCTGATCAGTTAAACATCAGCCAGGTTTGAGGATGTACTTCACTCCACAGCCGTCAGTGTTGCTTGTTCTTTCACTGCCCTTTTTGTGAGGTCACCAAATTCAGACCAGCACAGATGGACAAAACCCAACAGCACATACAAAGCCACTTGAGAAAGGCAATCATCATGGAGGTGTGTACAGTATATGTTTAGTTAGTTCCTCGTATATTGCATCATAAAAGTCTAACCGTTTACATTTTTATGTTTGACAGACTATCCGATACACAGATGTGGGCTGCAGACCAGAACCTCACGTCCATTGTCATGTGCGTGTCAATGTGTGTCAATGCGCGCGTGTGTCAATGTGCGTCAATGCTTGCGCGAGTGTCAATGTGCGTCAATGCTTGCGTGCGTGTCAATGCGTGTGCGTGTGTCAATATGCTTGCGCGCGTGTCAATGTGCGTCAATGCTTGCGCGCGTGTCAATGTGCGTCAATGCGCGCGTGCGTGTCAATGTGCGTCAATGCGCCCGTGCGTGTCAATGCGTGTGCGTGCGTCAATATGCGCGCGAGTGTCAATGTGCGTCAATGCTTGCGCGCGTGTCAATGTGCGTCAATGCTTGCGCGTGTGTCAATGTGCGTCAATGCTTGCGCGTGTCAACACACAACACACGCACGCACACATTAAACAAATGCGCACACCCACATTAAACAAACGCGCACGCACACATAAAACACACGCATGCATACACAGACATGCACTGACAAACGCACACACACACGGTGACATGCAAACATAAAACACACGCACGCACGCACACATAAAACAAACGCGGATTTTATAGGTTTGTTTGTGATGTGTAGTTATGCGTTTGTGTGCATGTCATTGGTGTGTGTGCGCATGTGTCAGTGTGTCTGCGTGTGCGTGCGTGTGTGTGTTTTATGTGTGCATGTCACCGTGTGTGTGCGTGTGTCAGTGCATGTCTGTGTGTGCATGCGTGTGTTTTGTGTGCGTCCGCGTTTGTTTTATGTGTGCGTGCGTGCGTGTGTTTTATGTGTGCATGTCACATGAAACAAATGCGCGCACGCACACATAAAACAAATGCGCGCATGCACACATAAAACAAATGCGCGCATGCACACATAAAGCAAATGCGCGCATGCACACATAAAACAAATGCGCGCATGCACACATAAAACAAATGCGCGCACGTCACATAAAACAAATGCGCGCACGCACACATAAAACAAATGCGCGCACGCACATATTAAAGAAATGCGCACGCGCACACAAAACAAAGGCGCAAGAGCACACAAAACAAATGCGCGGGCACAGATAAAACAAATGCACACGCACACAACACACGCACGCACACATTAAACAAATGCGCACACCCACAAAAAACAAACGCGCACGCACACATAAAACACACGCATGCATACACAGACATGCACTGACAAACGCACACACACACGGTGACATGCAAACATAAAACACACGCACGCACGCACACATAAAACAAACGCGGGTTTTATAGGTTTGTTTGTGATGTGTAGTTATGCGTTTGTGTGCATGTCATTGGTGTGTGTGCGCATGTGTCAGTGTGTGTCTGCGTGTGCGTGCGTGTGTGTGTTTTATGTGTGCATGTCACCGTGTGTGTGCGTGTGTCAGTGCATGTCTGTGTGTGCATGCGTGTGTTTTGTGTGCGTCCGCGTTTGTTTTATGTGTGCGTGCGTGCGTGTGTTTTATGTGTGCATGTCACATGAAACAAATGCGCGCACGCACACATAAAACAAATGCGCGCATGCACACATAAAACAAATGCGCGCATGCACACATAAAACAAATGCGCGCATGCACACATAAAGCAAATGCGCGCATGCACACATAAAACAAATGCGCGCACGTCACATAAAACAAATGCGCGCACGCACACATAAAACAAATGCGCGCACGCACATATTAAAGAAATGCGCACGCGCACACAAAACAAATGCGCAAGAGCACACAAAACAAATGCGCGCGCACAGATAAAACAAATGCACACGCACACAACACACGCACGCACACATTAAACAAATGCGCACACCCACATAAAACAAACGCGCACGCACACATAAAACACACGCATGCACTGACAAACGCACACACACACGGTGACATGCAAACATAAAACACACGCACGCACGCACACATAAAACAAACGCGGATTTTATAGGTTTGTTTGTGATCTGTAGTTATGCGTTTGTGTGCATGTCATTGGTGTGTGTGCGCATGTGTCAGTGTGTGTCTGCGTGTGCGTGCGTGTGTGTGTTTTATGTGTGCATGTCACCGTGTGTGTGCGTGTGTCAGTGCATGTCTGTGTGTGCATGCGTGTGTGTGTTTTATGTGTGCATGTCACCGTGTGTGTGCGTGTGTCAGTGCATGTCTGTGTGTGCATGCGTGTGTTTTGTGTGCGTCCGCGTTTGTTTTATGTGTGCGTGCGTGCGTGTGTTTTATGTGTGCATGTCACATGAAACAAATGCGCGCACGCACACATAAAACAAATGCGCGCATGCACACATAAAACAAATGCGCGCATGCACACATAAAACAAATGCGCGCGCGCGCACACAAAACACACGGATGCACACACAGACATGCACTGACACACGCACACACACACGGTGACATGCACACATAAAACAAACGCGGACGCACACAAAACAATGTGCGTCAATGCTTGCGCGTGTCAACACACAACACACGCACGCACACATTAAACAAATGCGCACACCCACATTAAACAAACGCGCACGCACACATAAAACACACGCATGCATACACAGACATGCACTGACAAACGCACACACACACGGTGACATGCAAACATAAAACACACGCACGCACGCACACATAATGCGTGTGTTTTGTGTGCGTCCGCGTTTGTTTTATGTGTGCGTGCGTGCGTGTGTTTTATGTGTGCATGTCACATGAAACAAATGCGCGCACGCACACATAAAACAAATGCGCGCATGCACACATAAAACAAATGCGCGCATGCACACATAAAGCAAATGCGCGCATGCACACATAAAACAAATGCGCGCACGTCACATAAAACAAATGCGCGCACGCACACATAAAACAAATGCGCGCACGCACATATTAAAGAAATGCGCACGCGCACACAAAACAAATGCGCAAGAGCACACAAAACAAATGCGCGCGCACAGATAAAACAAATGCACACGCACACAACACACGCACGCACACATTAAACAAATGCGCACACCCACATAAAACAAACGCGCACGCACACATAAAACACACGTATGCATACACAGACATGCACTGACAAAAACACACACACACGGTGACATGCAAACATAAAACACACGCACGCACGCACACATAAAACAAACGCGGGTTTTATAGGTTTGTTTGTGATGTGTAGTTATGCGTTTGTGTGCATGTCATTGGTGTGTGTGCGCATGTGTCAGTGTGTGTCTGCGTGTGCGTGCGTGTGTGTGTGTGTTTTATGTGTGCATGTCACCGTGTGTGTGCGTGTGTCAGTGCATGTCTGTGTGTGCATTCGTGTGTTTTGTGTGTGTCCGCGTTTGTTTTATGTGTGCGTGCGTGCGTGTGTTTTATGTGTGCATGTCACATGAAACAAATGCGCGCACGCACACATAAAACAAATGCGCGCATGCACACATAAAACAAATGCGCGCATGCACACATAAAACAAATGCGCGCATGCACACATAAAGCAAATGCGCGCATGCACACATAAAACAAATGCGCGCCCGTCACATAAAACAAATGCGCGCACGCACACATAAAACAAATGCGCGCACGCACATATTAAAGAAATGCGCACGCGCACACAAAACAAATGCGCAAGAGCACACAAAACAAATGCGCGCGCACAGATAAAACAAATGCACACGCACACAACACACGCACGCACACATTAAACAAATGCGCACACCCACATAAAACAAACGCGCACGCACACATAAAACACACGCATGCATACACAGACATGCACTGACAAACGCACACACACACGGTGACATGCAAACATAAAACACACGCACGCACGCACACATAAAACAAACGCGGATTTTATAGGTTTGTTTGTGATCTGTAGTTATGCGTTTGTGTGCATGTCATTGGTGTGTGTGCGCATGTGTCAGTGTGTGTCTGCGTGTGCGTGCGTGTGTGTGTTTTATGTGTGCATGTCACCGTGTGTGTGCGTGTGTCAGTGCATGTCTGTGTGTGCATGCGTGTGTGTGTTTTATGTGTGCATGTCACCGTGTGTGTGCGTGTGTCAGTGCATGTCTGTGTGTGCATGCGTGTGTTTTGTGTGCGTCCGCGTTTGTTTTATGTGTGCGTGCGTGCGTGTGTTTTATGTGTGCATGTCACATGAAACAAATGCGCGCACGCACACATAAAACAAATGCGCGCATGCACACATAAAACAAATGCGCGCATGCACACATAAAACAAATGCGCGCGCGCGCACACAAAACACACGGATGCACACACAGACATGCACTGACACACGCACACACACACGGTGACATGCACACATAAAACAAACGCGGACGCACACAAAACAAACGCGCACGCACACATAAAACACACGCATGCATACATAGACATGCACTGACAAACGCACACACACACGGTGACATGCAAACATAAAACACACGCACGCACGAACACATAAAACAAACGCGGATTTTTTTTAGAATAGAATAGAATAGAAAAGCTTTATTCATCCCCAGAGGGGAAACACACTTTCACAACAGCGCAGATTAAAAAAAATATATATAGGTTTGTTTGTGATGTGTAGTTATGCGTTTGTGTGCATGTCACTGGTGTGTGTGCGCATGTGTCAGTGTGTGTCTGCGTGTGCGTGCGTGTGTGTGTTTTATGTTTGCATGTCACCGTGTGTGTGTGCGTGTGTCAGTGCATGTCTGTGTGTGCATGCGTGTGTTTAATGTGTGCGTGCGCGTTTGTTTTGTGTGCGTCCGCGTTTGTTTTATGTGTGCGTGCGTGCGTGTGTTTATGTGTGCATGTCACCGTGTGTGTGGGCGTGTGTCAGTGCATGTCTGTGTGTGCATGCGTGTGTTTTATGTGTGCGTGCGCGTTTGTTTTATGTGGGTGTGCGCATTTGTTTAATGTGTGCGTTCGTGCACAGTAAATTTCCAAGTGTCAAAAAGGAAGTGTTAATGTATTTTAACTATTTCATAGACTGGTTTAACTCTTCCAGATGTAACACAACAACAACAGGTGTAAAACGTGGCTCCTCCCCCTGCAGTGCTGTTGTCAATATCCAGAGTTAAAACCCAGGTGTTATTTATTCAGTGTAAAAAGTGAATGAACACTGTCAAGGGTCAATTTAACAATATTCAGTGTTAATATCTTAATATGCTCCGCCCATTTCAAATGATCCAGAAGTTTCTAGAGTAATTGGACCTCATGGACCACCGCCATGTTTCCATTGGTAAAGACTGTGGTAAGTCTCTCCATCTGCTGACTTATATTTAAATGAATTAAACGATTTATACAATTGTATTCACCGTGACTGTACTACCATTCGCTTTTTAGACTTCTAATGTAGATGAATTGCTATGTGGTTCACCAACATTAAGTTACATTCTATTACTTGTAATGCGGTACAGTTAACCTGCGCAGTGAACACCACGTGTAGACACTTGTAACCAATACCACTATGGATTATTGTGTATATTCGGTTTATGGTGCTCGCTCAAAACAACAGATGTATATGCTGTCTGTACATGCGCGCGCCAGTAAGTACGGTAGTTCATTCCCGCGCCACTCCCCCTCTGTCAGGCTTTAGTTTTTAGTAATGTAACCCAGCCGTTTATTTGTCGTTTTATGTTTCAATTATTTTCACTGGAAGTATATAATTAAACCCAGTTGTTATTTTCGTGTTTTATGTTTTATTACTTTTCAATGCATGTATCGCATCAAGACACTGTCGCTTTAAGACGGCCATTGTTTTTTACCTGCGTTCCACGGATGAGACGCGTGGTGTTCAGATGCTTCAGCGGCTCAGAGACTGAGACACGTGTAAGTAAGTAAGTAAGTAAGTAATATTTATTTATATAGCGCTTTTCGAGACCAGGGTCACAAAGCGCTTTAACAATCAAAAACAATACTCAAAACAGTACATACTTCAAAGATCAAGACAACACCGAGAACAACAAGTTCGAGAAATTCAAGGAAAAGCCTGAACAAATAGAAACGTCTTAAGATGTTTCTTAAAGGAGTCAGTAGACTCCATCAAGCGCAAAGAGAGAGGAAGATTGTTCCAAAGCTTAGGAGCAACAGCCTGAAAAGATTTCTCTCCTCTGGTCCTGAGCCGTGTGCGTGGAACCATCAGTAGATTCTGATCCACAGACCTCAGAGACCGAGCTGGGGTGTAAGGCTGGATCAGATCAGTGATGTAAGGAGGAGCCTGACCATGAATAGCTCTGAAAGTAAGAACCAGAATTTTAAAGTTGATCCTGAAAGAAACTGGAAGCCAGTGAAGAGTTTTAAGGATCGGAGAAATGTGAGTTCTCCTACTTGAGCGGGTCAGAATTCTCGCTGCAGAGTTCTGAATCAACTGCAGACGAGACAGCTCCTTCTTGTTAAGACATGAAAACAAACCGTTACAATAGTCCAGACGAGAAGAAACAAACGCATGGATTACAAGCTCCAGATCATGTTGTGACAACATTTTCCTAAGTTTAGAGATTTTTCTCAGTTGAAGGAAACAGTTTCTGGTCAGTTTTCTGCAGTGTTGAACAAGAGACATGTCTTTATCAAATACAACACCCAGGTTTCTCAGGCTCAGTTTGACAGACTGACCTAAGTCACCCAAGTACTGACTCAACCATGGAATCTTATCATCAGGAGCAATCACCAGAGTTTCAGTTTTGTCCACATTAAGCTGTAAAGTGTGCCAACGCTCCTGCAATTTTACTGAATACACTCGCTTATCACTCCTAGGTGAGCCTAAACAATACGTTTATATTATTGTTTATATTGCTGTGTGTAAATGAATGTTGTGTCGAAGCAGCTATTTAAGTTTTTGTGTGAAACTTGAAGCATTGTTTTATAACTTTATTCAAGTGTATATTTTCGATAGTATTTTATATTGTACTGTTTCACTTTGTTTTGAAAGTAAGTTGCACTTTATATTTTGTTATCGCGTGGTGTTCAGATGCTTCAGCGGCTCAGAGTTCACCGCATCTGTTATTTAACACGCCGATTAAACGTTCGTGCTGTTGTATGGTTAACAAGCGTTGAATGTGTTGAAGGTGCCGTAGCTAAGAATCTTGAATATTAATAAAATAAATCGCCTACCATGACCCACCAATATAGCAAACTTTTTATTGGAATATAAATATATTTTCGTCCTTCAAAATAACAAACAAAATACGTGTGTGAGTTACATTATAATTTAAAAAAGCTAAGTTTTAGCGAACTAGCTCTCGTGTTAACGCACCACAGAAAGTTACATTACACGCAATGAAACATTATTTCTGAGTCTTAAAGCAATAATGATATCTTACCTCAATAGACGAGTGACGCGCACCTGATTCCGTCAAGTTATGCACAAACGTGAGGATAAAATGCGATCGATCTTTGTCAACAAGTGTGACGTCATCATCCGGAAGTTGCGTATGCGGCAATTTGAAAACTTTTTAGCTGACGCTAAATTTAAACTAAACTTAACTCGGTCTTTATACAAGCACGCATCTACTATTGTATTCATGGCGCTTTTAAACAAACAAGCACAATATCTCATTGTATTCCTGTGGTGTGACGTCACCGCTGCAGGATCAGTTGATTAGCATGTGTGACGTCACCCCTGCAGACTCGCGATTAATGTTGACAAACGTCACGTAGACGCTCATAATCGCAGCTAAATAAAAAGAAAACATATGTCCATAAACGCAATCTCAATGAAAGCTTCTATTTTCATAGAAAAGCGCACCGGATTATAAAGAGGATCAAGCGAAATAGCACAGACTTTATTTTACTCATTCATAAAACAATGTCAACATTATGGAGTTGAAACACCTAAAAATATACAATATAGTCACTTTTACAGGACCTTTTAAGCATGTTTTAATCCGCGAGAGCTTCTTGACTTCCGCGATGCGTAAACAATCCAAGCTCCAAAAAATTAAAATTAAGCATTTTTACCGATTTATATTCACTCTGTACCTCCTTAAAGTGGTTTGAGGTCGTTAAGCACAATCAGGATTAGAATCACACTGTTGACATTAAACATTTCAAATGAGCTTCATAGTTGTAGAATTACGGTAGCCAAATGAAACAGCGACACGTCACGTTACCAAGGCAACGAAGAGATGGGCGACGCGTCAAATGTAACCCGGGTCGTTTGAATCCGACGTCGGGGGGTGCTCTGTATAATACTGGGTGACCCGTGCGTGTCAATGCGTGCGCGCGTGTCAATGTGCGTCAATACGTGTGTGTCAATGTGCGTCAATGTGCGTCAATACGTGTGTGTGTGTCAATGTGCGTCAATGCGTGCGGGTGTGTCAATGCGTATAGACGTGTGTTTATATGTGTGTACATATATGTGTGTATGTGTATAGACGTGTGTGTGTATATGTGTGTGTATGTGTATAGACGTGTGTGTGTATATATATGTGTGTATGTGTATAGACGTGTGTGTGTGTATATATGTGTGTGTATAGACGTGTGTGTATATATATGTGTGTATGTGTATAGACGTGTGTGTATATGTGTGTATGTGTATAGACGTGTGTGTGTGTGTGTATATATATATACGTGTGTGTGTTTATATATGTGTGTATGTGTATAGACGTGTGTGTGTATATATATGTGTGTATATGTGTGTATGTGTATAGACGTGTGTGTGTGTATATGTGTGTATGTGTATAGACGTGTGTGTATATATATGTGTGTATATGTGTGTATGTGTATAGACGTGGGTGTATATATACGTGTGTATGTGTATAGACGTGTGTGTGTATATGTATATGTGTGTATGTGTATAGACGTGTGTGTGTGTGTGTGTGTGTGTGTATATACTGTATATATATTGTAACGATCCTGTGTGTTCTGTTCATTAATGTTGCGGGCACTTTAAGAAGGTGAGTCTGTGCGCATGCGCAGTTGTTGTTAGAGAGATTTCGCGTTCAACTAGTGGTGTGAAGAACGAGCGGCGTTGGTTGTGGCCGAAACAATAACCTCTCTGTGAGTACAGCGAACAAAGAAACAATATCTGTGCAAGACAACCGTCTGGTCATGTGTGGAGGACCAAACGTTACATTGGTGTCAGAAGCGACTTTTTCGGACCTGCTCCTGAGGCGAAGCTAACGGTTATTAGCAACGAACTTTGCTAACGAACGTCCCCGGTATGTACGGGAAAGTGAAGAGCGAAAGTGAGGAGATGGACGTTGGTGCGAGACGACGGGACCATGCTCAACAGTTAAGAGACGCTGTGTTACAACTCTCAGAAGAAGAATGTGCGTCAATGCGTGCGCCAATGTGCAGCAACTGGGCTTCATCAAGTATCAAACAGATCACACATCACACCTACCATGATTTTGTTCAATGAGATGAAAACTTATTTGATGTTCAATCCAGTGTTCAGGTTGACTTCAGTGCTTATGTTTTAGTAGAAGTGAAGCTGTGGTGCTTTAGTTTAATACATGGACACAGCACTAAACTTTGTTGTTGGTTGTTAGTTGTTTTTTTAGATTTTGGGATCAACCGTCACTTTTTAGTAATGGGAGAATTATTTCTCTGCACTGTGCGAGTCGTCCCAGAGCCATTGTTCAGCCTGAAGCCAATACGTTTTTAGGTTGAAAAGTTTGCCCCCCTGAAAAAATGTAATGCCCCCCCTTAAATGTTTTTCTGCAGCCGGGTCTGTCAGTGTTATACTAGATCCACTCAGTATAAACTGTTGTCAACATTGAAGTCAAATCATCTCCAGAAATGATACTTTGTGATGAAGTCTTAATGTTAAAAGAGACAAATGTAATAAGATCTTTAATGAATCAATTCATGTACATTTATATCAAACCTGCTATTCCCTGCATGATGGGATCAGAAACACTAGAATTCTACTTTCTCGGGACGTTTTAGATTTACAACGACGACATCATTAAAAGTGTGAACTGCAGTCACACTGCAAGTTTATGTCCATAATCCTTAGATATTCTCTCCAAATGAGAACAATTTAACAGAAGAGTTTAACATTACCTTGGCTGTAGTCATGCTCTGTAGACAGAAGCTTCACCTGCACAGGTGATCTCATTAGCTCGTCCTGTCTCTCCACCTGCACGCAAAGCAACTTGTACTCTCTGCTGCCCTCTAGTGTTGCTAAAACGATTTATTATGTCCAATAAACAAACCTACAGAAAGACTTAACAGTGTGGGTCTTTCTTTTTATTTCAAGGGTCCCCATTTTATCTCAAACATCAATATAGCTAATATTTAACACTAATTGGTAAATATCAAACATGTATGCTTCATTACAGTTGAAACAATTGTTCTCTGGTAACAAATATTTATCATTAAACATGTGTGTTCATGTATGATCCATGGCACTCATCATGATGGACAAATATGATGGAAAAACATTCTATTAGTGTCAGTACAGTACACGAGGTTGGAAATCAACCACGCATTTGCGCATGCGTTGTCCACCTACAAGGAGGTTTATAACGGTCAGACGCGGAAGAATCTACGAAACTATCACTGATAGATTCTCAAAAATCATCTGATATTAAATGATCTTTTCTCTCAAGGATAAGGATGTTGAAGGAGTGACGTCACAGTGTCCACTGTTGAAGGATAAGGATGTTGAGTGTCCAGCTGGAAGGAGCACAGGTACATGTTGTGGTTTATTAAAGTCTCTTTTCATTTTATTGACATCGGTAAATGTAACGCTAAGTTTAAGTGAAGGTATCAAGACCTGTCGCCCTTCCCAGCTATCTTCTAAATAATCCACGGAGGAAAAATTCAGAAAAAAAAGTCTTATATAGATCCAGAGCGGTCCGTAATAGGAACAAAAAAACAAAACAGGCACTCGGGGCGAAGGCAGGGCAATTCTGGAGATCGGGGTCCCAACAGCAACTAAAACAAAAAGACAAAAGGACTCACTTGAGTAAATAAAAGTGCTGACAACGTCAGGAGTATCCAAAGGATTATCCAGTTGTGATTCAAAGGCGAGGAGCGAGATCGAAAGGACAGCCAACCTGGTCTGGAAACGCAATACTCTGGCGAGTTCTTCCGGGTAGAGACGCTCCTTATCAATGGGAAGAACCCGCCACTCCATCATCCCCAGCCGCGCACCTGCCAGCGTCTGTCACTCAAAACACAGGACACATGAAAACGGAAAACCACCTTCAAAATAAAACAAAAGAACATAAGCATGACACTTGTATGTTGATTCTATCAAATGTATTCTGCCTATTTTAAATGTTGACCTTTTTTCTTATAAGAGTAACTGTCAGGAGTCTTGATGTAAAACGTCACTCAAATGTGTCATTTATTTATTTCTCTCACAGGATTCAGAGTCAATGTTCATTGCACAGAATTTCCATCTCCGTCCTGCACTGTCTGTGATGATGGAACTTACATGGACAAATTGAACCGAGAGAAACATGGTTTCAAGTGTCTCGTCTGTACTGAAGGTAAAGTTTGTTCTTCACTAGAATGATGAGTTGGTCAGTATGTAGATGTGATGTAGAATTTGTTATTGACTAACAGGACTGAGAGAGATCAGATCCTGTACCTTCACAGCAAACACCAAGTGTGAACCTCTGGAGGGTTTTTTCTGTGTGGACGGCTCAGTGGACACATGTGTGGCAGCACAGCAACACTCCACATGTGAACCAGGACAGTTCATCATCAGAGCAGGCGAGTTTCACATCCAACATGTGAAATGCAAGAGTGCAGAAACTATAAGACACACACAATGTTCTTCACAGGAACGTCCTCCACAGACACTGAGTGTGGAACCTGCAGTGAAGGAACATTTTCAAATGGAACGTTCACGTCATGTCAGGATCACAAACAGTGAGTGAAGCTTCACAAATGTTTGCTCCAGATGTTTTCTTCTAAACTGTCTCCACTTGTCTTTGTAGATGTTCAACATATCTACGAGAAGGAACTATTTCTTCTGACTCTGTATGTCGAGAAGGTTTGACACCAGGAGAAGTGGCTGGAATTATTGTTGCTGTGATCGTTCTACTGATCACATGTTCTGTAGTTTATTGGTATAAAAAAAGAAAAAGAGGTAAAAAACAAATGCATTCATAAAAATCACATTATTATATTGATTTGTGTTTATCTGGAGTCATTTCCTTGAATTATTTTTCTCCTTAACCAGATGGAAAAGAGTTCAAGAGAAGAAGGAAGGTATGTAAGAATGTTTTTTAGTCATTTATCAAAGTGATTTAATGTTTAAATGTAATGTTGATTAATTTTGCAAATGTCATCACTTGTACAATTAAAATGAATGTCAATTTTGGTTTAATATCTTCAGCACTGCAGTATTTGTGCATCAGAGAAACGATCATTATTTCTTATTAGGAGGTGGCAGTGGGAATGAATGAATGTATGGATTCAACGGAGCATCCGTGAGAATTTCAATTAGTTTGAGCTTTTTTTTTAATCTAAACTGACTTATTTTTTTCTTGTCTTAGATCAATTTATTCATCTGAGAATAAGTCCGATGAAGTGGAACATGTTCCACTGATGGTAGAACCCGGGGAAGACCCAGAACACACTGAAGAAGCATGTTCCTCCACTGGGCTGGAAACACAGGGGGGTCCTCCAGAAAGAGCTGGACGATGTAACTGGGGAGAAGAAAGTATGGACCTCTCTGCTGAAGCTGCTGCCCCCGTGACAAGAATCCAGATAAACAGACCAGAGATAGCAGACGTTGAATATGAACTAATTGGACACGAGGATATTAAAGTAGATTGTTCAGTCATTCAATAGAATGTTTGAGTTTTATACAACATGAAAAATGTGTTCATAAATGATGTGTTCAGTGAACATAACATATTTCTGGCTGTTTTCATTTGCCTGTGTGTGTAGCTTAGTCTGTGATATAGAAAACAGTTTCTGTCAAAGCTTTCATTAATCTCATAAATGGCTGATCAGTTAAACATCAGCCAGGTTTGAGGATGTACTTCACTCCACAGCCGTCAGTGTTGCTTGTTCTTTCACTGCCCTTTTTGTGAGGTCACCAAATTCAGACCAGCACAGATGGACAAAACCCAACAGCACATACAAAGCCACTTGAGAAAGGCAATCATCATGGAGGTGTGTACAGTATATCTTTAGTTAGTTCCTCGTATATTGCATCATAAAAGTCTAACCGTTTACATTTTTATGTTTGACAGACTATCCGATACACAGATGTGGGCTGCAGACCAGAACCTCACGTCCATTGTCATGTGCGTGTCAATGTGTGTCAATGCGCGCGTGTGTCAATGTGCGTCAATGCTTGCGCGCGTGTCAATGTGCGTCAATGCTTGCGTGCGTGTCAATGCGTGTGCGTGTGTCAATATGCTTGCGCGCGTGTCAATGTGCGTCAATGCTTGCGCGCGTGTCAATGTGCGTCAATGCGCCCGTGCGTGTCAATGCGTGTGCGTGCGTCAATATGCGCGCGAGTGTCAATGTGCGTCAATGCTTGCGCGCGTGTCAATGTGCGTCAATGCTTGCGCGTGTGTCAATGTGCGTCAATGCTTGCGCGTGTCAACACACAACACACGCACGCACACATTAAACAAATGCGCACACCCACATTAAACAAACGCGCACGCACACATAAAACACACGCATGCATACACAGACATGCACTGACAAACGCACACACACACGGTGACATGCAAACATAAAACACACGCACGCACGCACACATAAAACAAACGCGGATTTTATAGGTTTGTTTGTGATCTGTAGTTATGCGTTTGTGTGCATGTCATTGGTGTGTGTGCGCATGTGTCAGTGTGTGTCTGCGTGTGCGTGCGTGTGTGTGTTTTATGTGTGCATGTCACCGTGTGTGTGCGTGTGTCAGTGCATGTCTGTGTGTGCATGCGTGTGTTTTGTGTGCGTCCGCGTTTGTTTTATGTGTGCGTGCGTGCGTGTGTTTTATGTGTGCATGTCACATGAAACAAATGCGCGCACGCACACATAAAACAAATGCGCGCATGCACACATAAAACAAATGCGCGCATGCACACATAAAGCAAATGCGCGCATGCACACATAAAGCAAATGCGCGCATGCACACATAAAACAAATGCGCGCACGTCACATAAAACAAATGCGCGCACGCACACATAAAACAAATGCGCGCACGCACATATTAAAGAAATGCGCACGCGCACACAAAAACAAATGCGCAAGAGCACACAAAACAAATGCGCGCGCACAGATAAAACAAATGCACACGCACACAACACACGCACGCACACATTAAACAAATGCGCACACCCACATAAAACAAACGCGCACGCACACATAAAACACACGCATGCATACACAGACATGCACTGACAAACGCACACACACGGTGACATGCAAACATAAAACACACGCACGCACGCACACATAAAACAAACGCGGGTTTTATAGGTTTGTTTGTGATGTGTAGTTATGCGTTTGTGTGCATGTCATTGGTGTGTGTGCGCATGTGTCAGTGTGTGTCTGCGTGTGCGTGCGTGTGTGTGTGTGTTTTATGTGTGCATGTCACCGTGTGTGTGCGTGTGTCAGTGCATGTCTGTGTGTGCATGCGTGTGTTTTGTGTGCGTCCGCGTTTGTTTTATGTGTGCGTGCGTGCGTGTGTTTTATGTGTGCATGTCACATGAAACAAATGCGCGCACGCACACATAAAACAAATGCGCGCATGCACACATAAAACAAATGCGCGCATGCACACATAAAACAAATGCGCGCATGCACACATAAAGCAAATGCGCGCATGCACACATAAAACAAATGCGCGCACGTCACATAAAACAAATGCGCGCACGCACACATAAAACAAATGCGTGCACGCACATATTAAAGAAATGCGCACGCGCACACAAAACAAATGCGCAAGAGCACACAAAACAAATGCGCGCGCACAGATAAAACAAATGCACACGCACACAACACACGCACGCACACATTAAACAAATGCGCACACCCACATAAAACAAACGCGCACGCACACATAAAACACACGCATGCATACACAGACATGCACTGACAAACGCACACACACACGGTGACATGCAAACATAAAACACACGCGGATTTTATAGGTTTGTTTGTGATGTGTAGTTATGCGTTTGTGTGCATGTCATTGGTGTGTGTGCGCATGTGTCAGTGTGTGTCTGCGTGTGCGTGCGTGTGTGCGTTTTATGTGTGCATGTCACCGTGTGTGTGCGTGTGTCATTGCATGTCTGTGTGTGCATGCGTGTGTGTGTTTTATGTGTGCATGTCACCGTGTGTGTGCGTGTGTCAGTGCATGTCTGTGTGTGCATGCGTGTGTTTTGTGTGCGTCCGCGTTTGTTTTATGTGTGCGTGCGTGCGTGTGTTTTATGTGTGCATGTCACATGAAACAAATGCGCGGACGCACACATAAAACAAATGCGCGCATGCACACATAAAACAAATGCGCGCATGCACACATAAAACAAATGCGCGCGCGCGCACACAAAACACACGGATGCACACACAGACATGCACTGACACACGCACACACACACGGTGACATGCACACATAAAACAAACGCGGACGCACACAAAACAAACGCGCACGCACACATAAAACACACGCATGCATACATAGACATGCACTGACAAACGCACACACACACGGTGACATGCAAACATAAAACACACGCACGCACGAACACATAAAACAAACGCGGATTTTTTTTAGAATAGAATAGAATAGAAAAGCTTTATTCATCCCCAGAGGGGAAACACACTTTCACAACAGCGCAGATTAAAAAAAATATATATAGGTTTGTTTGTGATGTGTAGTTATGCGTTTGTGTGCATGTCACTGGTGTGTGTGCGCATGTGTCAGTGTGTGTCTGCGTGTGCATGCGTGTGTTTTAGGTGTGCGTGCGCGTTTCTTTGATGTGTGCGTCCGCGTTTGTTTTATGTGTGCGTGCGTGCGTGTGTTTTATGTGTGCATGTCACCGTGTGTGTGTGCGTTTGTCAGTGCATGTCCGTGTACGCATGCGTGTGTTTTATGTGTGCGTGCGCGTTTGTTTTATGTGGGTGTGCGCATTTGTTTAATGTGTGCGTTCGTGCACAGTAAATTTCCAAGTGTCAAAAAGGAAGTGTTAATGTATTTTAACTATTTCATAGACTGGTTTAACTCTTCCAGATGTAACACAACAACAACAGGTGTAAAACGTGGCTCCTCCCCCTGCAGTGCTGTTGTCAATATCCAGAGTTAAAACCCAGGTGTTATTTATTCAGTGTAAAAAGTGAATGAACACTGTCAAGGGTCAATTTAACAATATTCAGTGTTAATATCTTAATATGCTCCGCCCATTTCAAATGATCCAGAAGTTTCTAGAGTAATTGGACCTCATGGACCACCGCCATGTTTCCATTGGTAAAGACTGTGGTAAGTCTCTCCATCTGCTGACTTATATTTAAATTAATTAAACGATTTATACAATTGTATTCACCGTGACTGTACTACCATTCGCTTTTTAGACTTCTAATGTAGATGAATTGCTATGTGGTTCACCAACATTAAGTTACATTCTATTACTTGTAATGCGGTACAGTTAACCTGCGCAGTGAACACCACGTGTAGACACTTGTAACCAATACCACTATGGATTATTGTGTATATTCGGTTTATGGTGCTCGCTCAAAACAACAGATGTATATGCTGTCTGTACATGCGCGCGCCAGTAAGTACGGTAGTTCATTCCCGCGCCACTCCCCCTCTGTCAGGCTTTAGTTTTTAGTAATGTAACCCAGCCGTTTATTTGTCGTTTTATGTTTCAATTATTTTCACTGGAAGTATATAATTAAACCCAGTTGTTATTTTCGTGTTTTATGTTTTATTACTTTTCAATGCATGTATCGCATCAAGACACTGTCGCTTTAAGACGGCCATTGTTTTTTACCTGCGTTCCACGGATGAGACGCGTGGTGTTCAGATGCTTCAGCGGCTCAGAGACTGAGACACGTGTAAGTAAGTAAGTAAGTAAGTAATATTTATTTATATAGCGCTTTTCGAGACCAGGGTCACAAAGCGCTTTAACAATCAAAAACAATACTCAAAACAGTACATACTTCAAAGATCAAGACAACACCGAGAACAACAAGTTCGAGAAATTCAAGGAAAAGCCTGAACAAATAGAAACGTCTTAAGATGTTTCTTAAAGGAGTCAGTAGACTCCATCAAGCGCAAAGAGAGAGGAAGATTGTTCCAAAGCTTAGGAGCAACAGCCTGAAAAGATTTCTCTCCTCTGGTCCTGAGCCGTGTGCGTGGAACCATCAGTAGATTCTGATCCACAGACCTCAGAGACCGAGCTGGGGTGTAAGGCTGGATCAGATCAGTGATGTAAGGAGGAGCCTGACCATGAATAGCTCTGAAAGTAAGAACCAGAATTTTAAAGTTGATCCTGAAAGAAACTGGAAGCCAGTGAAGAGTTTTAAGGATCGGAGAAATGTGAGTTCTCCTACTTGAGCGGGTCAGAATTCTCGCTGCAGAGTTCTGAATCAACTGCAGACGAGACAGCTCCTTCTTGTTAAGACATGAAAACAAACCGTTACAATAGTCCAGACGAGAAGAAACAAACGCATGGATTACAAGCTCCAGATCATGTTGTGACAACATTTTCCTAAGTTTAGAGATTTTTCTCAGTTGAAGGAAACAGTTTCTGGTCAGTTTTCTGCAGTGTTGAACAAGAGACATGTCTTTATCAAATACAACACCCAGGTTTCTCAGGCTCAGTTTGACAGACTGACCTAAGTCACCCAAGTACTGACTCAACCATGGAATCTTATCATCAGGAGCAATCACCAGAGTTTCAGTTTTGTCCACATTAAGCTGTAAAGTGTGCCAACGCTCCTGCAATTTTACTGAATACACTCGCTTATCACTCCTAGGTGAGCCTAAACAATACGTTTATATTATTGTTTATATTGCTGTGTGTAAATGAATGTTGTGTCGAAGCAGCTATTTAAGTTTTTGTGTGAAACTTGAAGCATTGTTTTATAACTTTATTCAAGTGTATATTTTCGATAGTATTTTATATTGTACTGTTTCACTTTGTTTTGAAAGTAAGTTGCACTTTATATTTTGTTATCGCGTGGTGTTCAGATGCTTCAGCGGCTCAGAGTTCACCGCATCTGTTATTTAACACGCCGATTAAACGTTCGTGCTGTTGTATGGTTAACAAGCGTTGAATGTGTTGAAGGTGCCGTAGCTAAGAATCTTGAATATTAATAAAATAAATCGCCTACCATGACCCACCAATATAGCAAAAACTTTTTATTGGAATATAAATATATTTTCGTCCTTCAAAATAACAAACAAAATACGTGTGTGAGTTACATTATAATTAAAAAAGCTAAGTTTTAGCGAACTAGCTCTCGTGTTAACGCACCACAGAAAGTTACATTACACGCAATGAAACATTATTTCTGAGTCTTAAAGCAATAATGATATCTTACCTCAATAGACGAGTGACGCGCACCTGATTCCGTCAAGTTATGCACAAACGTGAGGATAAAATGCGATCGATCTTTGTCAACAAGTGTGACGTCATCATCCGGAAGTTGCGTATGCGGCAATTTGAAAACTTTTTAGCTGACGCTAAATTTAAACTAAACTTAACTCGGTCTTTATACAAGCACGCATCTACTATTGTATTCATGGCGCTTTTAAACAAACAAGCACAATATCTCATTGTATTCCTGTGGTGTGACGTCACCGCTGCAGGATCAGTTGATTAGCATGTGTGACGTCACCCCTGCAGACTCGCGATTAATGTTGACAAACGTCACGTAGACGCTCATAATCGCAGCTAAATAAAAAGAAAACATATGTCCATAAACGCAATCTCAATGAAAGCTTCTATTTTCATAGAAAAGCGCACCGGATTATAAAGAGGATCAAGCGAAATAGCACAGACTTTATTTTACTCATTCATAAAACAATGTCAACATTATGGAGTTGAAACACCTAAAAATATACAATATAGTCACTTTTACAGGACCTTTTAAGCATGTTTTAATCCGCGAGAGCTTCTTGACTTCCGCGATGCGTAAACAATCCAAGCTCCAAAAAATTAAAATTAAGCATTTTTACCGATTTATATTCACTCTGTACCTCCTTAAAGTGGTTTGAGGTCGTTAAGCACAATCAGGATTAGAATCACACTGTTGACATTAAACATTTCAAATGAGCTTCATAGTTGTAGAATTACGGTAGCCAAATGAAACAGCGACACGTCACGTTACCAAGGCAACGAAGAGATGGGCGACGCGTCAAATGTAACCCGGGTCGTCAATGCGTGCGGGTGTGTCAATGCGTATAGACGTGTGTTTATATGTGTGTACATATATGTGTGTATGTGTATAGACGTGTGTGTGTATATGTGTGTGTGTATGTGTATAGACGTGTGTGTGTATATATATGTGTGTATGTGTATAGACGTGTGTGTGTGTATATATGTGTGTGTATAGACGTGTGTGTATATATATGTGTGTATGTGTATAGACGTGTGTGTATATGTGTGTATGTGTATAGACGTGTGTGTGTGTGTGTGTGTGTATATATATATACGTGTGTGTGTTTATATATGTGTGTATGTGTATAGACGTGTGTGTGTATATATATGTGTGTATATGTGTGTATGTGTATAGACGTGTGTGTGTGTATATGTGTGTATGTGTATAGACGTGTGTGTATATATATGTGTGTATATGTGTGTATGTGTATAGACGTGTGTGTATATATACGTGTGTATGTGTATAGACGTGTGTGTGTATATGTATATGTGTGTATGTGTATAGACGTGTGTGTGTGTGTGTGTGTATATACTGTATATATATTGTAACGATCCTGTTTGTTCTGTTCATTAATGTTGCAGGCACTTTAAGAAGGTGAGTCTGTGCGCATGCGCAGTTGTTGTTAGAGAGATTTCGCGTTCAACTAGTGGTGTGAAGAACGAGCGGCGTTGGTTGTGGCCGAAACAATAACCTCTCTGTGAGTACAGCGAACAAAGAAACAATATCTGTGCAAGACAACCGTCTGGTCATGTGTGGAGGACCAAACGTTACATTGGTGTCAGAAGCGACTTTTTCGGACCTGCTCCTGAGGCGAAGCTAACGGTTATTAGCAACGAACTTTGCTAACGAACGTCCCCGGTATGTACGGGAAAGTGAAGAGCGAAAGTGAGGAGATGGACGTTGGTGCGAGACGACGGGACCATGCTCAACAGTTAAGAGACGCTGTGTTACAACTCTCAGAAGAAGAATGTGCGTCAATGCGTGCGCCAATGTGCAGCAACTGGGCTTCATCAAGTATCAAACAGATCACACATCACACCTACCATGATTTTGTTCAATGAGATGAAAACTTATTTGATGTTCAATCCAGTGTTCAGGTTGACTTCAGTGCTTATGTTTTAGTAGAAGTGAAGCTGTGGTGCTTTAGTTTAATACATGGACACAGCACTAAACTTTGTTGTTGGTTGTTAGTTGTTTTTTTAGATTTTGGGATCAACCGTCACTTTTTAGTAATGGGAGAATTATTTCTCTGCACTGTGCGAGTCGTCCCAGAGCCATTGTTCAGCCTGAAGCCAATACGTTTTTAGGTTGAAAAGTTTGCCCCCCTGAAAAAATGTAATGCCCCCCCTTAAATGTTTTTCTGCAGCCGGGTCTGTCAGTGTTATACTAGATCCACTCAGTATAAACTGTTGTCAACATTGAAGTCAAATCATCTCCAGAAATGATACTTTGTGATGAAGTCTTAATGTTAAAAGAGACAAATGTAATAATATCTTTAATGAATCAATTCATGTACATTTATATCAAACCTGCTATTCCCTGCATGATGGGATCAGAAACACTAGAATTCTACTTTCTCGGGACGTTTTAGATTTACAACGACGACATCATTAAAAGTGTGAACTGCAGTCACACTGCAAGTTTATGTCCATAATCCTTAGATATTCTCTCCAAATGAGAACAATTTAACAGAAGAGTTTAACATTACCTTGGCTGTAGTCATGCTCTGTAGACAGAAGCTTCACCTGCACAGGTGATCTCATTAGCTCGTCCTGTCTCTCCACCTGCACGCAAAGCAACTTGTACTCTCTGCTGCCCTCTAGTGTTGCTAAAACGATTTATTATGTCCAATAAACAAACCTACAGAAAGACTTAACAGTGTGGGTCTTTCTTTTTATTTCAAGGGTCCCCATTTTATCTCAAACATCAATATAGCTAATATTTAACACTAATTGGTAAATATCAAACATGTATGCTTCATTACAGTTGAAACAATTGTTCTCTGGTAACAAATATTTATCATTAAACATGTGTGTTCATGTATGATCCATGGCACTCATCATGATGGACAAATATGATGGAAAAACATTCTATTAGTGTCAGTACAGTACACGAGGTTGGAAATCAACCACGCATTTGCGCATGCGTTGTCCACCTACAAGGAGGTTTATAACGGTCAGACGCGGAAGAATCTACGAAACTATCACTGATAGATTCTCAAAAATCATCTGATATTAAATGATCTTTTCTCTCAAGGATAAGGATGTTGAAGGAGTGACGTCACAGTGTCCACTGTTGAAGGATAAGGATGTTGAGTGTCCAGCTGGAAGGAGCACAGGTACATGTTGTGGTTTATTAAAGTCTCTTTTCATTTTATTGACATCGGTAAATGTAACGCTAAGTTTAAGTGAAGGTATCAAGACCTGTCGCCCTTCCCAGCTATCTTCTAAATAATCCACGGAGGAAAAATTCAGAAAAAAAAGTCTTATATAGATCCAGAGCGGTCCGTAATAGGAACAAAAAAACAAAACAGGCACTCGGGGCGAAGGCAGGGCACTTCTGGAGATCGGGGTCCCAACAGCAACTAAAACAAAAAGACAAAAGGACTCACTTGAGTAAATAAAAGTGCTGACAACGTCAGGAGTATCCAAAGGATTATCCAGTTGTGATTCAAAGGCGAGGAGCGAGATCGAAAGGACAGCCAACCTGGTCTGGAAACGCAATACTCTGGCGAGTTCTTCCGGGTAGAGACGCTCCTTATCAATGGGAAGAACCCGCCACTCCATCATCCCCAGCCGCGCACCTGCCAGCGTCTGTCACTCAAAACACAGGACACATGAAAACGGAAAACCACCTTCAAAATAAAACAAAAGAACATAAGCATGACACTTGTATGTTGATTCTATCAAATGTATTCTGCCTATTTTAAATGTTGACCTTTTTTCTTATAAGAGTAACTGTCAGGAGTCTTGATGTAAAACGTCACTCAAATGTGTCATTTATTTATTTCTCTCACAGGATTCAGAGTCAATGTTCATTGCACAGAATTTCCATCTCCGTCCTGCACTGTCTGTGATGATGGAACTTACATGGACAAATTGAACCGAGAGAAACATGGTTTCAAGTGTCTCGTCTGTACTGAAGGTAAAGTTTGTTCTTCACTAGAATGATGAGTTGGTCAGTATGTAGATGTGATGTAGAATTTGTTATTGACTAACAGGACTGAGAGAGATCAGATCCTGTACCTTCACAGCAAACACCAAGTGTGAACCTCTGGAGGGTTTTTTCTGTGTGGACGGCTCAGTGGACACATGTGTGGCAGCACAGCAACACTCCACATGTGAACCAGGACAGTTCATCATCAGAGCAGGCGAGTTTCACATCCAACATGTGAAATGCAAGAGTGCAGAAACTATAAGACACACACAATGTTCTTCACAGGAACGTCCTCCACAGACACTGAGTGTGGAACCTGCAGTGAAGGAACATTTTCAAATGGAACGTTCACGTCATGTCAGGATCACAAACAGTGAGTGAAGCTTCACAAATGTTTGCTCCAGATGTTTTCTTCTAAACTGTCTCCACTTGTCTTTGTAGATGTTCAACATATCTACGAGAAGGAAGTATTTCTTCTGACTCTGTATGTCGAGAAGGTTTGACACCAGGAGAAGTGGCTGGAATTATTGTTGCTGTGATCGTTCTACTGATCACATGTTCTGTAGTTTATTGGTATAAAAAAAGAAAAAGAGGTAAAAAACAAATGCATTCATAAAAATCACATTATTATATTGATTTGTGTTTATCTGGAGTCATTTCCTTGAATTATTTTTCTCCTTAACCAGATGGAAAAGAGTTCAAGAGAAGAAGGAAGGTATGTAAGAATGTTTTTTAGTCATTTATCAAAGTGATTTAATGTTTAAATGTAATGTTGATTAATTTTGCAAATGTCATCACTTGTACAATTAAAATGAATGTCAATTTTGGTTTAATATCTTCAGCACTGCAGTATTTGTGCATCAGAGAAACGATCATTATTTCTTATTAGGAGGTGGCAGTGGGAATGAATGAATGTATGGATTCAACGGAGCATCCGTGAGAATTTCAATTAGTTTGAGCTTTTTTTTAAATCTAAACTGACTTATTTTTTTCTTGTCTTAGATCAATTTATTCATCTGAGAATAAGTCCGATGAAGTGGAACATGTTCCACTGATGGTAGAACCCGGGGAAGACCCAGAACACACTGAAGAAGCATGTTCCTCCACTGGGCTGGAAACACAGGGGGGTCCTCCAGAAAGAGCTGGACGATGTAACTGGGGAGAAGAAAGTATGGACCTCTCTGCTGAAGCTGCTGCCCCCGTGACAAGAATCCAGATAAACAGACCAGAGATAGCAGACGTTGAATATGAACTAATTGGACACGAGGATATTAAAGTAGATTGTTCAGTCATTCAATAGAATGTTTGAGTTTTATACAACATGAAAAATGTGTTCATAAATGATGTGTTCAGTGAACATAACATATTTCTGGCTGTTTTCATTTGCCTGTGTGTGTAGCTTAGTCTGTGATATAGAAAACAGTTTCTGTCAAAGCTTTCATTAATCTCATAAATGGCTGATCAGTTAAACATCAGCCAGGTTTGAGGATGTACTTCACTCCACAGCCGTCAGTGTTGCTTGTTCTTTCACTGCCCTTTTTGTGAGGTCACCAAATTCAGACCAGCACAGATGGACAAAACCCAACAGCACATACAAAGCCACTTGAGAAAGGCAATCATCATGGAGGTGTGTACAGTATATGTTTAGTTAGTTCCTCGTATATTGCATCATAAAAGTCTAACCGTTTACATTTTTATGTTTGACAGACTATCCGATACACAGATGTGGGCTGCAGACCAGAACCTCACGTCCATTGTCATGTGCGTGTCAATGTGTGTCAATGCGCGCGTGTGTCAATGTGCGTCAATGCTTGCGCGCGTGTCAATGTGCGTCAATGCTTGCGTGCGTGTCAATGCGTGTGCGTGTGTCAATATGCTTGCGCGCGTGTCAATGTGCGTCAATGCTTGCGCGCGTGTCAATGTGCGTCAATGCGCCCGTGCGTGTCAATGCGTGTGCGTGCGTCAATATGCGCGCGAGTGTCAATGTGCGTCAATGCTTGCGCGCGTGTCAATGTGCGTCAATGCTTGCGCGTGTGTCAATGTGCGTCAATGCTTGCGCGTGTCAACACACAACACACGCACGCACACATTAAACAAATGCGCACACCCACATTAAACAAACGCGCACGCACACATAAAACACACGCATGCATACACAGACATGCACTGACAAACGCACACACACACGGTGACATGCAAACATAAAACACACGCACGCACGCACACATAAAACAAACGCGGATTTTATAGGTTTGTTTGTGATGTGTAGTTATGCGTTTGTGTGCATGTCATTGGTGTGTGTGCGCATGTGTCAGTGTGTGTCTGCGTGTGCGTGCGTGTGTGTGTTTTATGTGTGCATGTCACCGTGTGTGTGCGTGTGTCAGTGCATGTCTGTGTGTGCATGCGTGTGTGTGTTTTATGTGTGCATGTCACCGTGTGTGTGCGTGTGTCAGTGCATGTCTGTGTGTGCATGCGTGTGTTTTGTGTGCGTCCGCGTTTGTTTTATGTGTGCGTGCGTGCGTGTGTTTTATGTGTGCATGTCACATGAAACAAATGCGCGCACGCACACATAAAACAAATGCGCGCATGCACACATAAAACAAATGCGCGCATGCACACATAAAGCAAATGCGCGCATGTACACATAAAACAAATGCGCGCACGTCACATAAAACAAATGCGCGCACGCACACATAAAACAAATGCGCGCACGCACATATTAAAGAAATGCGCACGCGCACACAAAACAAATGCGCAAGAGCACACAAAACAAATGCGCGCGCACAGATAAAACAAATGCACACGCACACAACACACGCACGCACACATTAAACAAATGCGCACACCCACATAAAACAAACGCGCACGCACACATAAAACACACGCATGCATACACAGACATGCACTGACAAACGCACACACACACGGTGACATGCAAACATAAAACACACGCACGCACGCACACATAAAACAAACGCGGGTTTTATAGGTTTGTTTGTGATGTGTAGTTATGCGTTTGTGTGCATATCATTGGTGTGTGTGCGCATGTGTCAGTGTGTGTCTGCGTGTGCGTGCGTGTGTGTGTTTTATGTGTGCATGTCACCGTGTGTGTGCGTGTGTCAGTGCATGTCTGTGTGTGCATGCGTGTGTTTTGTGTGCGTCCGCGTTTGTTTTATGTGTGCGTGCGTGCGTGTGTTTTATGTGTGCATGTCACATGAAACAAATGCGCGCACGCACACATAAAACAAATGCGCGCATGCACACATAAAACAAATGCGCGCATGCACACATAAAACAAATGCGCGCATGCACACATAAAGCAAATGCGCGCATGCACACATAAAACAAATGCGCGCACGTCACATAAAACAAATGCGCGCACGCACACATAAAACAAATGCGCGCACGCACATATTAAAGAAATGCGCACGCGCACACAAAACAAATGCGCAAGAGCACACAAAACAAATGCGCGCGCACAGATAAAACAAATGCACACGCACACAACACACGCACGCACACATTAAACAAATGCGCACACCCACATAAAACAAACGCGCACGCACACATAAAACACACGCATGCATACACAGACATGCACTGACAAACGCACACACACACGGTGACATGCAAACATAAAACACACGCACGCACGCACACATAAAACAAACGCGGATTTTATAGGTTTGTTTGTGATCTGTAGTTATGCGTTTGTGTGCATGTCATTGGTGTGTGTGCGCATGTGTCAGTGTGTGTCTGCGTGTGCGTGCGTGTGTGTGTTTTATGTGTGCATGTCACCGTGTGTGTGCGTGTGTCAGTGCATGTCTGTGTGTGCATGCGTGTGTGTGTTTTATGTGTGCATGTCACCGTGTGTGTGCGTGTGTCAGTGCATGTCTGTGTGTGCATGCGTGTGTTTTGTGTGCGTCCGCGTTTGTTTTATGTGTGCGTGCGTGCGTGTGTTTTATGTGTGCATGTCACATGAAACAAATGCGCGCACGCACACATAAAACAAATGCGCGCATGCACACATAAAACAAATGCGCGCATGCACACATAAAACAAATGCGCGCGCGCGCACACAAAACACACGGATGCACACACAGACATGCACTGACACACGCACACACACACGGTGACATGCACACATAAAACAAACGCGGACGCACACAAAACAATGTGCGTCAATGCTTGCGCGTGTCAACACACAACACACGCACGCACACATTAAACAAATGCGCACACCCACATTAAACAAACGCGCACGCACACATAAAACACACGCATGCATACACAGACATGCACTGACAAACGCACACACACACGGTGACATGCAAACATAAAACACACGCACGCACGCACACATAATGCGTGTGTTTTGTGTGCGTCCGCGTTTGTTTTATGTGTGCGTGTGTGCGTGTGTTTTATGTGTGCATGTCACATGAAACAAATGCGCGCACGCACACATAAAACAAATGCGCGCATGCACACATAAAACAAATGCGCGCATGCACACATAAAGCAAATGCGCGCATGCACACATAAAACAAATGCGCGCACGTCACATAAAACAAATGCGCGCACGCACACATAAAACAAATGCGCGCACGCACATATTAAAGAAATGCGCACGCGCACACAAAACAAATGCGCAAGAGCACACAAAACAAATGCGCGCGCACAGATAAAACAAATGCACACGCACACAACACACGCACACATTAAACAAATGCGCACACCCACATTAAACAAACGCGCACGCACACATAAAACACACGCATGCATACACAGACATGCACTGACAAACGCACACACACACGGTGACATGCAAACATAAAACACACGCACGCACGCACACATAAAACAAACGCGGGTTTTATAGGTTTGTTTGTGATGTGTAGTTATGCGTTTGTGTGCATGTCATTGGTGTGTGTGCGCATGTGTCAGTGTGTGTCTGCGTGTGCGTGCGTGTGTGTGTTTTATGTGTGCATGTCACCGTGTGTGTGCGTGTGTCAGTGCATGTCTGTGTGTGCATGCGTGTGTTTTGTGTGCGTCCGCGTTTGTTTTATGTGTGCGTGCGTGCGTGTGTTTTATGTGTGCATGTCACATGAAACAAATGCGCGCACGCACACATAAAACAAATGCGCGCATGCACACATAAAACAAATGCGCGCATGCACACATAAAGCAAATGCGCGCATGCACACATAAAACAAATGCGCGCACGTCACATAAAACAAATGCGCGCACGCACACATAAAACAAATGCGCGCACGCACATATTAAAGAAATGCGCACGCGCACACAAAACAAATGCGCAAGAGCACACAAAACAAATGCGCGCGCACAGATAAAACAAATGCACACGCACACAACACACGCACGCACACATTAAACAAATGCGCACACCCACATAAAACAAACGCGCACGCACACATAAAACACACGCATGCATACACAGACATGCACTGACAAACGCACACACACGGTGACATGCAAACATAAAACACACGCACGCACGCACACATAAAACAAACGCGGATTTTATAGGTTTGTTTGTTATCTGTAGTTATGCGTTTGTGTGCATGTCATTGGTGTGTGTGCGCATGTGTCAGTGTGTGTCTGCGTGTGCGTGCGTGTGTGTGTTTTATGTGTGCATGTCACCGTGTGTGTGCGTGTGTCAGTGCATGTCTGTGTGTGCATGCGTGTGTGTGCTTTATGTGTGCATGTCACCGTGTGTGTGCGTGTGTCAGTGCATGTCTGTGTGTGCATGCGTGTGTTTTGTGTGCGTCCGCGTTTGTTTTATGTGTGCGTGCGTGCGTGTGTTTTATGTGTGCATGTCACATGAAACAAATGCGCGCACGCACACATAAAACAAATGCGCGCATGCACACATAAAACAAATGCGCGCATGCACACATAAAACAAATGCGCGCGCGCGCACACAAAACACACGGATGCACACACAGACATGCACTGACACACGCACACACACACGGTGACATGCACACATAAAACAAACGCGGACGCACACAAAACAAACGCGCACGCACACATAAAACACACGCATGCATACATAGACATGCACTGACAAACGCACACACACACGGTGACATGCAAACATAAAACACACGCACGCACGAACACATAAAACAAACGCGGATTTTTTTTAGAATAGAATAGAATAGAAAAGCTTTATTCATCCCCAGAGGGGAAACACACTTTCACAACAGCGCAGATTAAAAAAAATATATATAGGTTTGTTTGTGATGTGTAGTTATGCGTTTGTGTGCATGTCACTGGTGTGTGTGCGCATGTGTCAGTGTGCGTCTGCGTGTGCGTGCGTGTGTGTGTTTTATGTGTGCATGTCACCGTGTGTGTGTGCGTGTGTCAGTGCATGTCTGTGTGTGCATGCGTGTGTTTAATGTGTGCGTGCGCGTTTGTTTTGTGTGCGTCCGCGTTTGTTTTATGTGTGCGTGCGTGCGTGTGTTTATGTGTGCATGTCACCGTGTGTGTGGGCGTGTGTCAGTGCATGTCTGTGTGTGCATGCGTGTGTTTTAGGTGTGCGTGCGCGTTTCTTTGATGTGTGCGTCCGCGTTTGTTTTATGTGTGCGTGCGTGCGTGTGTTTTATGTGTGCATGTCACCGTGTGTGTGTGCGTTTGTCAGTGCATGTCCGTGTACGCATGCGTGTGTTTTATGTGTGCGTGCGCGTTTGTTTTATGTGGGTGTGCGCATTTGTTTAATGTGTGCGTTCGTGCACAGTAAATTTCCAAGTGTCAAAAAGGAAGTGTTAATGTATTTTAACTATTTCATAGACTGGTTTAACTCTTCCAGATGTAACACAACAACAACAGGTGTAAAACGTGGCTCCTCCCCCTGCAGTGCTGTTGTCAATATCCAGAGTTAAAACCCAGGTGTTATTTATTCAGTGTAAAAAGTGAATGAACACTGTCAAGGGTCAATTTAACAATATTCAGTGTTAATATCTTAATATGCTCCGCCCATTTCAAATGATCCAGAAGTTTCTAGAGTAATTGGACCTCATGGACCACCGCCATGTTTCCATTGGTAAAGACTGTGGTAAGTCTCTCCATCTGCTGACTTATATTTAAATGAATTAAACGATTTATACAATTGTATTCACCGTGACTGTACTACCATTCGCTTTTTAGACTTCTAATGTAGATGAATTGCTATGTGGTTCACCAACATTAAGTTACATTCTATTACTTGTAATGCGGTACAGTTAACCTGCGCAGTGAACACCACGTGTAGACACTTGTAACCAATACCACTATGGATTATTGTGTATATTCGGTTTATGGTGCTCGCTCAAAACAACAGATATATATGCTGTCTGTACATGCGCGCGCCAGTAAGTACGGTAGATCATTCCCGCGCCACTCCCCCTCTGTCAGGCTTTAGTTTTTAGTAATGTAACCCAGCCGTTTATTTGTCGTTTTATGTTTCAATTATTTTCACTGGAAGTATATAATTAAACCCAGTTGTTATTTTCGTGTTTTATGTTTTATTACTTTTCAATGCATGTATCGCATCAAGACACTGTCGCTTTAAGACGGCCATTGTTTTTTACCTGCGTTCCACGGATGAGACGCGTGGTGTTCAGATGCTTCAGCGGCTCAGAGACTGAGACACGTGTAAGTAAGTAAGTAAGTAAGTAATATTTATTTATATAGCGCTTTTCGAGACCAGGGTCACAAAGCGCTTTAACAATCAAAAACAATACTCAAAACAGTACATACTTCAAAGATCAAGACAACACCGAGAACAACAAGTTCGAGAAATTCAAGGAAAAGCCTGAACAAATAGAAACGTCTTAAGATGTTTCTTAAAGGAGTCAGTAGACTCCATCAAGCGCAAAGAGAGAGGAAGATTGTTCCAAAGCTTAGGAGCAACAGCCTGAAAAGATTTCTCTCCTCTGGTCCTGAGCCGTGTGCGTGGAACCATCAGTAGATTCTGATCCACAGACCTCAGAGACCGAGCTGGGGTGTAAGGCTGGATCAGATCAGTGATGTAAGGAGGAGCCTGACCATGAATAGCTCTGAAAGTAAGAACCAGAATTTTAAAGTTGATCCTGAAAGAAACTGGAAGCCAGTGAAGAGTTTTAAGGATCGGAGAAATGTGAGTTCTCCTACTTGAGCGGGTCAGAATTCTCGCTGCAGAGTTCTGAATCAACTGCAGACGAGACAGCTCCTTCTTGTTAAGACATGAAAACAAACCGTTACAATAGTCCAGACGAGAAGAAACAAACGCATGGATTACAAGCTCCAGATCATGTTGTGACAACATTTTCCTAAGTTTAGAGATTTTTCTCAGTTGAAGGAAACAGTTTCTGGTCAGTTTTCTGCAGTGTTGAACAAGAGACATGTCTTTATCAAATACAACACCCAGGTTTCTCAGGCTCAGTTTGACAGACTGACCTAAGTCACCCAAGTACTGACTCAACCATGGAATCTTATCATCAGGAGCAATCACCAGAGTTTCAGTTTTGTCCACATTAAGCTGTAAAGTGTGCCAACGCTCCTGCAATTTTACTGAATACACTCGCTTATCACTCCTAGGTGAGCCTAAACAATACGTTTATATTATTGTTTATATTGCTGTGTGTAAATGAATGTTGTGTCGAAGCAGCTATTTAAGTTTTTGTGTGAAACTTGAAGCATTGTTTTATAACTTTATTCAAGTGTATATTTTCGATAGTATTTTATATTGTACTGTTTCACTTTGTTTTGAAAGTAAGTTGCACTTTATATTTTGTTATCGCGTGGTGTTCAGATGCTTCAGCGGCTCAGAGTTCACCGCATCTGTTATTTAACACGCCGATTAAACGTTCGTGCTGTTGTATGGTTAACAAGCGTTGAATGTGTTGAAGGTGCCGTAGCTAAGAATCTTGAATATTAATAAAATAAATCGCCTACCATGACCCACCAATATAGCAAACTTTTTATTGGAATATAAATATATTTTCGTCCTTCAAAATAACAAACAAAATACGTGTGTGAGTTACATTATAATTTAAAAAAGCTAAGTTTTAGCGAACTAGCTCTCGTGTTAACGCACCACAGAAAGTTACATTACACGCAATGAAACATTATTTCTGAGTCTTAAAGCAATAATGATATCTTACCTCAATAGACGAGTGACGCGCACCTGATTCCGTCAAGTTATGCACAAACGTGAGGATAAAATGCGATCGATCTTTGTCAACAAGTGTGACGTCATCATCCGGAAGTTGCGTATGCGGCAATTTGAAAACTTTTTAGCTAACGCTAAATTTAAACTAAACTTAACTCGGTCTTTATACAAGCACGCATCTACTATTGTATTCATGGCGCTTTTAAACAAACAAGCACAATATCTCATTGTATTCCTGTGGTGTGACGTCACCGCTGCAGGATCAGTTGATTAGCATGTGTGACGTCACCCCTGCAGACTCGCGATTAATGTTGACAAACGTCACGTAGACGCTCATAATCGCAGCTAAATAAAAAGAAAACATATGTCCATAAACGCAATCTCAATGAAAGCTTCTATTTTCATAGAAAAGCGCACCGGATTATAAAGAGGATCAAGCGAAATAGCACAGACTTTATTTTACTCATTCATAAAACAATGTCAACATTATGGAGTTGAAACACCTAAAAATATACAATATAGTCACTTTTACAGGACCTTTTAAGCATGTTTTAATCCGCGAGAGCTTCTTGACTTCCGCGATGCGTAAACAATCCAAGCTCCAAAAAATTAAAATTAAGCATTTTTACCGATTTATATTCACTCTGTACCTCCTTAAAGTGGTTTGAGGTCGTTAAGCACAATCAGGATTAGAATCACACTGTTGACATTAAACATTTCAAATGAGCTTCATAGTTGTAGAATTACGGTAGCCAAATGAAACAGCGACACGTCACGTTACCAAGGCAACGAAGAGATGGGCGACGCGTCAAATGTAACCCGGGTCGTTTGAATCCGACGTCGGGGGGTGCTCTGTATAATACTGGGTGACCCGTGCGTGTCAATGCGTGCGCGCGTGTCAATGTGCGTCAATACGTGTGTGTCAATGTGCGTCAATGTGCGTCAATACGTGTGTGTGTGTCAATGTGCGTCAATGCGTGCGGGTGTGTCAATGCGTATAGACGTGTGTTTATATGTGTGTACATATATGTGTGTATGTGTATAGACGTGTGTGTGTATATATGTGTGTGTATGTGTATAGACGTGTGTGTGTATATATATGTGTGTATGTGTATAGACGTGTGTGTGTGTATATATGTGTGTGTATAGACGTGTGTGTATATATATGTGTGTATGTGTATAGACGTGTGTGTATATGTGTGTATGTGTATAGACGTGTGTGTGTGTGTGTGTGTGTGTATATATATATACGTGTGTGTGTTTATATATGTGTGTATGTGTATAGACGTGTGTGTGTATATATATGTGTGTATATGTGTGTATGTGTATAGACGTGTGTGTGTGTATATGTGTGTATGTGTATAGACGTGTGTGTATATATATGTGTGTATATGTGTGTATGTGTATAGACGTGTGTGTATATATATGTGTGTATGTGTATAGACGTGTGTGTGTATATGTATATGTGTGTATGTGTATAGACGTGTGTGTGTGTGTGTGTGTGTGTGTGTATATACTGTATATATATTGTAACGATCCTGTTTGTTCTGTTCATTAATGTTGCGGGCACTTTAAGAAGGTGAGTCTGTGCGCATGCGCAGTTGTTGTTAGAGAGATTTCGCGTTCAACTAGTGGTGTGAAGAACGAGCGGCGTTGGTTGTGGCCGAAACAATAACCTCTCTGTGAGTACAGCGAACAAAGAAACAATATCTGTGCAAGACAACCGTCTGGTCATGTGTGGAGGACCAAACGTTACATTGGTGTCAGAAGCGACTTTTTCGGACCTGCTCCTGAGGCGAAGCTAACGGTTATTAGCAACGAACTTTGCTAACGAACGTCCCCGGTATGTACGGGAAAGTGAAGAGCGAAAGTGAGGAGATGGACGTTGGTGCGAGACGACGGGACCATGCTCAACAGTTAAGAGACGCTGTGTTACAACTCTCAGAAGAAGAATGTGCGTCAATGCGTGCGCCAATGTGCAGCAACTGGGCTTCATCAAGTATCAAACAGATCACACATCACACCTACCATGATTTTGTTCAATGAGATGAAAACTTATTTGATGTTCAATCCAGTGTTCAGGTTGACTTCAGTGCTTATGTTTTAGTAGAAGTGAAGCTGTGGTGCTTTAGTTTAATACATGGACACAGCACTAAACTTTGTTGTTGGTTGTTAGTTGTTTTTTTAGATTTTGGGATCAACCGTCACTTTTTAGTAATGGGAGAATTATTTCTCTGCACTGTGCGAGTCGTCCCAGAGCCATTGTTCAGCCTGAAGCCAATACGTTTTTAGGTTGAAAAGTTTGCCCCCCTGAAAAAATGTAATGCCCCCCCTTAAATGTTTTTCTGCAGCCGGGTCTGTCAGTGTTATACTAGATCCACTCAGTATAAACTGTTGTCAACATTGAAGTCAAATCATCTCCAGAAATGATACTTTGTGATGAAGTCTTAATGTTAAAAGAGACAAATGTAATAATATCTTTAATGAATCAATTCATGTACATTTATATCAAACCTGCTATTCCCTGCATGATGGGATCAGAAACACTAGAATTCTACTTTCTCGGGACGTTTTAGATTTACAACGACGACATCATTAAAAGTGTGAACTGCAGTCACACTGCAAGTTTATGTCCATAATCCTTAGATATTCTCTCCAAATGAGAACAATTTAACAGAAGAGTTTAACATTACCTTGGCTGTAGTCATGCTCTGTAGACAGAAGCTTCACCTGCACAGGTGATCTCATTAGCTCGTCCTGTCTCTCCACCTGCACGCAAAGCAACTTGTACTCTCTGCTGCCCTCTAGTGTTGCTTAAACGATTTATTATGTCCAATAAACAAACCTACAGAAAGACTTAACAGTGTGGGTCTTTCTTTTTATTTCAAGGGTCCCCATTTTATCTCAAACATCAATATAGCTAATATTTAACACTAATTGGTAAATATCAAACATGTATGCTTCATTACAGTTGAAACAATTGTTCTCTGGTAACAAATATTTATCATTAAACATGTGTGTTCATGTATGATCCATGGCACTCATCATGATGGACAAATATGATGGAAAAACATTCTATTAGTGTCAGTACAGTACAGGAGGTTGGAAATCAACCACGCATTTGCGCATGCGTTGTCCACCTACAAGGAGGTTTATAACGGTCAGACGCGGAAGAATCTACGAAACTATCACTGATAGATTCTCAAAAATCATCTGATATTAAATGATCTTTTCTCTCAAGGATAAGGATGTTGAAGGAGTGACGTCACAGTGTCCACTGTTGAAGGATAAGGATGTTGAGTGTCCAGCTGGAAGGAGCACAGGTACATGTTGTGGTTTATTAAAGTCTCTTTTCATTTTATTGACATCGGTAAATGTAACGCTAAGTTTAAGTGAAGGTATCAAGACCTGTCGCCCTTCCCAGCTATCTTCTAAATAATCCACGGAGGAAAAATTCAGAAAAAAAAGTCTTATATAGATCCAGAGCGGTCCGTAATAGGAACAAAAAAACAAAACAGGCACTCGGGGCGAAGGCAGGGCACTTCTGGAGATCGGGGTCCCAACAGCAACTAAAACAAAAAGACAAAAGGACTCACTTGAGTAAATAAAAGTGCTGACAACGTCAGGAGTATCCAAAGGATTATCCAGTTGTGATTCAAAGGCGAGGAGCGAGATCGAAAGGACAGCCAACCTGGTCTGGAAACGCAATACTCTGGCGAGTTCTTCCGGGTAGAGACGCTCCTTATCAATGGGAAGAACCCGCCACTCCATCATCCCCAGCCGCGCACCTGCCAGCGTCTGTCACTCAAAACACAGGACACATGAAAACGGAAAACCACCTTCAAAATAAAACAAAAGAACATAAGCATGACACTTGTATGTTGATTCTATCAAATGTATTCTGCCTATTTTAAATGTTGACCTTTTTTCTTATAAGAGTAACTGTCAGGAGTCTTGATGTAAAACGTCACTCAAATGTGTCATTTATTTATTTCTCTCACAGGATTCAGAGTCAATGTTCATTGCACAGAATTTCCATCTCCGTCCTGCACTGTCTGTGATGATGGAACTTACATGGACAAATTGAACCGAGAGAAACATGGTTTCAAGTGTCTCGTCTGTACTGAAGGTAAAGTTTGTTCTTCACTAGAATGATGAGTTGGTCAGTATGTAGATGTGATGTAGAATTTGTTATTGACTAACAGGACTGAGAGAGATCAGATCCTGTACCTTCACAGCAAACACCAAGTGTGAACCTCTGGAGGGTTTTTTCTGTGTGGACGGCTCAGTGGACACATGTGTGGCAGCACAGCAACACTCCACATGTGAACCAGGACAGTTCATCATCAGAGCAGGCGAGTTTCACATCCAACATGTGAAATGCAAGAGTGCAGAAACTATAAGACACACACAATGTTCTTCACAGGAACGTCCTCCACAGACACTGAGTGTGGAACCTGCAGTGAAGGAACATTTTCAAATGGAACGTTCACGTCATGTCAGGATCACAAACAGTGAGTGAAGCTTCACAAATGTTTGCTCCAGATGTTTTCTTCTAAACTGTCTCCACTTGTCTTTGTAGATGTTCAACATATCTACGAGAAGGAACTATTTCTTCTGACTCTGTATGTCGAGAAGGTTTGACACCAGGAGAAGTGGCTGGAATTATTGTTGCTGTGATCGTTCTACTGATCACATGTTCTGTAGTTTATTGGTATAAAAAAAGAAAAAGAGGTAAAAAACAAATGCATTCATAAAAATCACATTATTATATTGATTTGTGTTTATCTGGAGTCATTTCCTTGAATTATTTTTCTCCTTAACCAGATGGAAAAGAGTTCAAGAGAAGAAGGAAGGTATGTAAGAATGTTTTTTAGTCATTTATCAAAGTGATTTAATGTTTAAATGTAATGTTGATTAATTTTGCAAATGTCATCACTTGTACAATTAAAATGAATGTCAATTTTGGTTTAATATCTTCAGCACTGCAGTATTTGTGCATCAGAGAAACGATCATTATTTCTTATTAGGAGGTGGCAGTGGGAATGAATGAATGTATGGATTCAACGGAGCATCCGTGAGAATTTCAATTAGTTTGAGCTTTTTTTTTAATCTAAACTGACTTATTTTTTTCTTGTCTTAGATCAATTTATTCATCTGAGAATAAGTCCGATGAAGTGGAACATGTTCCACTGATGGTAGAACCCGGGGAAGACCCAGAACACACTGAAGAAGCATGTTCCTCCACTGGGCTGGAAACACAGGGGGGTCCTCCAGAAAGAGCTGGACGATGTAACTGGGGAGAAGAAAGTATGGACCTCTCTGCTGAAGCTGCTGCCCCCGTGACAAGAATCCAGATAAACAGACCAGAGATAGCAGACGTTGAATATGAACTAATTGGACACGAGGATATTAAAGTAGATTGTTCAGTCATTCAATAGAATGTTTGAGTTTTATACAACATGAAAAATGTGTTCATAAATGATGTGTTCAGTGAACATAACATATTTCTGGCTGTTTTCATTTGCCTGTGTGTGTAGCTTAGTCTGTGATATAGAAAACAGTTTCTGTCAAAGCTTTCATTAATCTCATAAATGGCTGATCAGTTAAACATCAGCCAGGTTTGAGGATGTACTTCACTCCACAGCCGTCAGTGTTGCTTGTTCTTTCACTGCCCTTTTTGTGAGGTCACCAAATTCAGACCAGCACAGATGGACAAAACCCAACAGCACATACAAAGCCACTTGAGAAAGGCAATCATCATGGAGGTGTGTACAGTATATGTTTAGTTAGTTCCTCGTATATTGCATCATAAAAGTCTAACCGTTTACATTTTTATGTTTGACAGACTATCCGATACACAGATGTGGGCTGCAGACCAGAACCTCACGTCCATTGTCATGTGCGTGTCAATGTGTGTCAATGCGCGCGTGTGTCAATGTGCGTCAATGCTTGCGCGAGTGTCAATGTGCGTCAATGCTTGCGTGCGTGTCAATGCGTGTGCGTGTGTCAATATGCTTGCGCGCGTGTCAATGTGCGTCAATGCTTGCGCGCGTGTCAATGTGCGTCAATGCGCGCGTGCGTGTCAATGTGCGTCAATGCGCCCGTGCGTGTCAATGCGTGTGCGTGCGTCAATATGCGCGCGAGTGTCAATGTGCGTCAATGCTTGCGCGCGTGTCAATGTGCGTCAATGCTTGCGCGTGTGTCAATGTGCGTCAATGCTTGCGCGTGTCAACACACAACACACGCACGCACACATTAAACAAATGCGCACACCCACATTAAACAAACGCGCACGCACACATAAAACACACGCATGCATACACAGACATGCACTGACAAACGCACACACACACGGTGACATGCAAACATAAAACACACGCACGCACGCACACATAAAACAAACGCGGATTTTATAGGTTTGTTTGTGATGTGTAGTTATGCGTTTGTGTGCATGTCATTGGTGTGTGTGCGCATGTGTCAGTGTGTCTGCGTGTGCGTGCGTGTGTGTGTTTTATGTGTGCATGTCACCGTGTGTGTGCGTGTGTCAGTGCATGTCTGTGTGTGCATGCGTGTGTTTTGTGTGCGTCCGCGTTTGTTTTATGTGTGCGTGCGTGCGTGTGTTTTATGTGTGCATGTCACATGAAACAAATGCGCGCACGCACACATAAAACAAATGCGCGCATGCACACATAAAACAAATGCGCGCATGCACACATAAAGCAAATGCGCGCATGCACACATAAAACAAATGCGCGCATGCACACATAAAACAAATGCGCGCACGTCACATAAAACAAATGCGCGCACGCACACATAAAACAAATGCGCGCACGCACATATTAAAGAAATGCGCACGCGCACACAAAACAAAGGCGCAAGAGCACACAAAACAAATGCGCGGGCACAGATAAAACAAATGCACACGCACACAACACACGCACGCACACATTAAACAAATGCGCACACCCACAAAAAACAAACGCGCACGCACACATAAAACACACGCATGCATACACAGACATGCACTGACAAACGCACACACACACGGTGACATGCAAACATAAAACACACGCACGCACGCACACATAAAACAAACGCGGGTTTTATAGGTTTGTTTGTGATGTGTAGTTATGCGTTTGTGTGCATGTCATTGGTGTGTGTGCGCATGTGTCAGTGTGTGTCTGCGTGTGCGTGCGTGTGTGTGTTTTATGTGTGCATGTCACCGTGTGTGTGCGTGTGTCAGTGCATGTCTGTGTGTGCATGCGTGTGTTTTGTGTGCGTCCGCGTTTGTTTTATGTGTGCGTGCGTGCGTGTGTTTTATGTGTGCATGTCACATGAAACAAATGCGCGCACGCACACATAAAACAAATGCGCGCATGCACACATAAAACAAATGCGCGCATGCACACATAAAACAAATGCGCGCATGCACACATAAAGCAAATGCGCGCATGCACACATAAAACAAATGCGCGCACGTCACATAAAACAAATGCGCGCACGCACACATAAAACAAATGCGCGCACGCACATATTAAAGAAATGCGCACGCGCACACAAAACAAATGCGCAAGAGCACACAAAACAAATGCGCGCGCACAGATAAAACAAATGCACACGCACACAACACACGCACGCACACATTAAACAAATGCGCACACCCACATAAAACAAACGCGCACGCACACATAAAACACACGCATGCACTGACAAACGCACACACACACGGTGACATGCAAACATAAAACACACGCACGCACGCACACATAAAACAAACGCGGATTTTATAGGTTTGTTTGTGATCTGTAGTTATGCGTTTGTGTGCATGTCATTGGTGTGTGTGCGCATGTGTCAGTGTGTGTCTGCGTGTGCGTGCGTGTGTGTGTTTTATGTGTGCATGTCACCGTGTGTGTGCGTGTGTCAGTGCATGTCTGTGTGTGCATGCGTGTGTGTGTTTTATGTGTGCATGTCACCGTGTGTGTGCGTGTGTCAGTGCATGTCTGTGTGTGCATGCGTGTGTTTTGTGTGCGTCCGCGTTTGTTTTATGTGTGCGTGCGTGCGTGTGTTTTATGTGTGCATGTCACATGAAACAAATGCGCGCACGCACACATAAAACAAATGCGCGCATGCACACATAAAACAAATGCGCGCATGCACACATAAAACAAATGCGCGCGCGCGCACACAAAACACACGGATGCACACACAGACATGCACTGACACACGCACACACACACGGTGACATGCACACATAAAACAAACGCGGACGCACACAAAACAATGTGCGTCAATGCTTGCGCGTGTCAACACACAACACACGCACGCACACATTAAACAAATGCGCACACCCACATTAAACAAACGCGCACGCACACATAAAACACACGCATGCATACACAGACATGCACTGACAAACGCACACACACACGGTGACATGCAAACATAAAACACACGCACGCACGCACACATAATGCGTGTGTTTTGTGTGCGTCCGCGTTTGTTTTATGTGTGCGTGCGTGCGTGTGTTTTATGTGTGCATGTCACATGAAACAAATGCGCGCACGCACACATAAAACAAATGCGCGCATGCACACATAAAACAAATGCGCGCATGCACACATAAAACAAATGCGCGCATGCACACATAAAACAAATGCGCGCACGTCACATAAAACAAATGCGCGCACGTCACATAAAACAAATGCGCGCACGTCACATAAAACAAATGCGCGCACGCACACATAAAACAAATGCGCGCATGCACACATAAAACAAATGCGCGCATGCACACATAAAACAAATGCGCGCATGCACACATAAAACAAATGCGCGCACGTCACATAAAACAAATGCGCGCACGCACACATAAAACAAATGCGCGCACGCACATATTAAAGAAATGCGCACGCGCACACAAAACAAATGCGCAAGAGCACACAAAACAAATGCGCGCGCACAGATAAAACAAATGCACACGCACACAACACACGCACGCACACATTAAACAAATGCGCACACCCACATAAAACAAACGCGCACGCACACATAAAACACACGTATGCATACACAGACATGCACTGACAAAAACACACACACACGGTGACATGCAAACATAAAACACACGCACGCACGCACACATAAAACAAACGCGGGTTTTATAGGTTTGTTTGTGATGTGTAGTTATGCGTTTGTGTGCATGTCATTGGTGTGTGTGCGCATGTGTCAGTGTGTGTCTGCGTGTGCGTGCGTGTGTGTGTGTGTTTTATGTGTGCATGTCACCGTGTGTGTGCGTGTGTCAGTGCATGTCTGTGTGTGCATTCGTGTGTTTTGTGTGCGTCCGCGTTTGTTTTATGTGTGCGTGCGTGCGTGTGTTTTATGTGTGCATGTCACATGAAACAAATGCGCGCACGCACACATAAAACAAATGCGCGCATGCACACATAAAACAAATGCGCGCATGCACACATAAAACAAATGCGCGCATGCACACATAAAGCAAATGCGCGCATGCACACATAAAACAAATGCGCGCCCGTCACATAAAACAAATGCGCGCACGCACACATAAAACAAATGCGCGCACGCACATATTAAAGAAATGCGCACGCGCACACAAAACAAATGCGCAAGAGCACACAAAACAAATGCGCGCGCACAGATAAAACAAATGCACACGCACACAACACACGCACGCACACATTAAACAAATGCGCACACCCACATAAAACAAACGCGCACGCACACATAAAACACACGCATGCATACACAGACATGCACTGACAAACGCACACACACACGGTGACATGCAAACATAAAACACACGCACGCACGCACACATAAAACAAACGCGGATTTTATAGGTTTGTTTGTGATCTGTAGTTATGCGTTTGTGTGCATGTCATTGGTGTGTGTGCGCATGTGTCAGTGTGTGTCTGCGTGTGCGTGCGTGTGTGTGTTTTATGTGTGCATGTCACCGTGTGTGTGCGTGTGTCAGTGCATGTCTGTGTGTGCATGCGTGTGTGTGTTTTATGTGTGCATGTCACCGTGTGTGTGTGCGTGTGTCAGTGCATGTCTGTGTGTGCATGCGTGTGTTTAATGTGTGCGTGCGCGTTTGTTTTGTGTGCGTCCGCGTTTGTTTTATGTGTGCGTGCGTGCGTGTGTTTATGTGTGCATGTCACCGTGTGTGTGGGCGTGTGTCAGTGCATGTCTGTGTGTGCATGCGTGTGTTTTATGTGTGCGTGCGCGTTTGTTTTATGTGGGTGTGCGCATTTGTTTAATGTGTGCGTTCGTGCACAGTAAATTTCCAAGTGTCAAAAAGGAAGTGTTAATGTATTTTAACTATTTCATAGACTGGTTTAACTCTTCCAGATGTAACACAACAACAACAGGTGTAAAACGTGGCTCCTCCCCCTGCAGTGCTGTTGTCAATATCCAGAGTTAAAACCCAGGTGTTATTTATTCAGTGTAAAAAGTGAATGAACACTGTCAAGGGTCAATTTAACAATATTCAGTGTTAATATCTTAATATGCTCCGCCCATTTCAAATGATCCAGAAGTTTCTAGAGTAATTGGACCTCATGGACCACCGCCATGTTTCCATTGGTAAAGACTGTGGTAAGTCTCTCCATCTGCTGACTTATATTTAAATGAATTAAACGATTTATACAATTGTATTCACCGTGACTGTACTACCATTCGCTTTTTAGACTTCTAATGTAGATGAATTGCTATGTGGTTCACCAACATTAAGTTACATTCTATTACTTGTAATGCGGTACAGTTAACCTGCGCAGTGAACACCACGTGTAGACACTTGTAACCAATACCACTATGGATTATTGTGTATATTCGGTTTATGGTGCTCGCTCAAAACAACAGATGTATATGCTGTCTGTACATGCGCGCGCCAGTAAGTACGGTAGTTCATTCCCGCGCCACTCCCCCTCTGTCAGGCTTTAGTTTTTAGTAATGTAACCCAGCCGTTTATTTGTCGTTTTATGTTTCAATTATTTTCACTGGAAGTATATAATTAAACCCAGTTGTTATTTTCGTGTTTTATGTTTTATTACTTTTCAATGCATGTATCGCATCAAGACACTGTCGCTTTAAGACGGCCATTGTTTTTTACCTGCGTTCCACGGATGAGACGCGTGGTGTTCAGATGCTTCAGCGGCTCAGAGACTGAGACACGTGTAAGTAAGTAAGTAAGTAAGTAATATTTATTTATATAGCGCTTTTCGAGACCAGGGTCACAAAGCGCTTTAACAATCAAAAACAATACTCAAAACAGTACATACTTCAAAGATCAAGACAACACCGAGAACAACAAGTTCGAGAAATTCAAGGAAAAGCCTGAACAAATAGAAACGTCTTAAGATGTTTCTTAAAGGAGTCAGTAGACTCCATCAAGCGCAAAGAGAGAGGAAGATTGTTCCAAAGCTTAGGAGCAACAGCCTGAAAAGATTTCTCTCCTCTGGTCCTGAGCCGTGTGCGTGGAACCATCAGTAGATTCTGATCCACAGACCTCAGAGACCGAGCTGGGGTGTAAGGCTGGATCAGATCAGTGATGTAAGGAGGAGCCTGACCATGAATAGCTCTGAAAGTAAGAACCAGAATTTTAAAGTTGATCCTGAAAGAAACTGGAAGCCAGTGAAGAGTTTTAAGGATCGGAGAAATGTGAGTTCTCCTACTTGAGCGGGTCAGAATTCTCGCTGCAGAGTTCTGAATCAACTGCAGACGAGACAGCTCCTTCTTGTTAAGACATGAAAACAAACCGTTACAATAGTCCAGACGAGAAGAAACAAACGCATGGATTACAAGCTCCAGATCATGTTGTGACAACATTTTCCTAAGTTTAGAGATTTTTCTCAGTTGAAGGAAACAGTTTCTGGTCAGTTTTCTGCAGTGTTGAACAAGAGACATGTCTTTATCAAATACAACACCCAGGTTTCTCAGGCTCAGTTTGACAGACTGACCTAAGTCACCCAAGTACTGACTCAACCATGGAATCTTATCATCAGGAGCAATCACCAGAGTTTCAGTTTTGTCCACATTAAGCTGTAAAGTGTGCCAACGCTCCTGCAATTTTACTGAATACACTCGCTTATCACTCCTAGGTGAGCCTAAACAATACGTTTATATTATTGTTTATATTGCTGTGTGTAAATGAATGTTGTGTCGAAGCAGCTATTTAAGTTTTTGTGTGAAACTTGAAGCATTGTTTTATAACTTTATTCAAGTGTATATTTTCGATAGTATTTTATATTGTACTGTTTCACTTTGTTTTGAAAGTAAGTTGCACTTTATATTTTGTTATCGCGTGGTGTTCAGATGCTTCAGCGGCTCAGAGTTCACCGCATCTGTTATTTAACACGCCGATTAAACGTTCGTGCTGTTGTATGGTTAACAAGCGTTGAATGTGTTGAAGGTGCCGTAGCTAAGAATCTTGAATATTAATAAAATAAATCGCCTACCATGACCCACCAATATAGCAAAAACTTTTTATTGGAATATAAATATATTTTCGTCCTTCAAAATAACAAACAAAATACGTGTGTGAGTTACATTATAATTAAAAAAGCTAAGTTTTAGCGAACTAGCTCTCGTGTTAACGCACCACAGAAAGTTACATTACACGCAATGAAACATTATTTCTGAGTCTTAAAGCAATAATGATATCTTACCTCAATAGACGAGTGACGCGCACCTGATTCCGTCAAGTTATGCACAAACGTGAGGATAAAATGCGATCGATCTTTGTCAACAAGTGTGACGTCATCATCCGGAAGTTGCGTATGCGGCAATTTGAAAACTTTTTAGCTGACGCTAAATTTAAACTAAACTTAACTCGGTCTTTATACAAGCACGCATCTACTATTGTATTCATGGCGCTTTTAAACAAACAAGCACAATATCTCATTGTATTCCTGTGGTGTGACGTCACCGCTGCAGGATCAGTTGATTAGCATGTGTGACGTCACCCCTGCAGACTCGCGATTAATGTTGACAAACGTCACGTAGACGCTCATAATCGCAGCTAAATAAAAAGAAAACATATGTCCATGAACGCAATCTCAATGAAAGCTTCTATTTTCATAGAAAAGCGCACCGGATTATAAAGAGGATCAAGCGAAATAGCACAGACTTTATTTTACTCATTCATAAAACAATGTCAACATTATGGAGTTGAAACACCTAAAAATATACAATATAGTCACTTTTACAGGACCTTTTAAGCATGTTTTAATCCGCGAGAGCTTCTTGACTTCCGCGATGCGTAAACAATCCAAGCTCCAAAAAATTAAAATTAAGCATTTTTACCGATTTATATTCACTCTGTACCTCCTTAAAGTGGTTTGAGGTCGTTAAGCACAATCAGGATTAGAATCACACTGTTGACATTAAACATTTCAAATGAGCTTCATAGTTGTAGAATTACGGTAGCCAAATGAAACAGCGACACGTCACGTTACCAAGGCAACGAAGAGATGGGCGACGCGTCAAATGTAACCCGGGTCGTTTGAATCCGACGTCGGGGGGTGCTCTGTATAATACTGGGTGACCCGTGCGTGTCAATGCGTGCGCGCGTGTCAATGTGCGTCAATACGTGTGTGTCAATGTGCGTCAATGTGCGTCAATACGTGTGTGTGTGTCAATGTGCGTCAATGCGTGCGGGTGTGTCAATGCGTATAGACGTGTGTTTATATGTGTGTACATATATGTGTGTATGTGTATAGACGTGTGTGTGTATATGTGTGTGTATGTGTATAGACGTGTGTGTGTATATATATGTGTGTATGTGTATAGACGTGTGTGTGTGTATATATGTGTGTGTATAGACGTGTGTGTATATATATGTGTGTATGTGTATAGACGTGTGTGTATATGTGTGTATGTGTATAGACGTGTGTGTGTGTGTGTATATATATATACGTGTGTGTGTTTATATATGTGTGTATGTGTATAGACGTGTGTGTGTATATATATGTGTGTATATGTGTGTATGTGTATAGACGTGTGTGTGTGTATATGTGTGTATGTGTATAGACGTGTGTGTATATATGTGTGTATATGTGTGTATGTGTATAGACGTGGGTGTATATATACGTGTGTATGTGTATAGACGTGTGTGTGTATATGTATATGTGTGTATGTGTATAGACGTGTGTGTGTGTGTGTGTGTGTGTGTATATACTGTATATATATTGTAACGATCCTGTTTGTTCTGTTCATTAATGTTGCGGGCACTTTAAGAAGGTGAGTCTGTGCGCATGCGCAGTTGTTGTTAGAGAGATTTCGCGTTCAACTAGTGGTGTGAAGAACGAGCGGCGTTGGTTGTGGCCGAAACAATAACCTCTCTGTGAGTACAGCGAACAAAGAAACAATATCTGTGCAAGACAACCGTCTGGTCATGTGTGGAGGACCAAACGTTACATTGGTGTCAGAAGCGACTTTTTCGGACCTGCTCCTGAGGCGAAGCTAACGGTTATTAGCAACGAACTTTGCTAACGAACGTCCCCGGTATGTACGGGAAAGTGAAGAGCGAAAGTGAGGAGATGGACGTTGGTGCGAGACGACGGGACCATGCTCAACAGTTAAGAGACGCTGTGTTACAACTCTCAGAAGAAGAATGTGCGTCAATGCGTGCGCCAATGTGCAGCAACTGGGCTTCATCAAGTATCAAACAGATCACACATCACACCTACCATGATTTTGTTCAATGAGATGAAAACTTATTTGATGTTCAATCCAGTGTTCAGGTTGACTTCAGTGCTTATGTTTTAGTAGAAGTGAAGCTGTGGTGCTTTAGTTTAATACATGGACACAGCACTAAACTTTGTTGTTGGTTGTTAGTTGTTTTTTTAGATTTTGGGATCAACCGTCACTTTTTAGTAATGGGAGAATTATTTCTCTGCACTGTGCGAGTCGTCCCAGAGCCATTGTTCAGCCTGAAGCCAATACGTTTTTAGGTTGAAAAGTTTGCCCCCCTGAAAAAATGTAATGCCCCCCCTTAAATGTTTTTCTGCAGCCGGGTCTGTCAGTGTTATACTAGATCCACTCAGTATAAACTGTTGTCAACATTGAAGTCAAATCATCTCCAGAAATGATACTTTGTGATGAAGTCTTAATGTTAAAAGAGACAAATGTAATAATATCTTTAATGAATCAATTCATGTACATTTATATCAAACCTGCTATTCCCTGCATGATGGGATCAGAAACACTAGAATTCTACTTTCTCGGGACGTTTTAGATTTACAACGACGACATCATTAAAAGTGTGAACTGCAGTCACACTGCAAGTTTATGTCCATAATCCTTAGATATTCTCTCCAAATGAGAACAATTTAACAGAAGAGTTTAACATTACCTTGGCTGTAGTCATGCTCTGTAGACAGAAGCTTCACCTGCACAGGTGATCTCATTAGCTCGTCCTGTCTCTCCACCTGCACGCAAAGCAACTTGTACTCTCTGCTGCCCTCTAGTGTTGCTAAAACGATTTATTATGTCCAATAAACAAACCTACAGAAAGACTTAACAGTGTGGGTCTTTCTTTTTATTTCAAGGGTCCCCATTTTATCTCAAACATCAATATAGCTAATATTTAACACTAATTGGTAAATATCAAACATGTATGCTTCATTACAGTTGAAACAATTGTTCTCTGGTAACAAATATTTATCATTAAACATGTGTGTTCATGTATGATCCATGGCACTCATCATGATGGACAAATATGATGGAAAAACATTCTATTAGTGTCAGTACAGTACACGAGGTTGGAAATCAACCACGCATTTGCGCATGCGTTGTCCACCTACAAGGAGGTTTATAACGGTCAGACGCGGAAGAATCTACGAAACTATCACTGATAGATTCTCAAAAATCATCTGATATTAAATGATCTTTTCTCTCAAGGATAAGGATGTTGAAGGAGTGACGTCACAGTGTCCACTGTTGAAGGATAAGGATGTTGAGTGTCCAGCTGGAAGGAGCACAGGTACATGTTGTGGTTTATTAAAGTCTCTTTTCATTTTATTGACATCGGTAAATGTAACGCTAAGTTTAAGTGAAGGTATCAAGACCTGTCGCCCTTCCCAGCTATCTTCTAAATAATCCACGGAGGAAAAATTCAGAAAAAAAAGTCTTATATAGATCCAGAGCGGTCCGTAATAGGAACAAAAAAACAAAACAGGCACTCGGGGCGAAGGCAGGGCACTTCTGGAGATCGGGGTCCCAACAGCAACTAAAACAAAAAGACAAAAGGACTCACTTGAGTAAATAAAAGTGCTGACAACGTCAGGAGTATCCAAAGGATTATCCAGTTGTGATTCAAAGGCGAGGAGCGAGATCGAAAGGACAGCCAACCTGGTCTGGAAACGCAATACTCTGGCGAGTTCTTCCGGGTAGAGACGCTCCTTATCAATGGGAAGAACCCGCCACTCCATCATCCCCAGCCGCGCACCTGCCAGCGTCTGTCACTCAAAACACAGGACACATGAAAACGGAAAACCACCTTCAAAATAAAACAAAAGAACATAAGCATGACACTTGTATGTTGATTCTATCAAATGTATTCTGCCTATTTTAAATGTTGACCTTTTTTCTTATAAGAGTAACTGTCAGGAGTCTTGATGTAAAACGTCACTCAAATGTGTCATTTATTTATTTCTCTCACAGGATTCAGAGTCAATGTTCATTGCACAGAATTTCCATCTCCGTCCTGCACTGTCTGTGATGATGGAACTTACATGGACAAATTGAACCGAGAGAAACATGGTTTCAAGTGTCTCGTCTGTACTGAAGGTAAAGTTTGTTCTTCACTAGAATGATGAGTTGGTCAGTATGTAGATGTGATGTAGAATTTGTTATTGACTAACAGGACTGAGAGAGATCAGATCCTGTACCTTCACAGCAAACACCAAGTGTGAACCTCTGGAGGGTTTTTTCTGTGTGGACGGCTCAGTGGACACATGTGTGGCAGCACAGCAACACTCCACATGTGAACCAGGACAGTTCATCATCAGAGCAGGCGAGTTTCACATCCAACATGTGAAATGCAAGAGTGCAGAAACTATAAGACACACACAATGTTCTTCACAGGAACGTCCTCCACAGACACTGAGTGTGGAACCTGCAGTGAAGGAACATTTTCAAATGGAACGTTCACGTCATGTCAGGATCACAAACAGTGAGTGAAGCTTCACAAATGTTTGCTCCAGATGTTTTCTTCTAAACTGTCTCCACTTGTCTTTGTAGATGTTCAACATATCTACGAGAAGGAAGTATTTCTTCTGACTCTGTATGTCGAGAAGGTTTGACACCAGGAGAAGTGGCTGGAATTATTGTTGCTGTGATCGTTCTACTGATCACATGTTCTGTAGTTTATTGGTATAAAAAAAGAAAAAGAGGTAAAAAACAAATGCATTCATAAAAATCACATTATTATATTGATTTGTGTTTATCTGGAGTCATTTCCTTGAATTATTTTTCTCCTTAACCAGATGGAAAAGAGTTCAAGAGAAGAAGGAAGGTATGTAAGAATGTTTTTTAGTCATTTATCAAAGTGATTTAATGTTTAAATGTAATGTTGATTAATTTTGCAAATGTCATCACTTGTACAATTAAAATGAATGTCAATTTTGGTTTAATATCTTCAGCACTGCAGTATTTGTGCATCAGAGAAACGATCATTATTTCTTATTAGGAGGTGGCAGTGGGAATGAATGAATGTATGGATTCAACGGAGCATCCGTGAGAATTTCAATTAGTTTGAGCTTTTTTTTAAATCTAAACTGACTTATTTTTTTCTTGTCTTAGATCAATTTATTCATCTGAGAATAAGTCCGATGAAGTGGAACATGTTCCACTGATGGTAGAACCCGGGGAAGACCCAGAACACACTGAAGAAGCATGTTCCTCCACTGGGCTGGAAACACAGGGGGGTCCTCCAGAAAGAGCTGGACGATGTAACTGGGGAGAAGAAAGTATGGACCTCTCTGCTGAAGCTGCTGCCCCCGTGACAAGAATCCAGATAAACAGACCAGAGATAGCAGACGTTGAATATGAACTAATTGGACACGAGGATATTAAAGTAGATTGTTCAGTCATTCAATAGAATGTTTGAGTTTTATACAACATGAAAAATGTGTTCATAAATGATGTGTTCAGTGAACATAACATATTTCTGGCTGTTTTCATTTGCCTGTGTGTGTAGCTTAGTCTGTGATATAGAAAACAGTTTCTGTCAAAGCTTTCATTAATCTCATAAATGGCTGATCAGTTAAACATCAGCCAGGTTTGAGGATGTACTTCACTCCACAGCCGTCAGTGTTGCTTGTTCTTTCACTGCCCTTTTTGTGAGGTCACCAAATTCAGACCAGCACAGATGGACAAAACCCAACAGCACATACAAAGCCACTTGAGAAAGGCAATCATCATGGAGGTGTGTACAGTATATGTTTAGTTAGTTCCTCGTATATTGCATCATAAAAGTCTAACCGTTTACATTTTTATGTTTGACAGACTATCCGATACACAGATGTGGGCTGCAGACCAGAACCTCACGTCCATTGTCATGTGCGTGTCAATGTGTGTCAATGCGCGCGTGTGTCAATGTGCGTCAATGCTTGCGCGCGTGTCAATGTGCGTCAATGCTTGCGTGCGTGTCAATGCGTGTGCGTGTGTCAATATGCTTGCGCGCGTGTCAATGTGCGTCAATGCTTGCGCGCGTGTCAATGTGCGTCAATGCGCGCGTGCGTGTCAATGTGCGTCAATGCGCCCGTGCGTGTCAATGCGTGTGCGTGCGTCAATATGCGCGCGAGTGTCAATGTGCGTCAATGCGCCCGTGCGTGTCAATGCGTGTGCGTGCGTCAATATGCGCGCGAGTGTCAATGTGCGTCAATGCTTGCGCGCGTGTCAATGTGCGTCAATGCTTGCGCGTGTGTCAATGTGCGTCAATGCTTGCGCGTGTCAACACACAACACACGCACGCACACATTAAACAAATGCGCACACCCACATTAAACAAACGCGCACGCACACATAAAACACACGCATGCATACACAGACATGCACTGACAAACGCACACACACACGGTGACATGCAAACATAAAACACACGCACGCACGCACACATAAAACAAACGCGGATTTTATAGGTTTGTTTGTGATGTGTAGTTATGCGTTTGTGTGCATGTCATTGGTGTGTGTGCGCATGTGTCAGTGTGTGTCTGCGTGTGCGTGCGTGTGTGTGTTTTATGTGTGCATGTCACCGTGTGTGTGCGTGTGTCAGTGCATGTCTGTGTGTGCATGCGTGTGTTTTGTGTGCGTCCGCGTTTGTTTTATGTGTGCGTGCGTGCGTGTGTTTTATGTGTGCATGTCACATGAAACAAATGCGCGCACGCACACATAAAACAAATGCGCGCATGCACACATAAAACAAATGCGCGCATGCACACATAAAGCAAATGCGCGCATGCACACATAAAGCAAATGCGCGCATGCACACATAAAACAAATGCGCGCACGTCACATAAAACAAATGCGCGCACGCACACATAAAACAAATGCGCGCACGCACATATTAAAGAAATGCGCACGCGCACACAAAACAAATGCGCAAGAGCACACAAAACAAATGCGCGCGCACAGATAAAACAAATGCACACGCACACAACACACGCACGCACACATTAAACAAATGCGCACACCCACATAAAACAAACGCGCACGCACACATAAAACACACGCATGCATACACAGACATGCACTGACAAACGCACACACACACGGTGACATGCAAACATAAAACACACGCACGCACGCACACATAAAACAAACGCGGGTTTTATAGGTTTGTTTGTGATGTGTAGTTATGCGTTTGTGTGCATGTCATTGGTGTGTGTGCGCATGTGTCAGTGTGTGTCTGCGTGTGCGTGCGTGTGTGTGTTTTATGTGTGCATGTCACCGTGTGTGTGCGTGTGTCAGTGCATGTCTGTGTGTGCATGCGTGTGTTTTGTGTGCGTCCGCGTTTGTTTTATGTGTGCGTGCGTGTGTTTTATGTGTGCATGTCACATGAAACAAATGCGCGCACGCACATATAAACCAAATGCGCGCATGCACACATAAAACAAATGCGCGCATGCACACATAAAACAAATGCGCGCATGCACACATAAAGCAAATGCGCGCATGCACACATAAAACAAATGCGCGCACGTCACATAAAACAAATGCGCGCACGCACACATAAAACAAATGCGCGCACGCACATATTAAAGAAATGCGCACGCGCACACAAAACAAATGCGCAAGAGCACACAAAACAAATGCGCGCGCACAGATAAAACAAATGCACACGCACACAACACACGCACGCACACATTAAACAAATGCGCACACCCACATAAAACAAACGCGCACGCACACATAAAACACACGCATGCATACACAGACATGCACTGACAAACGCACACACACACGGTGACATGCAAACATAAAACACACGCACGCACGCACACATAAAACAAACGCGGATTTTATAGGTTTGTTTGTGATGTGTAGTTATGCGTTTGTGTGCATGTCATTGGTGTGTGTGCGCATGTGTCAGTGTGTGTCTGCGTGTGCGTGCGTGTGTGTGTTTTATGTGTGCATGTCACCGTGTGTGTGCGTGTGTCAGTGCATGTCTGTGTGTGCATGCGTGTGTGTGTTTTATGTGTGCATGTCACCGTGTGTGTGCGTGTGTCAGTGCATGTCTGTGTGTGCATGCGTGTGTTTTGTGTGCGTCCGCGTTTGTTTTATGTGTGCGTGCGTGCGTGCGTGCGTGTGTTTTATGTGTGCATGTCACATGAAACAAATGCGCGCACGCACACATAAAACAAATGCGCGCATGCACACATAAAACAAATGCGCGCATGCACACATAAAACAAATGCGCGCGCGCGCACACAAAACACACGGATGCACACACAGACATGCACTGACACACGCACACACACACGGTGACATGCACACATAAAACAAACGCGGACGCACACAAAACAATGTGCGTCAATGCTTGCGCGTGTCAACACACAACACACGCACGCACACATTAAACAAATGCGCACACCCACATTAAACAAACGCGCACGCACACATAAAACACACGCATGCATACACAGACATGCACTGACAAACGCACACACACACGGTGACATGCAAACATAAAACACACGCACGCACGCACACATAATGCGTGTGTTTTGTGTGCGTCCGCGTTTGTTTTATGTGTGCGTGCGTGCGTGTGTTTTATGTGTGCATGTCACATGAAACAAATGCGCGCACGCACACATAAAACAAATGCGCGCATGCACACATAAAACAAATGCGCGCATGCACACATAAAGCAAATGCGCGCATGCACACATAAAACAAATGCGCGCACGTCACATAAAACAAATGCGCGCACGCACACATAAAACAAATGCGCGCACGCACATATTAAAGAAATGCGCACGCGCACACAAAAACAAATGCGCAAGAGCACACAAAACAAATGCGCGCGCACAGATAAAACAAATGCACACGCACACAACACACGCACGCACACATTAAACAAATGCGCACACCCACATAAAACAAACGCGCACGCACACATAAAACACACGCATGCATACACAGACATGCACTGACAAACGCACACACACACGGTGACATGCAAACATAAAACACACGCACGCACGCACACATAAAACAAACGCGGGTTTTATAGGTTTGTTTGTGATGTGTAGTTATGCGTTTGTGTGCATGTCATTGGTGTGTGTGCGCATGTGTCAGTGTGTGTCTGCGTGTGCGTGCGTGTGTGTGTGTGTTTTATGTGTGCATGTCACCGTGTGTGTGCGTGTGTCAGTGCATGTCTGTGTGTGCATGCGTGTGTTTTGTGTGCGTCCGCGTTTGTTTTATGTGTGCGTGCGTGCGTGTGTTTTATGTGTGCATGTCACATGAAACAAATGCGCGCACGCACACATAAAACAAATGCGCGCATGCACACATAAAACAAATGCGCGCATGCACACATAAAACAAATGCGCGCATGCACACATAAAGCAAATGCGCGCATGCACACATAAAACAAATGCGCGCACGTCACATAAAACAAATGCGCGCACGCACACATAAAACAAATGCGCGCACGCACATATTAAAGAAATGCGCACGCGCACACAAAACAAATGCGCAAGAGCACACAAAACAAATGCGCGCGCACAGATAAAACAAATGCACACGCACACAACACACGCACGCACACATTAAACAAATGCGCACACCCACATAAAACAAACGCGCACGCACACATAAAACACACGCATGCATACACAGACATGCACTGACAAACGCACACACACACGGTGACATGCAAACATAAAACACACGCGGATTTTATAGGTTTGTTTGTGATGTGTAGTTATGCGTTTGTGTGCATGTCATTGGTGTGTGTGCGCATGTGTCAGTGTGTGTCTGCGTGTGCGTGCGTGTGTGCGTTTTATGTGTGCATGTCACCGTGTGTGTGCGTGTGTCAGTGCATGTCTGTGTGTGCATGCGTGTGTGTGTTTTATGTGTGCATGTCACCGTGTGTGTGCGTGTGTCAGTGCATGTCTGTGTGTGCATGCGTGTGTTTTGTGTGCGTCCGCGTTTGTTTTATGTGTGCGTGCGTGCGTGTGTTTTATGTGTGCATGTCACATGAAACAAATGCGCGGACGCACACATAAAACAAATGCGCGCATGCACACATAAAACAAATGCGCGCATGCACACATAAAACAAATGCGCGCGCGCGCACACAAAACACACGGATGCACACACAGACATGCACTGACACACGCACACACACACGGTGACATGCACACATAAAACAAACGCGGACGCACACAAAACAAACGCGCACGCACACATAAAACACACGCATGCATACATAGACATGCACTGACAAACGCACACACACACGGTGACATGCAAACATAAAACACACGCACGCACGAACACATAAAACAAACGCGGATTTTTTTTAGAATAGAATAGAATAGAAAAGCTTTATTCATCCCCAGAGGGGAAACACACTTTCACAACAGCGCAGATTAAAAAAAATATATATAGGTTTGTTTGTGATGTGTAGTTATGCGTTTGTGTGCATGTCACTGGTGTGTGTGCGCATGTGTCAGTGTGTGTCTGCGTGTGCATGCGTGTGTTTTAGGTGTGCGTGCGCGTTTCTTTGATGTGTGCGTCCGCGTTTGTTTTATGTGTGCGTGCGTGCGTGTGTTTTATGTGTGCATGTCACCGTGTGTGTGTGCGTTTGTCAGTGCATGTCCGTGTACGCATGCGTGTGTTTTATGTGTGCGTGCGCGTTTGTTTTATGTGGGTGTGCGCATTTGTTTAATGTGTGCGTTCGTGCACAGTAAATTTCCAAGTGTCAAAAAGGAAGTGTTAATGTATTTTAACTATTTCATAGACTGGTTTAACTCTTCCAGATGTAACACAACAACAACAGGTGTAAAACGTGGCTCCTCCCCCTGCAGTGCTGTTGTCAATATCCAGAGTTAAAACCCAGGTGTTATTTATTCAGTGTAAAAAGTGAATGAACACTGTCAAGGGTCAATTTAACAATATTCAGTGTTAATATCTTAATATGCTCCGCCCATTTCAAATGATCCAGAAGTTTCTAGAGTAATTGGACCTCATGGACCACCGCCATGTTTCCATTGGTAAAGACTGTGGTAAGTCTCTCCATCTGCTGACTTATATTTAAATTAATTAAACGATTTATACAATTGTATTCACCGTGACTGTACTACCATTCGCTTTTTAGACTTCTAATGTAGATGAATTGCTATGTGGTTCACCAACATTAAGTTACATTCTATTACTTGTAATGCGGTACAGTTAACCTGCGCAGTGAACACCACGTGTAGACACTTGTAACCAATACCACTATGGATTATTGTGTATATTCGGTTTATGGTGCTCGCTCAAAACAACAGATGTATATGCTGTCTGTACATGCGCGCGCCAGTAAGTACGGTAGTTCATTCCCGCGCCACTCCCCCTCTGTCAGGCTTTAGTTTTTAGTAATGTAACCCAGCCGTTTATTTGTCGTTTTATGTTTCAATTATTTTCACTGGAAGTATATAATTAAACCCAGTTGTTATTTTCGTGTTTTATGTTTTATTACTTTTCAATGCATGTATCGCATCAAGACACTGTCGCTTTAAGACGGCCATTGTTTTTTACCTGCGTTCCACGGATGAGACGCGTGGTGTTCAGATGCTTCAGCGGCTCAGAGACTGAGACACGTGTAAGTAAGTAAGTAAGTAAGTAATATTTATTTATATAGCGCTTTTCGAGACCAGGGTCACAAAGCGCTTTAACAATCAAAAACAATACTCAAAACAGTACATACTTCAAAGATCAAGACAACACCGAGAACAACAAGTTCGAGAAATTCAAGGAAAAGCCTGAACAAATAGAAACGTCTTAAGATGTTTCTTAAAGGAGTCAGTAGACTCCATCAAGCGCAAAGAGAGAGGAAGATTGTTCCAAAGCTTAGGAGCAACAGCCTGAAAAGATTTCTCTCCTCTGGTCCTGAGCCGTGTGCGTGGAACCATCAGTAGATTCTGATCCACAGACCTCAGAGACCGAGCTGGGGTGTAAGGCTGGATCAGATCAGTGATGTAAGGAGGAGCCTGACCATGAATAGCTCTGAAAGTAAGAACCAGAATTTTAAAGTTGATCCTGAAAGAAACTGGAAGCCAGTGAAGAGTTTTAAGGATCGGAGAAATGTGAGTTCTCCTACTTGAGCGGGTCAGAATTCTCGCTGCAGAGTTCTGAATCAACTGCAGACGAGACAGCTCCTTCTTGTTAAGACATGAAAACAAACCGTTACAATAGTCCAGACGAGAAGAAACAAACGCATGGATTACAAGCTCCAGATCATGTTGTGACAACATTTTCCTAAGTTTAGAGATTTTTCTCAGTTGAAGGAAACAGTTTCTGGTCAGTTTTCTGCAGTGTTGAACAAGAGACATGTCTTTATCAAATACAACACCCAGGTTTCTCAGGCTCAGTTTGACAGACTGACCTAAGTCACCCAAGTACTGACTCAACCATGGAATCTTATCATCAGGAGCAATCACCAGAGTTTCAGTTTTGTCCACATTAAGCTGTAAAGTGTGCCAACGCTCCTGCAATTTTACTGAATACACTCGCTTATCACTCCTAGGTGAGCCTAAACAATACGTTTATATTATTGTTTATATTGCTGTGTGTAAATGAATGTTGTGTCGAAGCAGCTATTTAAGTTTTTGTGTGAAACTTGAAGCATTGTTTTATAACTTTATTCAAGTGTATATTTTCGATAGTATTTTATATTGTACTGTTTCACTTTGTTTTGAAAGTAAGTTGCACTTTATATTTTGTTATCGCGTGGTGTTCAGATGCTTCAGCGGCTCAGAGTTCACCGCATCTGTTATTTAACACGCCGATTAAACGTTCGTGCTGTTGTATGGTTAACAAGCGTTGAATGTGTTGAAGGTGCCGTAGCTAAGAATCTTGAATATTAATAAAATAAATCGCCTACCATGACCCACCAATATAGCAAACTTTTTATTGGAATATAAATATATTTTCGTCCTTCAAAATAACAAACAAAATACGTGTGTGAGTTACATTATAATTAAAAAAGCTAAGTTTTAGCGAACTAGCTCTCGTGTTAACGCACCACAGAAAGTTACATTACACGCAATGAAACATTATTTCTGAGTCTTAAAGCAATAATGATATCTTACCTCAATAGACGAGTGACGCGCACCTGATTCCGTCAAGTTATGCACAAACGTGAGGATAAAATGCGATCGATCTTTGTCAACAAGTGTGACGTCATCATCCGGAAGTTGCGTATGCGGCAATTTGAAAACTTTTTAGCTGACGCTAAATTTAAACTAAACTTAACTCGGTCTTTATACAAGCACGCATCTACTATTGTATTCATGGCGCTTTTAAACAAACAAGCACAATATCTCATTGTATTCCTGTGGTGTGACGTCACCGCTGCAGGATCAGTTGATTAGCATGTGTGACGTCACCCCTGCAGACTCGCGATTAATGTTGACAAACGTCACGTAGACGCTCATAATCGCAGCTAAATAAAAAGAAAACATATGTCCATAAACGCAATCTCAATGAAAGCTTCTATTTTCATAGAAAAGCGCACCGGATTATAAAGAGGATCAAGCGAAATAGCACAGACTTTATTTTACTCATTCATAAAACAATGTCAACATTATGGAGTTGAAACACCTAAAAATATACAATATAGTCACTTTTACAGGACCTTTTAAGCATGTTTTAATCCGCGAGAGCTTCTTGACTTCCGCGATGCGTAAACAATCCAAGCTCCAAAAAATTAAAATTAAGCATTTTTACCGATTTCTATTCACTCTGTACCTCCTTAAAGTGGTTTGAGGTCGTTAAGCACAATCAGGATTAGAATCACACTGTTGACATTAAACATTTCAAATGAGCTTCATAGTTGTAGAATTACGGTAGCCAAATGAAACAGCGACACGTCACGTTACCAAGGCAACGAAGAGATGGGCGACGCGTCAAATGTAACCCGGGTCGTTTGAATCCGACGTCGGGGGGTGCTCTGTATAATACTGGGTGACCCGTGCGTGTCAATGCGTGCGCGCGTGTCAATGTGCGTCAATACGTGTGTGTCAATGTGCGTCAATGTGCGTCAATACGTGTGTGTGTGTCAATGTGCGTCAATGCGTGCGGGTGTGTCAATGCGTATAGACGTGTGTTTATATGTGTGTACATATATGTGTGTATGTGTATAGACGTGTGTGTGTATATGTGTTTGTATGTGTATAGACGTGTGTGTGTATATATATGTGTGTATGTGTATAGACGTGTGTGTGTGTATATATGTGTGTGTATAGACGTGTGTGTATATACATGTGTGTATGTGTATAGACGTGTGTGTATATGTGTGTATGTGTATAGACGTGTGTGTGTGTGTGTATATATATATACGTGTGTGTGTTTATATATGTGTGTATGTGTATAGACGTGTGTGTGTATATATATGTGTGTATATGTGTGTATGTGTATAGACGTGTGTGTGTGTATATGTGTGTATGTGTATAGACGTGTGTGTATATATATGTGTGTATATGTGTGTATGTGTATAGACGTGGGTGTATATATACGTGTGTATGTGTATAGACGTGTGTGTGTATATGTATATGTGTGTATGTGTATAGACGTGTGTGTGTGTGTGTGTGTGTGTATATATATATACGTGTGTGTGTTTATATATGTGTGTATGTGTATAGACGTGTGTGTGTATATATATGTGTGTATATGTGTGTATGTGTATAGACGTGTGTGTGTGTATATGTGTGTATGTGTATAGACGTGTGTGTATATATATGTGTGTATATGTGTGTATGTGTATAGACGTGTGTGTATATATATGTGTGTATGTGTATAGACGTGTGTGTGTATATGTATATGTGTGTATGTGTATAGACGTGTGTGTGTGTGTGTGTGTGTGTGTATATACTGTATATATATTGTAACGATCCTGTTTGTTCTGTTCATTAATGTTGCGGGCACTTTAAGAAGGTGAGTCTGTGCGCATGCGCAGTTGTTGTTAGAGAGATTTCGCGTTCAACTAGTGGTGTGAAGAACGAGCGGCGTTGGTTGTGGCCGAAACAATAACCTCTCTGTGAGTACAGCGAACAAAGAAACAATATCTGTGCAAGACAACCGTCTGGTCATGTGTGGAGGACCAAACGTTACATTGGTGTCAGAAGCGACTTTTTCGGACCTGCTCCTGAGGCGAAGCTAACGGTTATTAGCAACGAACTTTGCTAACGAACGTCCCCGGTATGTACGGGAAAGTGAAGAGCGAAAGTGAGGAGATGGACGTTGGTGCGAGACGACGGGACCATGCTCAACAGTTAAGAGACGCTGTGTTACAACTCTCAGAAGAAGAATGTGCGTCAATGCGTGCGCCAATGTGCAGCAACTGGGCTTCATCAAGTATCAAACAGATCACACATCACACCTACCATGATTTTGTTCAATGAGATGAAAACTTATTTGATGTTCAATCCAGTGTTCAGGTTGACTTCAGTGCTTATGTTTTAGTAGAAGTGAAGCTGTGGTGCTTTAGTTTAATACATGGACACAGCACTAAACTTTGTTGTTGGTTGTTAGTTGTTTTTTTAGATTTTGGGATCAACCGTCACTTTTTAGTAATGGGAGAATTATTTCTCTGCACTGTGCGAGTCGTCCCAGAGCCATTGTTCAGCCTGAAGCCAATACGTTTTTAGGTTGAAAAGTTTGCCCCCCTGAAAAAATGTAATGCCCCCCCTTAAATGTTTTTCTGCAGCCGGGTCTGTCAGTGTTATACTAGATCCACTCAGTATAAACTGTTGTCAACATTGAAGTCAAATCATCTCCAGAAATGATACTTTGTGATGAAGTCTTAATGTTAAAAGAGACAAATGTAATAATATCTTTAATGAATCAATTCATGTACATTTATATCAAACCTGCTATTCCCTGCATGATGGGATCAGAAACACTAGAATTCTACTTTCTCGGGACGTTTTAGATTTACAACGACGACATCATTAAAAGTGTGAACTGCAGTCACACTGCAAGTTTATGTCCATAATCCTTAGATATTCTCTCCAAATGAGAACAATTTAACAGAAGAGTTTAACATTACCTTGGCTGTAGTCATGCTCTGTAGACAGAAGCTTCACCTGCACAGGTGATCTCATTAGCTCGTCCTGTCTCTCCACCTGCACGCAAAGCAACTTGTACTCTCTGCTGCCCTCTAGTGTTGCTAAAACGATTTATTATGTCCAATAAACAAACCTACAGAAAGACTTAACAGTGTGGGTCTTTCTTTTTATTTCAAGGGTCCCCATTTTATCTCAAACATCAATATAGCTAATATTTAACACTAATTGGTAAATATCAAACATGTATGCTTCATTACAGTTGAAACAATTGTTCTCTGGTAACAAATATTTATCATTAAACATGTGTGTTCATGTATGATCCATGGCACTCATCATGATGGACAAATATGATGGAAAAACATTCTATTAGTGTCAGTACAGTACACGAGGTTGGAAATCAACCACGCATTTGCGCATGCGTTGTCCACCTACAAGGAGGTTTATAACGGTCAGACGCGGAAGAATCTACGAAACTATCACTGATAGATTCTCAAAAATCATCTGATATTAAATGATCTTTTCTCTCAAGGATAAGGATGTTGAAGGAGTGACGTCACAGTGTCCACTGTTGAAGGATAAGGATGTTGAGTGTCCAGCTGGAAGGAGCACAGGTACATGTTGTGGTTTATTAAAGTCTCTTTTCATTTTATTGACATCGGTAAATGTAACGCTAAGTTTAAGTGAAGGTATCAAGACCTGTCGCCCTTCCCAGCTATCTTCTAAATAATCCACGGAGGAAAAATTCAGAAAAAAAAGTCTTATATAGATCCAGAGCGGTCCGTAATAGGAACAAAAAAACAAAACAGGCACTCGGGGCGAAGGCAGGGCACTTCTGGAGATCGGGGTCCCAACAGCAACTAAAACAAAAAGACAAAAGGACTCACTTGAGTAAATAAAAGTGCTGACAACGTCAGGAGTATCCAAAGGATTATCCAGTTGTGATTCAAAGGCGAGGAGCGAGATCGAAAGGACAGCCAACCTGGTCTGGAAACGCAATACTCTGGCGAGTTCTTCCGGGTAGAGACGCTCCTTATCAATGGGAAGAACCCGCCACTCCATCATCCCCAGCCGCGCACCTGCCAGCGTCTGTCACTCAAAACACAGGACACATGAAAACGGAAAACCACCTTCAAAATAAAACAAAAGAACATAAGCATGACACTTGTATGTTGATTCTATCAAATGTATTCTGCCTATTTTAAATGTTGACCTTTTTTCTTATAAGAGTAACTGTCAGGAGTCTTGATGTAAAACGTCACTCAAATGTGTCATTTATTTATTTCTCTCACAGGATTCAGAGTCAATGTTCATTGCACAGAATTTCCATCTCCGTCCTGCACTGTCTGTGATGATGGAACTTACATGGACAAATTGAACCGAGAGAAACATGGTTTCAAGTGTCTCGTCTGTACTGAAGGTAAAGTTTGTTCTTCACTAGAATGATGAGTTGGTCAGTATGTAGATGTGATGTAGAATTTGTTATTGACTAACAGGACTGAGAGAGATCAGATCCTGTACCTTCACAGCAAACACCAAGTGTGAACCTCTGGAGGGTTTTTTCTGTGTGGACGGCTCAGTGGACACATGTGTGGCAGCACAGCAACACTCCACATGTGAACCAGGACAGTTCATCATCAGAGCAGGCGAGTTTCACATCCAACATGTGAAATGCAAGAGTGCAGAAACTATAAGACACACACAATGTTCTTCACAGGAACGTCCTCCACAGACACTGAGTGTGGAACCTGCAGTGAAGGAACATTTTCAAATGGAACGTTCACGTCATGTCAGGATCACAAACAGTGAGTGAAGCTTCACAAATGTTTGCTCCAGATGTTTTCTTCTAAACTGTCTCCACTTGTCTTTGTAGATGTTCAACATATCTACGAGAAGGAAGTATTTCTTCTGACTCTGTATGTCGAGAAGGTTTGACACCAGGAGAAGTGGCTGGAATTATTGTTGCTGTGATCGTTCTACTGATCACATGTTCTGTAGTTTATTGGTATAAAAAAAGAAAAAGAGGTAAAAAACAAATGCATTCATAAAAATCACATTATTATATTGATTTGTGTTTATCTGGAGTCATTTCCTTGAATTATTTTTCTCCTTAACCAGATGGAAAAGAGTTCAAGAGAAGAAGGAAGGTATGTAAGAATGTTTTTTAGTCATTTATCAAAGTGATTTAATGTTTAAATGTAATGTTGATTAATTTTGCAAATGTCATCACTTGTACAATTAAAATGAATGTCAATTTTGGTTTAATATCTTCAGCACTGCAGTATTTGTGCATCAGAGAAACGATCATTATTTCTTATTAGGAGGTGGCAGTGGGAATGAATGAATGTATGGATTCAACGGAGCATCCGTGAGAATTTCAATTAGTTTGAGCTTTTTTTTAAATCTAAACTGACTTATTTTTTTCTTGTCTTAGATCAATTTATTCATCTGAGAATAAGTCCGATGAAGTGGAACATGTTCCACTGATGGTAGAACCCGGGGAAGACCCAGAACACACTGAAGAAGCATGTTCCTCCACTGGGCTGGAAACACAGGGGGGTCCTCCAGAAAGAGCTGGACGATGTAACTGGGGAGAAGAAAGTATGGACCTCTCTGCTGAAGCTGCTGCCCCCGTGACAAGAATCCAGATAAACAGACCAGAGATAGCAGACGTTGAATATGAACTAATTGGACACGAGGATATTAAAGTAGATTGTTCAGTCATTCAATAGAATGTTTGAGTTTTATACAACATGAAAAATGTGTTCATAAATGATGTGTTCAGTGAACATAACATATTTCTGGCTGTTTTCATTTGCCTGTGTGTGTAGCTTAGTCTGTGATATAGAAAACAGTTTCTGTCAAAGCTTTCATTAATCTCATAAATGGCTGATCAGTTAAACATCAGCCAGGTTTGAGGATGTACTTCACTCCACAGCCGTCAGTGTTGCTTGTTCTTTCACTGCCCTTTTTGTGAGGTCACCAAATTCAGACCAGCACAGATGGACAAAACCCAACAGCACATACAAAGCCACTTGAGAAAGGCAATCATCATGGAGGTGTGTACAGTATATGTTTAGTTAGTTCCTCGTATATTGCATCATAAAAGTCTAACCGTTTACATTTTTATGTTTGACAGACTATCCGATACACAGATGTGGGCTGCAGACCAGAACCTCACGTCCATTGTCATGTGCGTGTCAATGTGTGTCAATGCGCGCGTGTGTCAATGTGCGTCAATGCTTGCGCGCGTGTCAATGTGCGTCAATGCTTGCGTGCGTGTCAATGCGTGTGCGTGTGTCAATATGCTTGCGCGCGTGTCAATGTGCGTCAATGCTTGCGCGCGTGTCAATGTGCGTCAATGCGCCCGTGCGTGTCAATGCGTGTGCGTGCGTCAATATGCGCGCGAGTGTCAATGTGCGTCAATGCTTGCGCGCGTGTCAATGTGCGTCAATGCTTGCGCGTGTGTCAATGTGCGTCAATGCTTGCGCGTGTCAACACACAACACACGCACGCACACATTAAACAAATGCGCACACCCACATTAAACAAACGCGCACGCACACATAAAACACACGCATGCATACACAGACATGCACTGACAAACGCACACACACACGGTGACATGCAAACATAAAACACACGCACGCACGCACACATAAAACAAACGCGGATTTTATAGGTTTGTTTGTGATGTGTAGTTATGCGTTTGTGTGCATGTCATTGGTGTGTGTGCGCATGTGTCAGTGTGTGTCTGCGTGTGCGTGCGTGTGTGTGTTTTATGTGTGCATGTCACCGTGTGTGTGCGTGTGTCAGTGCATGTCTGTGTGTGCATGCGTGTGTGTGTTTTATGTGTGCATGTCACCGTGTGTGTGCGTGTGTCAGTGCATGTCTGTGTGTGCATGCGTGTGTTTTGTGTGCGTCCGCGTTTGTTTTATGTGTGCGTGCGTGCGTGTGTTTTATGTGTGCATGTCACATGAAACAAATGCGCGCACGCACACATAAAACAAATGCGCGCATGCACACATAAAACAAATGCGCGCATGCACACATAAAGCAAATGCGCGCATGTACACATAAAACAAATGCGCGCACGTCACATAAAACAAATGCGCGCACGCACACATAAAACAAATGCGCGCACGCACATATTAAAGAAATGCGCACGCGCACACAAAACAAATGCGCAAGAGCACACAAAACAAATGCGCGCGCACAGATAAAACAAATGCACACGCACACAACACACGCACGCACACATTAAACAAATGCGCACACCCACATAAAACAAACGCGCACGCACACATAAAACACACGCATGCATACACAGACATGCACTGACAAACGCACACACACACGGTGACATGCAAACATAAAACACACGCACGCACGCACACATAAAACAAACGCGGGTTTTATAGGTTTGTTTGTGATGTGTAGTTATGCGTTTGTGTGCATATCATTGGTGTGTGTGCGCATGTGTCAGTGTGTGTCTGCGTGTGCGTGCGTGTGTGTGTTTTATGTGTGCATGTCACCGTGTGTGTGCGTGTGTCAGTGCATGTCTGTGTGTGCATGCGTGTGTTTTGTGTGCGTCCGCGTTTGTTTTATGTGTGCGTGCGTGCGTGTGTTTTATGTGTGCATGTCACATGAAACAAATGCGCGCACGCACACATAAAACAAATGCGCGCATGCACACATAAAACAAATGCGCGCATGCACACATAAAACAAATGCGCGCATGCACACATAAAGCAAATGCGCGCATGCACACATAAAACAAATGCGCGCACGTCACATAAAACAAATGCGCGCACGCACACATAAAACAAATGCGCGCACGCACATATTAAAGAAATGCGCACGCGCACACAAAACAAATGCGCAAGAGCACACAAAACAAATGCGCGCGCACAGATAAAACAAATGCACACGCACACAACACACGCACGCACACATTAAACAAATGCGCACACCCACATAAAACAAACGCGCACGCACACATAAAACACACGCATGCATACACAGACATGCACTGACAAACGCACACACACACGGTGACATGCAAACATAAAACACACGCACGCACGCACACATAAAACAAACGCGGATTTTATAGGTTTGTTTGTGATCTGTAGTTATGCGTTTGTGTGCATGTCATTGGTGTGTGTGCGCATGTGTCAGTGTGTGTCTGCGTGTGCGTGCGTGTGTGTGTTTTATGTGTGCATGTCACCGTGTGTGTGCGTGTGTCAGTGCATGTCTGTGTGTGCATGCGTGTGTGTGTTTTATGTGTGCATGTCACCGTGTGTGTGCGTGTGTCAGTGCATGTCTGTGTGTGCATGCGTGTGTTTTGTGTGCGTCCGCGTTTGTTTTATGTGTGCGTGCGTGCGTGTGTTTTATGTGTGCATGTCACATGAAACAAATGCGCGCACGCACACATAAAACAAATGCGCGCATGCACACATAAAACAAATGCGCGCATGCACACATAAAACAAATGCGCGCGCGCGCACACAAAACACACGGATGCACACACAGACATGCACTGACACACGCACACACACACGGTGACATGCACACATAAAACAAACGCGGACGCACACAAAACAAACGCGCACGCACACATAAAACACACGCATGCATACATAGACATGCACTGACAAACGCACACACACACGGTGACATGCAAACATAAAACACACGCACGCACGAACACATAAAACAAACGCGGATTTTTTTTAGAATAGAATAGAATAGAAAAGCTTTATTCATCCCCAGAGGGGAAACACACTTTCACAACAGCGCAGATTAAAAAAAATATATATAGGTTTGTTTGTGATGTGTAGTTATGCGTTTGTGTGCATGTCACTGGTGTGTGTGCGCATGTGTCAGTGTGCGTCTGCGTGTGCGTGCGTGTGTGTGTTTTATGTGTGCATGTCACCGTGTGTGTGTGCGTGTGTCAGTGCATGTCTGTGTGTGCATGCGTGTGTTTAATGTGTGCGTGCGCGTTTGTTTTGTGTGCGTCCGCGTTTGTTTTATGTGTGCGTGCGTGCGTGTGTTTATGTGTGCATGTCACCGTGTGTGTGGGCGTGTGTCAGTGCATGTCTGTGTGTGCATGCGTGTGTTTTAGGTGTGCGTGCGCGTTTCTTTGATGTGTGCGTCCGCGTTTGTTTTATGTGTGCGTGCGTGCGTGTGTTTTATGTGTGCATGTCACCGTGTGTGTGTGCGTTTGTCAGTGCATGTCCGTGTACGCATGCGTGTGTTTTATGTGTGCGTGCGCGTTTGTTTTATGTGGGTGTGCGCATTTGTTTAATGTGTGCGTTCGTGCACAGTAAATTTCCAAGTGTCAAAAAGGAAGTGTTAATGTATTTTAACTATTTCATAGACTGGTTTAACTCTTCCAGATGTAACACAACAACAACAGGTGTAAAACGTGGCTCCTCCCCCTGCAGTGCTGTTGTCAATATCCAGAGTTAAAACCCAGGTGTTATTTATTCAGTGTAAAAAGTGAATGAACACTGTCAAGGGTCAATTTAACAATATTCAGTGTTAATATCTTAATATGCTCCGCCCATTTCAAATGATCCAGAAGTTTCTAGAGTAATTGGACCTCATGGACCACCGCCATGTTTCCATTGGTAAAGACTGTTGTAAGTCTCTCCATCTGCTGACTTATATTTAAATGAATTAAACGATTTATACAATTGTATTCACCGTGACTGTACTACCATTCGCTTTTTAGACTTCTAATGTAGATGAATTGCTATGTGGTTCACCAACATTAAGTTACATTCTATTACTTGTAATGCGGTACAGTTAACCTGCGCAGTGAACACCACGTGTAGACACTTGTAACCAATACCACTATGGATTATTGTGTATATTCGGTTTATGGTGCTCGCTCAAAACAACAGATATATATGCTGTCTGTACATGCGCGCGCCAGTAAGTACGGTAGATCATTCCCGCGCCACTCCCCCTCTGTCAGGCTTTAGTTTTTAGTAATGTAACCCAGCCGTTTATTTGTCGTTTTATGTTTCAATTATTTTCACTGGAAGTATATAATTAAACCCAGTTGTTATTTTCGTGTTTTATGTTTTATTACTTTTCAATGCATGTATCGCATCAAGACACTGTCGCTTTAAGACGGCCATTGTTTTTTACCTGCGTTCCACGGATGAGACGCGTGGTGTTCAGATGCTTCAGCGGCTCAGAGACTGAGACACGTGTAAGTAAGTAAGTAAGTAAGTAATATTTATTTATATAGCGCTTTTCGAGACCAGGGTCACAAAGCGCTTTAACAATCAAAAACAATACTCAAAACAGTACATACTTCAAAGATCAAGACAACACCGAGAACAACAAGTTCGAGAAATTCAAGGAAAAGCCTGAACAAATAGAAACGTCTTAAGATGTTTCTTAAAGGAGTCAGTAGACTCCATCAAGCGCAAAGAGAGAGGAAGATTGTTCCAAAGCTTAGGAGCAACAGCCTGAAAAGATTTCTCTCCTCTGGTCCTGAGCCGTGTGCGTGGAACCATCAGTAGATTCTGATCCACAGACCTCAGAGACCGAGCTGGGGTGTAAGGCTGGATCAGATCAGTGATGTAAGGAGGAGCCTGACCATGAATAGCTCTGAAAGTAAGAACCAGAATTTTAAAGTTGATCCTGAAAGAAACTGGAAGCCAGTGAAGAGTTTTAAGGATCGGAGAAATGTGAGTTCTCCTACTTGAGCGGGTCAGAATTCTCGCTGCAGAGTTCTGAATCAACTGCAGACGAGACAGCTCCTTCTTGTTAAGACATGAAAACAAACCGTTACAATAGTCCAGACGAGAAGAAACAAACGCATGGATTACAAGCTCCAGATCATGTTGTGACAACATTTTCCTAAGTTTAGAGATTTTTCTCAGTTGAAGGAAACAGTTTCTGGTCAGTTTTCTGCAGTGTTGAACAAGAGACATGTCTTTATCAAATACAACACCCAGGTTTCTCAGGCTCAGTTTGACAGACTGACCTAAGTCACCCAAGTACTGACTCAACCATGGAATCTTATCATCAGGAGCAATCACCAGAGTTTCAGTTTTGTCCACATTAAGCTGTAAAGTGTGCCAACGCTCCTGCAATTTTACTGAATACACTCGCTTATCACTCCTAGGTGAGCCTAAACAATACGTTTATATTATTGTTTATATTGCTGTGTGTAAATGAATGTTGTGTCGAAGCAGCTATTTAAGTTTTTGTGTGAAACTTGAAGCATTGTTTTATAACTTTATTCAAGTGTATATTTTCGATAGTATTTTATATTGTACTGTTTCACTTTGTTTTGAAAGTAAGTTGCACTTTATATTTTGTTATCGCGTGGTGTTCAGATGCTTCAGCGGCTCAGAGTTCACCGCATCTGTTATTTAACACGCCGATTAAACGTTCGTGCTGTTGTATGGTTAACAAGCGTTGAATGTGTTGAAGGTGCCGTAGCTAAGAATCTTGAATATTAATAAAATAAATCGCCTACCATGACCCACCAATATAGCAAACTTTTTATTGGAATATAAATATATTTTCGTCCTTCAAAATAACAAACAAAATACGTGTGTGAGTTACATTATAATTTAAAAAAGCTAAGTTTTAGCGAACTAGCTCTCGTGTTAACGCACCACAGAAAGTTACATTACACGCAATGAAACATTATTTCTGAGTCTTAAAGCAATAATGATATCTTACCTCAATAGACGAGTGACGCGCACCTGATTCCGTCAAGTTATGCACAAACGTGAGGATAAAATGCGATCGATCTTTGTCAACAAGTGTGACGTCATCATCCGGAAGTTGCGTATGCGGCAATTTGAAAACTTTTTAGCTAACGCTAAATTTAAACTAAACTTAACTCGGTCTTTATACAAGCACGCATCTACTATTGTATTCATGGCGCTTTTAAACAAACAAGCACAATATCTCATTGTATTCCTGTGGTGTGACGTCACCGCTGCAGGATCAGTTGATTAGCATGTGTGACGTCACCCCTGCAGACTCGCGATTAATGTTGACAAACGTCACGTAGACGCTCATAATCGCAGCTAAATAAAAAGAAAACATATGTCCATAAACGCAATCTCAATGAAAGCTTCTATTTTCATAGAAAAGCGCACCGGATTATAAAGAGGATCAAGCGAAATAGCACAGACTTTATTTTACTCATTCATAAAACAATGTCAACATTATGGAGTTGAAACACCTAAAAATATACAATATAGTCACTTTTACAGGACCTTTTAAGCATGTTTTAATCCGCGAGAGCTTCTTGACTTCCGCGATGCGTAAACAATCCAAGCTCCAAAAAATTAAAATTAAGCATTTTTACCGATTTATATTCACTCTGTACCTCCTTAAAGTGGTTTGAGGTCGTTAAGCACAATCAGGATTAGAATCACACTGTTGACATTAAACATTTCAAATGAGCTTCATAGTTGTAGAATTACGGTAGCCAAATGAAACAGCGACACGTCACGTTACCAAGGCAACGAAGAGATGGGCGACGCGTCAAATGTAACCCGGGTCGTTTGAATCCGACGTCGGGGGGTGCTCTGTATAATACTGGGTGACCCGTGCGTGTCAATGCGTGCGCGCGTGTCAATGTGCGTCAATACGTGTGTGTCAATGTGCGTCAATGTGCGTCAATACGTGTGTGTGTGTCAATGTGCGTCAATGCGTGCGGGTGTGTCAATGCGTATAGACGTGTGTTTATATGTGTGTACATATATGTGTGTATGTGTATAGACGTGTGTGTGTATATATGTGTGTGTATGTGTATAGACGTGTGTGTGTATATATATGTGTGTATGTGTATAGACGTGTGTGTGTGTATATATGTGTGTGTATAGACGTGTGTGTATATATATGTGTGTATGTGTATAGACGTGTGTGTATATGTGTGTATGTGTATAGACGTGTGTGTGTGTGTGTGTGTGTGTATATATATATACGTGTGTGTGTTTATATATGTGTGTATGTGTATAGACGTGTGTGTGTATATATATGTGTGTATATGTGTGTATGTGTATAGACGTGTGTGTGTGTATATGTGTGTATGTGTATAGACGTGTGTGTATATATATGTGTGTATATGTGTGTATGTGTATAGACGTGTGTGTATATATATGTGTGTATGTGTATAGACGTGTGTGTGTATATGTATATGTGTGTATGTGTATAGACGTGTGTGTGTGTGTGTGTGTGTATATACTGTATATATATTGTAACGATCCTGTTTGTTCTGTTCATTAATGTTGCGGGCACTTTAAGAAGGTGAGTCTGTGCGCATGCGCAGTTGTTGTTAGAGAGATTTCGCGTTCAACTAGTGGTGTGAAGAACGAGCGGCGTTGGTTGTGGCCGAAACAATAACCTCTCTGTGAGTACAGCGAACAAAGAAACAATATCTGTGCAAGACAACCGTCTGGTCATGTGTGGAGGACCAAACGTTACATTGGTGTCAGAAGCGACTTTTTCGGACCTGCTCCTGAGGCGAAGCTAACGGTTATTAGCAACGAACTTTGCTAACGAACGTCCCCGGTATGTACGGGAAAGTGAAGAGCGAAAGTGAGGAGATGGACGTTGGTGCGAGACGACGGGACCATGCTCAACAGTTAAGAGACGCTGTGTTACAACTCTCAGAAGAAGAATGTGCGTCAATGCGTGCGCCAATGTGCAGCAACTGGGCTTCATCAAGTATCAAACAGATCACACATCACACCTACCATGATTTTGTTCAATGAGATGAAAACTTATTTGATGTTCAATCCAGTGTTCAGGTTGACTTCAGTGCTTATGTTTTAGTAGAAGTGAAGCTGTGGTGCTTTAGTTTAATACATGGACACAGCACTAAACTTTGTTGTTGGTTGTTAGTTGTTTTTTTAGATTTTGGGATCAACCGTCACTTTTTAGTAATGGGAGAATTATTTCTCTGCACTGTGCGAGTCGTCCCAGAGCCATTGTTCAGCCTGAAGCCAATACGTTTTTAGGTTGAAAAGTTTGCCCCCCTGAAAAAATGTAATGCCCCCCCTTAAATGTTTTTCTGCAGCCGGGTCTGTCAGTGTTATACTAGATCCACTCAGTATAAACTGTTGTCAACATTGAAGTCAAATCATCTCCAGAAATGATACTTTGTGATGAAGTCTTAATGTTAAAAGAGACAAATGTAATAATATCTTTAATGAATCAATTCATGTACATTTATATCAAACCTGCTATTCCCTGCATGATGGGATCAGAAACACTAGAATTCTACTTTCTCGGGACGTTTTAGATTTACAACGACGACATCATTAAAAGTGTGAACTGCAGTCACACTGCAAGTTTATGTCCATAATCCTTAGATATTCTCTCCAAATGAGAACAATTTAACAGAAGAGTTTAACATTACCTTGGCTGTAGTCATGCTCTGTAGACAGAAGCTTCACCTGCACAGGTGATCTCATTAGCTCGTCCTGTCTCTCCACCTGCACGCAAAGCAACTTGTACTCTCTGCTGCCCTCTAGTGTTGCTAAAACGATTTATTATGTCCAATAAACAAACCTACAGAAAGACTTAACAGTGTGGGTCTTTCTTTTTATTTCAAGGGTCCCCATTTTATCTCAAACATCAATATAGCTAATATTTAACACTAATTGGTAAATATCAAACATGTATGCTTCATTACAGTTGAAACAATTGTTCTCTGGTAACAAATATTTATCATTAAACATGTGTGTTCATGTATGATCCATGGCACTCATCATGATGGACAAATATGATGGAAAAACATTCTATTAGTGTCAGTACAGTACACGAGGTTGGAAATCAACCACGCATTTGCGCATGCGTTGTCCACCTACAAGGAGGTTTATAACGGTCAGACGCGGAAGAATCTACGAAACTATCACTGATAGATTCTCAAAAATCATCTGATATTAAATGATCTTTTCTCTCAAGGATAAGGATGTTGAAGGAGTGACGTCACAGTGTCCACTGTTGAAGGATAAGGATGTTGAGTGTCCAGCTGGAAGGAGCACAGGTACATGTTGTGGTTTATTAAAGTCTCTTTTCATTTTATTGACATCGGTAAATGTAACGCTAAGTTTAAGTGAAGGTATCAAGACCTGTCGCCCTTCCCAGCTATCTTCTAAATAATCCACGGAGGAAAAATTCAGAAAAAAAAGTCTTATATAGATCCAGAGCGGTCCGTAATAGGAACAAAAAAACAAAACAGGCACTCGGGGCGAAGGCAGGGCACTTCTGGAGATCGGGGTCCCAACAGCAACTAAAACAAAAAGACAAAAGGACTCACTTGAGTAAATAAAAGTGCTGACAACGTCAGGAGTATCCAAAGGATTATCCAGTTGTGATTCAAAGGCGAGGAGCGAGATCGAAAGGACAGCCAACCTGGTCTGGAAACGCAATACTCTGGCGAGTTCTTCCGGGTAGAGACGCTCCTTATCAATGGGAAGAACCCGCCACTCCATCATCCCCAGCCGCGCACCTGCCAGCGTCTGTCACTCAAAACACAGGACACATGAAAACGGAAAACCACCTTCAAAATAAAACAAAAGAACATAAGCATGACACTTGTATGTTGATTCTATCAAATGTATTCTGCCTATTTTAAATGTTGACCTTTTTTCTTATAAGAGTAACTGTCAGGAGTCTTGATGTAAAACGTCACTCAAATGTGTCATTTATTTATTTCTCTCACAGGATTCAGAGTCAATGTTCATTGCACAGAATTTCCATCTCCGTCCTGCACTGTCTGTGATGATGGAACTTACATGGACAAATTGAACCGAGAGAAACATGGTTTCAAGTGTCTCGTCTGTACTGAAGGTAAAGTTTGTTCTTCACTAGAATGATGAGTTGGTCAGTATGTAGATGTGATGTAGAATTTGTTATTGACTAACAGGACTGAGAGAGATCAGATCCTGTACCTTCACAGCAAACACCAAGTGTGAACCTCTGGAGGGTTTTTTCTGTGTGGACGGCTCAGTGGACACATGTGTGGCAGCACAGCAACACTCCACATGTGAACCAGGACAGTTCATCATCAGAGCAGGCGAGTTTCACATCCAACATGTGAAATGCAAGAGTGCAGAAACTATAAGACACACACAATGTTCTTCACAGGAACGTCCTCCACAGACACTGAGTGTGGAACCTGCAGTGAAGGAACATTTTCAAATGGAACGTTCACGTCATGTCAGGATCACAAACAGTGAGTGAAGCTTCACAAATGTTTGCTCCAGATGTTTTCTTCTAAACTGTCTCCACTTGTCTTTGTAGATGTTCAACATATCTACGAGAAGGAACTATTTCTTCTGACTCTGTATGTCGAGAAGGTTTGACACCAGGAGAAGTGGCTGGAATTATTGTTGCTGTGATCGTTCTACTGATCACATGTTCTGTAGTTTATTGGTATAAAAAAAGAAAAAGAGGTAAAAAACAAATGCATTCATAAAAATCACATTATTATATTGATTTGTGTTTATCTGGAGTCATTTCCTTGAATTATTTTTCTCCTTAACCAGATGGAAAAGAGTTCAAGAGAAGAAGGAAGGTATGTAAGAATGTTTTTTAGTCATTTATCAAAGTGATTTAATGTTTAAATGTAATGTTGATTAATTTTGCAAATGTCATCACTTGTACAATTAAAATGAATGTCAATTTTGGTTTAATATCTTCAGCACTGCAGTATTTGTGCATCAGAGAAACGATCATTATTTCTTATTAGGAGGTGGCAGTGGGAATGAATGAATGTATGGATTCAACGGAGCATCCGTGAGAATTTCAATTAGTTTGAGCTTTTTTTTTAATCTAAACTGACTTATTTTTTTCTTGTCTTAGATCAATTTATTCATCTGAGAATAAGTCCGATGAAGTGGAACATGTTCCACTGATGGTAGAACCCGGGGAAGACCCAGAACACACTGAAGAAGCATGTTCCTCCACTGGGCTGGAAACACAGGGGGGTCCTCCAGAAAGAGCTGGACGATGTAACTGGGGAGAAGAAAGTATGGACCTCTCTGCTGAAGCTGCTGCCCCCGTGACAAGAATCCAGATAAACAGACCAGAGATAGCAGACGTTGAATATGAACTAATTGGACACGAGGATATTAAAGTAGATTGTTCAGTCATTCAATAGAATGTTTGAGTTTTATACAACATGAAAAATGTGTTCATAAATGATGTGTTCAGTGAACATAACATATTTCTGGCTGTTTTCATTTGCCTGTGTGTGTAGCTTAGTCTGTGATATAGAAAACAGTTTCTGTCAAAGCTTTCATTAATCTCATAAATGGCTGATCAGTTAAACATCAGCCAGGTTTGAGGATGTACTTCACTCCACAGCCGTCAGTGTTGCTTGTTCTTTCACTGCCCTTTTTGTGAGGTCACCAAATTCAGACCAGCACAGATGGACAAAACCCAACAGCACATACAAAGCCACTTGAGAAAGGCAATCATCATGGAGGTGTGTACAGTATATGTTTAGTTAGTTCCTCGTATATTGCATCATAAAAGTCTAACCGTTTACATTTTTATGTTTGACAGACTATCCGATACACAGATGTGGGCTGCAGACCAGAACCTCACGTCCATTGTCATGTGCGTGTCAATGTGTGTCAATGCGCGCGTGTGTCAATGTGCGTCAATGCTTGCGCGAGTGTCAATGTGCGTCAATGCTTGCGTGCGTGTCAATGCGTGTGCGTGTGTCAATATGCTTGCGCGCGTGTCAATGTGCGTCAATGCTTGCGCGCGTGTCAATGTGCGTCAATGCGCGCGTGCGTGTCAATGTGCGTCAATGCGCCCGTGCGTGTCAATGCGTGTGCGTGCGTCAATATGCGCGCGAGTGTCAATGTGCGTCAATGCTTGCGCGCGTGTCAATGTGCGTCAATGCTTGCGCGTGTGTCAATGTGCGTCAATGCTTGCGCGTGTCAACACACAACACACGCACGCACACATTAAACAAATGCGCACACCCACATTAAACAAACGCGCACGCACACATAAAACACACGCATGCATACACAGACATGCACTGACAAACGCACACACACACGGTGACATGCAAACATAAAACACACGCACGCACGCACACATAAAACAAACGCGGATTTTATAGGTTTGTTTGTGATGTGTAGTTATGCGTTTGTGTGCATGTCATTGGTGTGTGTGCGCATGTGTCAGTGTGTCTGCGTGTGCGTGCGTGTGTGTGTTTTATGTGTGCATGTCACCGTGTGTGTGCGTGTGTCAGTGCATGTCTGTGTGTGCATGCGTGTGTTTTGTGTGCGTCCGCGTTTGTTTTATGTGTGCGTGCGTGCGTGTGTTTTATGTGTGCATGTCACATGAAACAAATGCGCGCACGCACACATAAAACAAATGCGCGCATGCACACATAAAACAAATGCGCGCATGCACACATAAAGCAAATGCGCGCATGCACACATAAAACAAATGCGCGCATGCACACATAAAACAAATGCGCGCACGTCACATAAAACAAATGCGCGCACGCACACATAAAACAAATGCGCGCACGCACATATTAAAGAAATGCGCACGCGCACACAAAACAAAGGCGCAAGAGCACACAAAACAAATGCGCGGGCACAGATAAAACAAATGCACACGCACACAACACACGCACGCACACATTAAACAAATGCGCACACCCACAAAAAACAAACGCGCACGCACACATAAAACACACGCATGCATACACAGACATGCACTGACAAACGCACACACACACGGTGACATGCAAACATAAAACACACGCACGCACGCACACATAAAACAAACGCGGGTTTTATAGGTTTGTTTGTGATGTGTAGTTATGCGTTTGTGTGCATGTCATTGGTGTGTGTGCGCATGTGTCAGTGTGTGTCTGCGTGTGCGTGCGTGTGTGTGTTTTATGTGTGCATGTCACCGTGTGTGTGCGTGTGTCAGTGCATGTCTGTGTGTGCATGCGTGTGTTTTGTGTGCGTCCGCGTTTGTTTTATGTGTGCGTGCGTGCGTGTGTTTTATGTGTGCATGTCACATGAAACAAATGCGCGCACGCACACATAAAACAAATGCGCGCATGCACACATAAAACAAATGCGCGCATGCACACATAAAACAAATGCGCGCATGCACACATAAAGCAAATGCGCGCATGCACACATAAAACAAATGCGCGCACGTCACATAAAACAAATGCGCGCACGCACACATAAAACAAATGCGCGCACGCACATATTAAAGAAATGCGCACGCGCACACAAAACAAATGCGCAAGAGCACACAAAACAAATGCGCGCGCACAGATAAAACAAATGCACACGCACACAACACACGCACGCACACATTAAACAAATGCGCACACCCACATAAAACAAACGCGCACGCACACATAAAACACACGCATGCACTGACAAACGCACACACACACGGTGACATGCAAACATAAAACACACGCACGCACGCACACATAAAACAAACGCGGATTTTATAGGTTTGTTTGTGATCTGTAGTTATGCGTTTGTGTGCATGTCATTGGTGTGTGTGCGCATGTGTCAGTGTGTGTCTGCGTGTGCGTGCGTGTGTGTGTTTTATGTGTGCATGTCACCGTGTGTGTGCGTGTGTCAGTGCATGTCTGTGTGTGCATGCGTGTGTGTGTTTTATGTGTGCATGTCACCGTGTGTGTGCGTGTGTCAGTGCATGTCTGTGTGTGCATGCGTGTGTTTTGTGTGCGTCCGCGTTTGTTTTATGTGTGCGTGCGTGCGTGTGTTTTATGTGTGCATGTCACATGAAACAAATGCGCGCACGCACACATAAAACAAATGCGCGCATGCACACATAAAACAAATGCGCGCATGCACACATAAAACAAATGCGCGCGCGCGCACACAAAACACACGGATGCACACACAGACATGCACTGACACACGCACACACACACGGTGACATGCACACATAAAACAAACGCGGACGCACACAAAACAATGTGCGTCAATGCTTGCGCGTGTCAACACACAACACACGCACGCACACATTAAACAAATGCGCACACCCACATTAAACAAACGCGCACGCACACATAAAACACACGCATGCATACACAGACATGCACTGACAAACGCACACACACACGGTGACATGCAAACATAAAACACACGCACGCACGCACACATAATGCGTGTGTTTTGTGTGCGTCCGCGTTTGTTTTATGTGTGCGTGCGTGCGTGTGTTTTATGTGTGCATGTCACATGAAACAAATGCGCGCACGCACACATAAAACAAATGCGCGCATGCACACATAAAACAAATGCGCGCATGCACACATAAAGCAAATGCGCGCATGCACACATAAAACAAATGCGCGCACGTCACATAAAACAAATGCGCGCACGCACACATAAAACAAATGCGCGCACGCACATATTAAAGAAATGCGCACGCGCACACAAAACAAATGCGCAAGAGCACACAAAACAAATGCGCGCGCACAGATAAAACAAATGCACACGCACACAACACACGCACGCACACATTAAACAAATGCGCACACCCACATAAAACAAACGCGCACGCACACATAAAACACACGTATGCATACACAGACATGCACTGACAAAAACACACACACACGGTGACATGCAAACATAAAACACACGCACGCACGCACACATAAAACAAACGCGGGTTTTATAGGTTTGTTTGTGATGTGTAGTTATGCGTTTGTGTGCATGTCATTGGTGTGTGTGCGCATGTGTCAGTGTGTGTCTGCGTGTGCGTGCGTGTGTGTGTGTGTTTTATGTGTGCATGTCACCGTGTGTGTGCGTGTGTCAGTGCATGTCTGTGTGTGCATTCGTGTGTTTTGTGTGTGTCCGCGTTTGTTTTATGTGTGCGTGCGTGCGTGTGTTTTATGTGTGCATGTCACATGAAACAAATGCGCGCACGCACACATAAAACAAATGCGCGCATGCACACATAAAACAAATGCGCGCATGCACACATAAAACAAATGCGCGCATGCACACATAAAGCAAATGCGCGCATGCACACATAAAACAAATGCGCGCCCGTCACATAAAACAAATGCGCGCACGCACACATAAAACAAATGCGCGCACGCACATATTAAAGAAATGCGCACGCGCACACAAAACAAATGCGCAAGAGCACACAAAACAAATGCGCGCGCACAGATAAAACAAATGCACACGCACACAACACACGCACGCACACATTAAACAAATGCGCACACCCACATAAAACAAACGCGCACGCACACATAAAACACACGCATGCATACACAGACATGCACTGACAAACGCACACACACACGGTGACATGCAAACATAAAACACACGCACGCACGCACACATAAAACAAACGCGGATTTTATAGGTTTGTTTGTGATCTGTAGTTATGCGTTTGTGTGCATGTCATTGGTGTGTGTGCGCATGTGTCAGTGTGTGTCTGCGTGTGCGTGCGTGTGTGTGTTTTATGTGTGCATGTCACCGTGTGTGTGCGTGTGTCAGTGCATGTCTGTGTGTGCATGCGTGTGTGTGTTTTATGTGTGCATGTCACCGTGTGTGTGCGTGTGTCAGTGCATGTCTGTGTGTGCATGCGTGTGTTTTGTGTGCGTCCGCGTTTGTTTTATGTGTGCGTGCGTGCGTGTGTTTTATGTGTGCATGTCACATGAAACAAATGCGCGCACGCACACATAAAACAAATGCGCGCATGCACACATAAAACAAATGCGCGCATGCACACATAAAACAAATGCGCGCGCGCGCACACAAAACACACGGATGCACACACAGACATGCACTGACACACGCACACACACACGGTGACATGCACACATAAAACAAACGCGGACGCACACAAAACAAACGCGCACGCACACATAAAACACACGCATGCATACATAGACATGCACTGACAAACGCACACACACACGGTGACATGCAAACATAAAACACACGCACGCACGAACACATAAAACAAACGCGGATTTTTTTTAGAATAGAATAGAATAGAAAAGCTTTATTCATCCCCAGAGGGGAAACACACTTTCACAACAGCGCAGATTAAAAAAAATATATATAGGTTTGTTTGTGATGTGTAGTTATGCGTTTGTGTGCATGTCACTGGTGTGTGTGCGCATGTGTCAGTGTGTGTCTGCGTGTGCGTGCGTGTGTGTGTTTTATGTTTGCATGTCACCGTGTGTGTGTGCGTGTGTCAGTGCATGTCTGTGTGTGCATGCGTGTGTTTAATGTGTGCGTGCGCGTTTGTTTTGTGTGCGTCCGCGTTTGTTTTATGTGTGCGTGCGTGCGTGTGTTTATGTGTGCATGTCACCGTGTGTGTGGGCGTGTGTCAGTGCATGTCTGTGTGTGCATGCGTGTGTTTTATGTGTGCGTGCGCGTTTGTTTTATGTGGGTGTGCGCATTTGTTTAATGTGTGCGTTCGTGCACAGTAAATTTCCAAGTGTCAAAAAGGAAGTGTTAATGTATTTTAACTATTTCATAGACTGGTTTAACTCTTCCAGATGTAACACAACAACAACAGGTGTAAAACGTGGCTCCTCCCCCTGCAGTGCTGTTGTCAATATCCAGAGTTAAAACCCAGGTGTTATTTATTCAGTGTAAAAAGTGAATGAACACTGTCAAGGGTCAATTTAACAATATTCAGTGTTAATATCTTAATATGCTCCGCCCATTTCAAATGATCCAGAAGTTTCTAGAGTAATTGGACCTCATGGACCACCGCCATGTTTCCATTGGTAAAGACTGTGGTAAGTCTCTCCATCTGCTGACTTATATTTAAATGAATTAAACGATTTATACAATTGTATTCACCGTGACTGTACTACCATTCGCTTTTTAGACTTCTAATGTAGATGAATTGCTATGTGGTTCACCAACATTAAGTTACATTCTATTACTTGTAATGCGGTACAGTTAACCTGCGCAGTGAACACCACGTGTAGACACTTGTAACCAATACCACTATGGATTATTGTGTATATTCGGTTTATGGTGCTCGCTCAAAACAACAGATGTATATGCTGTCTGTACATGCGCGCGCCAGTAAGTACGGTAGATCATTCCCGCGCCACTCCCCCTCTGTCAGGCTTTAGTTTTTAGTAATGTAACCCAGCCGTTTATTTGTCGTTTTATGTTTCAATTATTTTCACTGGAAGTATATAATTAAACCCAGTTGTTATTTTCGTGTTTTATGTTTTATTACTTTTCAATGCATGTATCGCATCAAGACACTGTCGCTTTAAGACGGCCATTGTTTTTTACCTGCGTTCCACGGATGAGACGCGTGGTGTTCAGATGCTTCAGCGGCTCAGAGACTGAGACACGTGTAAGTAAGTAAGTAAGTAAGTAATATTTATTTATATAGCGCTTTTCGAGACCAGGGTCACAAAGCGCTTTAACAATCAAAAACAATACTCAAAACAGTACATACTTCAAAGATCAAGACAACACCGAGAACAACAAGTTCGAGAAATTCAAGGAAAAGCCTGAACAAATAGAAACGTCTTAAGATGTTTCTTAAAGGAGTCAGTAGACTCCATCAAGCGCAAAGAGAGAGGAAGATTGTTCCAAAGCTTAGGAGCAACAGCCTGAAAAGATTTCTCTCCTCTGGTCCTGAGCCGTGTGCGTGGAACCATCAGTAGATTCTGATCCACAGACCTCAGAGACCGAGCTGGGGTGTAAGGCTGGATCAGATCAGTGATGTAAGGAGGAGCCTGACCATGAATAGCTCTGAAAGTAAGAACCAGAATTTTAAAGTTGATCCTGAAAGAAACTGGAAGCCAGTGAAGAGTTTTAAGGATCGGAGAAATGTGAGTTCTCCTACTTGAGCGGGTCAGAATTCTCGCTGCAGAGTTCTGAATCAACTGCAGACGAGACAGCTCCTTCTTGTTAAGACATGAAAACAAACCGTTACAATAGTCCAGACGAGAAGAAACAAACGCATGGATTACAAGCTCCAGATCATGTTGTGACAACATTTTCCTAAGTTTAGAGATTTTTCTCAGTTGAAGGAAACAGTTTCTGGTCAGTTTTCTGCAGTGTTGAACAAGAGACATGTCTTTATCAAATACAACACCCAGGTTTCTCAGGCTCAGTTTGACAGACTGACCTAAGTCACCCAAGTACTGACTCAACCATGGAATCTTATCATCAGGAGCAATCACCAGAGTTTCAGTTTTGTCCACATTAAGCTGTAAAGTGTGCCAACGCTCCTGCAATTTTACTGAATACACTCGCTTATCACTCCTAGGTGAGCCTAAACAATACGTTTATATTATTGTTTATATTGCTGTGTGTAAATGAATGTTGTGTCGAAGCAGCTATTTAAGTTTTTGTGTGAAACTTGAAGCATTGTTTTATAACTTTATTCAAGTGTATATTTTCGATAGTATTTTATATTGTACTGTTTCACTTTGTTTTGAAAGTAAGTTGCACTTTATATTTTGTTATCGCGTGGTGTTCAGATGCTTCAGCGGCTCAGAGTTCACCGCATCTGTTATTTAACACGCCGATTAAACGTTCGTGCTGTTGTATGGTTAACAAGCGTTGAATGTGTTGAAGGTGCCGTAGCTAAGAATCTTGAATATTAATAAAATAAATCGCCTACCATGACCCACCAATATAGCAAACTTTTTATTGGAATATAAATATATTTTCGTCCTTCAAAATAACAAACAAAATACGTGTGTGAGTTACATTATAATTAAAAAAGCTAAGTTTTAGCGAACTAGCTCTCGTGTTAACGCACCACAGAAAGTTACATTACACGCAATGAAACATTATTTCTGAGTCTTAAAGCAATAATGATATCTTACCTCAATAGACGAGTGACGCGCACCTGATTCCGTCAAGTTATGCACAAACGTGAGGATAAAATGCGATCGATCTTTGTCAACAAGTGTGACGTCATCATCCGGAAGTTGCGTATGCGGCAATTTGAAAACTTTTTAGCTGACGCTAAATTTAAACTAAACTTAACTCGGTCTTTATACAAGCACGCATCTACTATTGTATTCATGGCGCTTTTAAACAAACAAGCACAATATCTCATTGTATTCCTGTGGTGTGACGTCACCGCTGCAGGATCAGTTGATTAGCATGTGTGACGTCACCCCTGCAGACTCGCGATTAATGTTGACAAACGTCACGTAGACGCTCATAATCGCAGCTAAATAAAAAGAAAACATATGTCCATAAACGCAATCTCAATGAAAGCTTCTATTTTCATAGAAAAGCGCACCGGATTATAAAGAGGATCAAGCGAAATAGCACAGACTTTATTTTACTCATTCATAAAACAATGTCAACATTATGGAGTTGAAACACCTAAAAATATACAATATAGTCACTTTTACAGGACCTTTTAAGCATGTTTTAATCCGCGAGAGCTTCTTGACTTCCGCGATGCGTAAACAATCCAAGCTCCAAAAAATTAAAATTAAGCATTTTTACCGATTTCTATTCACTCTGTACCTCCTTAAAGTGGTTTGAGGTCGTTAAGCACAATCAGGATTAGAATCACACTGTTGACATTAAACATTTCAAATGAGCTTCATAGTTGTAGAATTACGGTAGCCAAATGAAACAGCGACACGTCACGTTACCAAGGCAACGAAGAGATGGGCGACGCGTCAAATGTAACCCGGGTCGTCAATGCGTGCGGGTGTGTCAATGCGTATAGACGTGTGTTTATATGTGTGTACATATATGTGTGTATGTGTATAGACGTGTGTGTGTATATGTGTGTGTGTATGTGTATAGACGTGTGTGTGTATATATATGTGTGTATGTGTATAGACGTGTGTGTGTGTATATATGTGTGTGTATAGACGTGTGTGTATATATATGTGTGTATGTGTATAGACGTGTGTGTATATGTGTGTATGTGTATAGACGTGTGTGTGTGTGTGTGTGTGTATATATATATACGTGTGTGTGTTTATATATGTGTGTATGTGTATAGACGTGTGTGTGTATATATATGTGTGTATATGTGTGTATGTGTATAGACGTGTGTGTGTGTATATGTGTGTATGTGTATAGACGTGTGTGTATATATATGTGTGTATATGTGTGTATGTGTATAGACGTGTGTGTATATATACGTGTGTATGTGTATAGACGTGTGTGTGTATATGTATATGTGTGTATGTGTATAGACGTGTGTGTGTGTGTGTGTGTATATACTGTATATATATTGTAACGATCCTGTTTGTTCTGTTCATTAATGTTGCGGGCACTTTAAGAAGGTGAGTCTGTGCGCATGCGCAGTTGTTGTTAGAGAGATTTCGCGTTCAACTAGTGGTGTGAAGAACGAGCGGCGTTGGTTGTGGCCGAAACAATAACCTCTCTGTGAGTACAGCGAACAAAGAAACAATATCTGTGCAAGACAACCGTCTGGTCATGTGTGGAGGACCAAACGTTACATTGGTGTCAGAAGCGACTTTTTCGGACCTGCTCCTGAGGCGAAGCTAACGGTTATTAGCAACGAACTTTGCTAACGAACGTCCCCGGTATGTACGGGAAAGTGAAGAGCGAAAGTGAGGAGATGGACGTTGGTGCGAGACGACGGGACCATGCTCAACAGTTAAGAGACGCTGTGTTACAACTCTCAGAAGAAGAATGTGCGTCAATGCGTGCGCCAATGTGCAGCAACTGGGCTTCATCAAGTATCAAACAGATCACACATCACACCTACCATGATTTTGTTCAATGAGATGAAAACTTATTTGATGTTCAATCCAGTGTTCAGGTTGACTTCAGTGCTTATGTTTTAGTAGAAGTGAAGCTGTGGTGCTTTAGTTTAATACATGGACACAGCACTAAACTTTGTTGTTGGTTGTTAGTTGTTTTTTTAGATTTTGGGATCAACCGTCACTTTTTAGTAATGGGAGAATTATTTCTCTGCACTGTGCGAGTCGTCCCAGAGCCATTGTTCAGCCTGAAGCCAATACGTTTTTAGGTTGAAAAGTTTGCCCCCCTGAAAAAATGTAATGCCCCCCCTTAAATGTTTTTCTGCAGCCGGGTCTGTCAGTGTTATACTAGATCCACTCAGTATAAACTGTTGTCAACATTGAAGTCAAATCATCTCCAGAAATGATACTTTGTGATGAAGTCTTAATGTTAAAAGAGACAAATGTAATAATATCTTTAATGAATCAATTCATGTACATTTATATCAAACCTGCTATTCCCTGCATGATGGGATCAGAAACACTAGAATTCTACTTTCTCGGGACGTTTTAGATTTACAACGACGACATCATTAAAAGTGTGAACTGCAGTCACACTGCAAGTTTATGTCCATAATCCTTAGATATTCTCTCCAAATGAGAACAATTTAACAGAAGAGTTTAACATTACCTTGGCTGTAGTCATGCTCTGTAGACAGAAGCTTCACCTGCACAGGTGATCTCATTAGCTCGTCCTGTCTCTCCACCTGCACGCAAAGCAACTTGTACTCTCTGCTGCCCTCTAGTGTTGCTAAAACGATTTATTATGTCCAATAAACAAACCTACAGAAAGACTTAACAGTGTGGGTCTTTCTTTTTATTTCAAGGGTCCCCATTTTATCTCAAACATCAATATAGCTAATATTTAACACTAATTGGTAAATATCAAACATGTATGCTTCATTACAGTTGAAACAATTGTTCTCTGGTAACAAATATTTATCATTAAACATGTGTGTTCATGTATGATCCATGGCACTCATCATGATGGACAAATATGATGGAAAAACATTCTATTAGTGTCAGTACAGTACACGAGGTTGGAAATCAACCACGCATTTGCGCATGCGTTGTCCACCTACAAGGAGGTTTATAACGGTCAGACGCGGAAGAATCTACGAAACTATCACTGATAGATTCTCAAAAATCATCTGATATTAAATGATCTTTTCTCTCAAGGATAAGGATGTTGAAGGAGTGACGTCACAGTGTCCACTGTTGAAGGATAAGGATGTTGAGTGTCCAGCTGGAAGGAGCACAGGTACATGTTGTGGTTTATTAAAGTCTCTTTTCATTTTATTGACATCGGTAAATGTAACGCTAAGTTTAAGTGAAGGTATCAAGACCTGTCGCCCTTCCCAGCTATCTTCTAAATAATCCACGGAGGAAAAATTCAGAAAAAAAAGTCTTATATAGATCCAGAGCGGTCCGTAATAGGAACAAAAAAACAAAACAGGCACTCGGGGCGAAGGCAGGGCACTTCTGGAGATCGGGGTCCCAACAGCAACTAAAACAAAAAGACAAAAGGACTCACTTGAGTAAATAAAAGTGCTGACAACGTCAGGAGTATCCAAAGGATTATCCAGTTGTGATTCAAAGGCGAGGAGCGAGATCGAAAGGACAGCCAACCTGGTCTGGAAACGCAATACTCTGGCGAGTTCTTCCGGGTAGAGACGCTCCTTATCAATGGGAAGAACCCGCCACTCCATCATCCCCAGCCGCGCACCTGCCAGCGTCTGTCACTCAAAACACAGGACACATGAAAACGGAAAACCACCTTCAAAATAAAACAAAAGAACATAAGCATGACACTTGTATGTTGATTCTATCAAATGTATTCTGCCTATTTTAAATGTTGACCTTTTTTCTTATAAGAGTAACTGTCAGGAGTCTTGATGTAAAACGTCACTCAAATGTGTCATTTATTTATTTCTCTCACAGGATTCAGAGTCAATGTTCATTGCACAGAATTTCCATCTCCGTCCTGCACTGTCTGTGATGATGGAACTTACATGGACAAATTGAACCGAGAGAAACATGGTTTCAAGTGTCTCGTCTGTACTGAAGGTAAAGTTTGTTCTTCACTAGAATGATGAGTTGGTCAGTATGTAGATGTGATGTAGAATTTGTTATTGACTAACAGGACTGAGAGAGATCAGATCCTGTACCTTCACAGCAAACACCAAGTGTGAACCTCTGGAGGGTTTTTTCTGTGTGGACGGCTCAGTGGACACATGTGTGGCAGCACAGCAACACTCCACATGTGAACCAGGACAGTTCATCATCAGAGCAGGCGAGTTTCACATCCAACATGTGAAATGCAAGAGTGCAGAAACTATAAGACACACACAATGTTCTTCACAGGAACGTCCTCCACAGACACTGAGTGTGGAACCTGCAGTGAAGGAACATTTTCAAATGGAACGTTCACGTCATGTCAGGATCACAAACAGTGAGTGAAGCTTCACAAATGTTTGCTCCAGATGTTTTCTTCTAAACTGTCTCCACTTGTCTTTGTAGATGTTCAACATATCTACGAGAAGGAACTATTTCTTCTGACTCTGTATGTCGAGAAGGTTTGACACCAGGAGAAGTGGCTGGAATTATTGTTGCTGTGATCGTTCTACTGATCACATGTTCTGTAGTTTATTGGTATAAAAAAAGAAAAAGAGGTAAAAAACAAATGCATTCATAAAAATCACATTATTATATTGATTTGTGTTTATCTGGAGTCATTTCCTTGAATTATTTTTCTCCTTAACCAGATGGAAAAGAGTTCAAGAGAAGAAGGAAGGTATGTAAGAATGTTTTTTAGTCATTTATCAAAGTGATTTAATGTTTAAATGTAATGTTGATTAATTTTGCAAATGTCATCACTTGTACAATTAAAATGAATGTCAATTTTGGTTTAATATCTTCAGCACTGCAGTATTTGTGCATCAGAGAAACGATCATTATTTCTTATTAGGAGGTGGCAGTGGGAATGAATGAATGTATGGATTCAACGGAGCATCCGTGAGAATTTCAATTAGTTTGAGCTTTTTTTTTAATCTAAACTGACTTATTTTTTTCTTGTCTTAGATCAATTTATTCATCTGAGAATAAGTCCGATGAAGTGGAACATGTTCCACTGATGGTAGAACCCGGGGAAGACCCAGAACACACTGAAGAAGCATGTTCCTCCACTGGGCTGGAAACACAGGGGGGTCCTCCAGAAAGAGCTGGACGATGTAACTGGGGAGAAGAAAGTATGGACCTCTCTGCTGAAGCTGCTGCCCCCGTGACAAGAATCCAGATAAACAGACCAGAGATAGCAGACGTTGAATATGAACTAATTGGACACGAGGATATTAAAGTAGATTGTTCAGTCATTCAATAGAATGTTTGAGTTTTATACAACATGAAAAATGTGTTCATAAATGATGTGTTCAGTGAACATAACATATTTCTGGCTGTTTTCATTTGCCTGTGTGTGTAGCTTAGTCTGTGATATAGAAAACAGTTTCTGTCAAAGCTTTCATTAATCTCATAAATGGCTGATCAGTTAAACATCAGCCAGGTTTGAGGATGTACTTCACTCCACAGCCGTCAGTGTTGCTTGTTCTTTCACTGCCCTTTTTGTGAGGTCACCAAATTCAGACCAGCACAGATGGACAAAACCCAACAGCACATACAAAGCCACTTGAGAAAGGCAATCATCATGGAGGTGTGTACAGTATATGTTTAGTTAGTTCCTCGTATATTGCATCATAAAAGTCTAACCGTTTACATTTTTATGTTTGACAGACTATCCGATACACAGATGTGGGCTGCAGACCAGAACCTCACGTCCATTGTCATGTGCGTGTCAATGTGTGTCAATGCGCGCGTGTGTCAATGTGCGTCAATGCTTGCGCGCGTGTCAATGTGCGTCAATGCTTGCGTGCGTGTCAATGCGTGTGCGTGTGTCAATATGCTTGCGCGCGTGTCAATGTGCGTCAATGCTTGCGCGCGTGTCAATGTGCGTCAATGCGCGCGTGCGTGTCAATGTGCGTCAATGCGCCCGTGCGTGTCAATGCGTGTGCGTGCGTCAATATGCGCGCGAGTGTCAATGTGCGTCAATGCTTGCGCGCGTGTCAATGTGCGTCAATGCTTGCGCGTGTGTCAATGTGCGTCAATGCTTGCGCGTGTCAACACACAACACACGCACGCACACATTAAACAAATGCGCACACCCACATTAAACAAACGCGCACGCACACATAAAACACACGCATGCATACACAGACATGCACTGACAAACGCACACACACACGGTGACATGCAAACATAAAACACACGCACGCACGCACACATAAAACAAACGCGGATTTTATAGGTTTGTTTGTGATGTGTAGTTATGCGTTTGTGTGCATGTCATTGGTGTGTGTGCGCATGTGTCAGTGTGTGTCTGCGTGTGCGTGCGTGTGTGTGTTTTATGTGTGCATGTCACCGTGTGTGTGCGTGTGTCAGTGCATGTCTGTGTGTGCATGCGTGTGTTTTGTGTGCGTCCGCGTTTGTTTTATGTGTGCGTGCGTGCGTGTGTTTTATGTGTGCATGTCACATGAAACAAATGCGCGCACGCACACATAAAACAAATGCGCGCATGCACACATAAAACAAATGCGCGCATGCACACATAAAGCAAATGCGCGCATGCACACATAAAGCAAATGCGCGCATGCACACATAAAACAAATGCGCGCACGTCACATAAAACAAATGCGCGCACGCACACATAAAACAAATGCGCGCACGCACATATTAAAGAAATGCGCACGCGCACACAAAACAAATGCGCAAGAGCACACAAAACAAATGCGCGCGCACAGATAAAACAAATGCACACGCACACAACACACGCACGCACACATTAAACAAATGCGCACACCCACATAAAACAAACGCGCACGCACACATAAAACACACGCATGCATACACAGACATGCACTGACAAACGCACACACACACGGTGACATGCAAACATAAAACACACGCACGCACGCACACATAAAACAAACGCGGGTTTTATAGGTTTGTTTGTGATGTGTAGTTATGCGTTTGTGTGCATGTCATTGGTGTGTGTGCGCATGTGTCAGTGTGTGTCTGCGTGTGCGTGCGTGTGTGTGTTTTATGTGTGCATGTCACCGTGTGTGTGCGTGTGTCAGTGCATGTCTGTGTGTGCATGCGTGTGTTTTGTGTGCGTCCGCGTTTGTTTTATGTGTGCGTGCGTGTGTTTTATGTGTGCATGTCACATGAAACAAATGCGCGCACGCACATATAAACCAAATGCGCGCATGCACACATAAAACAAATGCGCGCATGCACACATAAAACAAATGCGCGCATGCACACATAAAGCAAATGAGCGCATGCACACATAAAACAAATGCGCGCACGTCACATAAAACAAATGCGCGCACGCACACATAAAACAAATGCGCGCACGCACATATTAAAGAAATGCGCACGCGCACACAAAACAAATGCGCAAGAGCACACAAAACAAATGCGCGCGCACAGATAAAACAAATGCACACGCACACATTAAACAAATGCGCACACCCACATAAAACAAACGCGCACGCACACATAAAACACACGCATGCATACACAGACATGCACTGACAAACGCACACACACACGGTGACATGCAAACATAAAACACACGCACGCACGCACACATAAAACAAACGCGGATTTTATAGGTTTGTTTGTGATGTGTAGTTATGCGTTTGTGTGCATGTCATTGGTGTGTGTGCGCATGTGTCAGTGTGTGTCTGCGTGTGCGTGCGTGTGTGTGTTTTATGTGTGCATGTCACCGTGTGTGTGCGTGTGTCAGTGCATGTCTGTGTGTGCATGCGTGTGTGTGTTTTATGTGTGCATGTCACCGTGTGTGTGCGTGTGTCAGTGCATGTCTGTGTGTGCATGCGTGTGTTTTGTGTGCGTCCGCGTTTGTTTTATGTGTGCGTGCGTGCGTGCGTGCGTGTGTTTTATGTGTGCATGTCACATGAAACAAATGCGCGCACGCACACATAAAACAAATGCGCGCATGCACACATAAAACAAATGCGCGCATGCACACATAAAACAAATGCGCGCGCGCGCACACAAAACACACGGATGCACACACAGACATGCACTGACACACGCACACACACACGGTGACATGCACACATAAAACAAACGCGGACGCACACAAAACAATGTGCGTCAATGCTTGCGCGTGTCAACACACAACACACGCACGCACACATTAAACAAATGCGCACACCCACATTAAACAAACGCGCACGCACACATAAAACACACGCATGCATACACAGACATGCACTGACAAACGCACACACACACGGTGACATGCAAACATAAAACACACGCACGCACGCACACATAATGCGTGTGTTTTGTGTGCGTCCGCGTTTGTTTTATGTGTGCGTGCGTGCGTGTGTTTTATGTGTGCATGTCACATGAAACAAATGCGCGCACGCACACATAAAACAAATGCGCGCATGCACACATAAAACAAATGCGCGCATGCACACATAAAGCAAATGCGCGCATGCACACATAAAACAAATGCGCGCACGTCACATAAAACAAATGCGCGCACGCACACATAAAACAAATGCGCGCACGCACATATTAAAGAAATGCGCACGCGCACACAAAAACAAATGCGCAAGAGCACACAAAACAAATGCGCGCGCACAGATAAAACAAATGCACACGCACACAACACACGCACGCACACATAAAACAAATGCGCACACCCACATAAAACAAACGCGCACGCACACATAAAACACACGCATGCATACACAGACATGCACTGACAAACGCACACACACACGGTGACATGCAAACATAAAACACACGCACGCACGCACACATAAAACAAACGCGGGTTTTATAGGTTTGTTTGTGATGTGTAGTTATGCGTTTGTGTGCATGTCATTGGTGTGTGTGCGCATGTGTCAGTGTGTGTCTGCGTGTGCGTGCGTGTGTGTGTGTGTTTTATGTGTGCATGTCTGTGTGTGCATGCGTGTGTTTTGTGTGCGTCCGCGTTTGTTTTATGTGTGCGTGCGTGCGTGTGTTTTATGTGTGCATGTCACATGAAACAAATGCGCGCACGCACACATAAAACAAATGCGCGCATGCACACATAAAACAAATGCGCGCATGCACACATAAAACAAATGCGCGCATGCACACATAAAGCAAATGCGCGCATGCACACATAAAACAAATGCGCGCACGTCACATAAAACAAATGCGCGCACGCACACATAAAACAAATGCGCGCACGCACATATTAAAGAAATGCGCACGCGCACACAAAACAAATGCGCAAGAGCACACAAAACAAATGCGCGCGCACAGATAAAACAAATGCACACGCACACAACACACGCACGCACACATTAAACAAATGCGCACACCCACATAAAACAAACGCGCACGCACACATAAAACACACGCATGCATACACAGACATGCACTGACAAACGCACACACACACGGTGACATGCAAACATAAAACACACGCGGATTTTATAGGTTTGTTTGTGATGTGTAGTTATGCGTTTGTGTGCATGTCATTGGTGTGTGTGCGCATGTGTCAGTGTGTGTCTGCGTGTGCGTGCGTGTGTGCGTTTTATGTGTGCATGTCACCGTGTGTGTGCGTGTGTCAGTGCATGTCTGTGTGTGCATGCGTGTGTGTGTTTTATGTGTGCATGTCACCGTGTGTGTGCGTGTGTCAGTGCATGTCTGTGTGTGCATGCGTGTGTTTTGTGTGCGTCCGCGTTTGTTTTATGTGTGCGTGCGTGCGTGTGTTTTATGTGTGCATGTCACATGAAACAAATGCGCGCACGCACACATAAAACAAATGCGCGCATGCACACATAAAACAAATGCGCGCATGCACACATAAAACAAATGCGCGCGCGCGCACACAAAACACACGGATGCACACACAGACATGCACTGACACACGCACACACACACGGTGACATGCACACATAAAACAAACGCGGACGCACACAAAACAAACGCGCACGCACACATAAAACACACGCATGCATACATAGACATGCACTGACAAACGCACACACACACGGTGACATGCAAACATAAAACACACGCACGCACGAACACATAAAACAAACGCGGATTTTTTTTTAGAATAGAATAGAATAGAAAAGCTTTATTCATCCCCAGAGGGGAAACACACTTTCACAACAGCGCAGATTAAAAAAAATATATATAGGTTTGTTTGTGATGTGTAGTTATGCGTTTGTGTGCATGTCACTGGTGTGTGTGCGCATGTGTCAGTGTGTGTCTGCGTGTGCATGCGTGTGTTTTAGGTGTGCGTGCGCGTTTCTTTGATGTGTGCGTCCGCGTTTGTTTTATGTGTGCGTGCGTGCGTGTGTTTTATGTGTGCATGTCACCGTGTGTGTGTGCGTTTGTCAGTGCATGTCCGTGTACGCATGCGTGTGTTTTATGTGTGCGTGCGCGTTTGTTTTATGTGGGTGTGCGCATTTGTTTAATGTGTGCGTTCGTGCACAGTAAATTTCCAAGTGTCAAAAAGGAAGTGTTAATGTATTTTAACTATTTCATAGACTGGTTTAACTCTTCCAGATGTAACACAACAACAACAGGTGTAAAACGTGGCTCCTCCCCCTGCAGTGCTGTTGTCAATATCCAGAGTTAAAACCCAGGTGTTATTTATTCAGTGTAAAAAGTGAATGAACACTGTCAAGGGTCAATTTAACAATATTCAGTGTTAATATCTTAATATGCTCCGCCCATTTCAAATGATCCAGAAGTTTCTAGAGTAATTGGACCTCATGGACCACCGCCATGTTTCCATTGGTAAAGACTGTGGTAAGTCTCTCCATCTGCTGACTTATATTTAAATGAATTAAACGATTTATACAATTGTATTCACCGTGACTGTACTACCATTCGCTTTTTAGACTTCTAATGTAGATGAATTGCTATGTGGTTCACCAACATTAAGTTACATTCTATTACTTGTAATGCGGTACAGTTAACCTGCGCAGTGAACACCACGTGTAGACACTTGTAACCAATACCACTATGGATTATTGTGTATATTTGGTTTATGGTGCTCGCTCAAAACAACAGATGTATATGCTGTCTGTACATGCGCGCGCCAGTAAGTACGGTAGTTCATTCCCGCGCCACTCCCCCTCTGTCAGGCTTTAGTTTTTAGTAATGTAACCCAGCCGTTTATTTGTCGTTTTATGTTTCAATTATTTTCACTGGAAGTATATAATTAAACCCAGTTGTTATTTTCGTGTTTTATGTTTTATTACTTTTCAATGCATGTATCGCATCAAGACACTGTCGCTTTAAGACGGCCATTGTTTTTTACCTGCGTTCCACGGATGAGACGCGTGGTGTTCAGATGCTTCAGCGGCTCAGAGACTGAGACACGTGTAAGTAAGTAAGTAAGTAAGTAATATTTATTTATATTGCGCTTTTCGAGACCAGGGTCACAAAGCGCTTTAACAATCAAAAACAATACTCAAAACAGTACATACTTCAAAGATCAAGACAACACCGAGAACAACAAGTTCGAGAAATTCAAGGAAAAGCCTGAACAAATAGAAACGTCTTAAGATGTTTCTTAAAGGAGTCAGTAGACTCCATCAAGCGCAAAGAGAGAGGAAGATTGTTCCAAAGCTTAGGAGCAACAGCCTGAAAAGATTTCTCTCCTCTGGTCCTGAGCCGTGTGCGTGGAACCATCAGTAGATTCTGATCCACAGACCTCAGAGACCGAGCTGGGGTGTAAGGCTGGATCAGATCAGTGATGTAAGGAGGAGCCTGACCATGAATAGCTCTGAAAGTAAGAACCAGAATTTTAAAGTTGATCCTGAAAGAAACTGGAAGCCAGTGAAGAGTTTTAAGGATCGGAGAAATGTGAGTTCTCCTACTTGAGCGGGTCAGAATTCTCGCTGCAGAGTTCTGAATCAACTGCAGACGAGACAGCTCCTTCTTGTTAAGACATGAAAACAAACCGTTACAATAGTCCAGACGAGAAGAAACAAACGCATGGATTACAAGCTCCAGATCATGTTGTGACAACATTTTCCTAAGTTTAGAGATTTTTCTCAGTTGAAGGAAACAGTTTCTGGTCAGTTTTCTGCAGTGTTGAACAAGAGACATGTCTTTATCAAATACAACACCCAGGTTTCTCAGGCTCAGTTTGACAGACTGACCTAAGTCACCCAAGTACTGACTCAACCATGGAATCTTATCATCAGGAGCAATCACCAGAGTTTCAGTTTTGTCCACATTAAGCTGTAAAGTGTGCCAACGCTCCTGCAATTTTACTGAATACACTCGCTTATCACTCCTAGGTGAGCCTAAACAATACGTTTATATTATTGTTTATATTGCTGTGTGTAAATGAATGTTGTGTCGAAGCAGCTATTTAAGTTTTTGTGTGAAACTTGAAGCATTGTTTTATAACTTTATTCAAGTGTATATTTTCGATAGTATTTTATATTGTACTGTTTCACTTTGTTTTGAAAGTAAGTTGCACTTTATATTTTGTTATCGCGTGGTGTTCAGATGCTTCAGCGGCTCAGAGTTCACCGCATCTGTTATTTAACACGCCGATTAAACGTTCGTGCTGTTGTATGGTTAACAAGCGTTGAATGTGTTGAAGGTGCCGTAGCTAAGAATCTTGAATATTAATAAAATAAATCGCCTACCATGACCCACCAATATAGCAAACTTTTTATTGGAATATAAATATATTTTCGTCCTTCAAAATAACAAACAAAATACGTGTGTGAGTTACATTATAATTAAAAAAGCTAAGTTTTAGCGAACTAGCTCTCGTGTTAACGCACCACAGAAAGTTACATTACACGCAATGAAACATTATTTCTGAGTCTTAAAGCAATAATGATATCTTACCTCAATAGACGAGTGACGCGCACCTGATTCCGTCAAGTTATGCACAAACGTGAGGATAAAATGCGATCGATCTTTGTCAACAAGTGTGACGTCATCATCCGGAAGTTGCGTATGCGGCAATTTGAAAACTTTTTAGCTGACGCTAAATTTAAACTAAACTTAACTCGGTCTTTATACAAGCACGCATCTACTATTGTATTCATGGCGCTTTTAAACAAACAAGCACAATATCTCATTGTATTCCTGTGGTGTGACGTCACCGCTGCAGGATCAGTTGATTAGCATGTGTGACGTCACCCCTGCAGACTCGCGATTAATGTTGACAAACGTCACGTAGACGCTCATAATCGCAGCTAAATAAAAAGAAAACATATGTCCATAAACGCAATCTCAATGAAAGCTTCTATTTTCATAGAAAAGCGCACCGGATTATAAAGAGGATCAAGCGAAATAGCACAGACTTTATTTTACTCATTCATAAAACAATGTCAACATTATGGAGTTGAAACACCTAAAAATATACAATATAGTCACTTTTACAGGACCTTTTAAGCATGTTTTAATCCGCGAGAGCTTCTTGACTTCCGCGATGCGTAAACAATCCAAGCTCCAAAAAATTAAAATTAAGCATTTTTACCGATTTCTATTCACTCTGTACCTCCTTAAAGTGGTTTGAGGTCGTTAAGCACAATCAGGATTAGAATCACACTGTTGACATTAAACATTTCAAATGAGCTTCATAGTTGTAGAATTACGGTAGCCAAATGAAACAGCGACACGTCACGTTACCAAGGCAACGAAGAGATGGGCGACGCGTCAAATGTAACCCGGGTCGTCAATGCGTGCGGGTGTGTCAATGCGTATAGACGTGTGTTTATATGTGTGTACATATATGTGTGTATGTGTATAGACGTGTGTGTGTATATGTGTGTGTGTATGTGTATAGACGTGTGTGTGTATATATATGTGTGTATGTGTATAGACGTGTGTGTGTGTATATATGTGTGTGTATAGACGTGTGTGTATATATATGTGTGTATGTGTATAGACGTGTGTGTATATGTGTGTATGTGTATAGACGTGTGTGTGTGTGTGTGTGTGTGTATATATATATACGTGTGTGTGTTTATATATGTGTGTATGTGTATAGACGTGTGTGTGTATATATATGTGTGTATATGTGTGTATGTGTATAGACGTGTGTGTGTGTATATGTGTGTATGTGTATAGACGTGTGTGTATATATATGTGTGTATATGTGTGTATGTGTATAGACGTGTGTGTATATATATGTGTGTATGTGTATAGACGTGTGTGTGTATATGTATATGTGTGTATGTGTATAGACGTGTGTGTGTGTGTGTGTGTGTGTATATACTGTATATATATTGTAACGATCCTGTTTGTTCTGTTCATTAATGTTGCGGGCACTTTAAGAAGGTGAGTCTGTGCGCATGCGCAGTTGTTGTTAGAGAGATTTCGCGTTCAACTAGTGGTGTGAAGAACGAGCGGCGTTGGTTGTGGCCGAAACAATAACCTCTCTGTGAGTACAGCGAACAAAGAAACAATATCTGTGCAAGACAACCGTCTGGTCATGTGTGGAGGACCAAACGTTACATTGGTGTCAGAAGCGACTTTTTCGGACCTGCTCCTGAGGCGAAGCTAACGGTTATTAGCAACGAACTTTGCTAACGAACGTCCCCGGTATGTACGGGAAAGTGAAGAGCGAAAGTGAGGAGATGGACGTTGGTGCGAGACGACGGGACCATGCTCAACAGTTAAGAGACGCTGTGTTACAACTCTCAGAAGAAGAATGTGCGTCAATGCGTGCGCCAATGTGCAGCAACTGGGCTTCATCAAGTATCAAACAGATCACACATCACACCTACCATGATTTTGTTCAATGAGATGAAAACTTATTTGATGTTCAATCCAGTGTTCAGGTTGACTTCAGTGCTTATGTTTTAGTAGAAGTGAAGCTGTGGTGCTTTAGTTTAATACATGGACACAGCACTAAACTTTGTTGTTGGTTGTTAGTTGTTTTTTTAGATTTTGGGATCAACCGTCACTTTTTAGTAATGGGAGAATTATTTCTCTGCACTGTGCGAGTCGTCCCAGAGCCATTGTTCAGCCTGAAGCCAATACGTTTTTAGGTTGAAAAGTTTGCCCCCCTGAAAAAATGTAATGCCCCCCCTTAAATGTTTTTCTGCAGCCGGGTCTGTCAGTGTTATACTAGATCCACTCAGTATAAACTGTTGTCAACATTGAAGTCAAATCATCTCCAGAAATGATACTTTGTGATGAAGTCTTAATGTTAAAAGAGACAAATGTAATAATATCTTTAATGAATCAATTCATGTACATTTATATCAAACCTGCTATTCCCTGCATGATGGGATCAGAAACACTAGAATTCTACTTTCTCGGGACGTTTTAGATTTACAACGACGACATCATTAAAAGTGTGAACTGCAGTCACACTGCAAGTTTATGTCCATAATCCTTAGATATTCTCTCCAAATGAGAACAATTTAACAGAAGAGTTTAACATTACCTTGGCTGTAGTCATGCTCTGTAGACAGAAGCTTCACCTGCACAGGTGATCTCATTAGCTCGTCCTGTCTCTCCACCTGCACGCAAAGCAACTTGTACTCTCTGCTGCCCTCTAGTGTTGCTAAAACGATTTATTATGTCCAATAAACAAACCTACAGAAAGACTTAACAGTGTGGGTCTTTCTTTTTATTTCAAGGGTCCCCATTTTATCTCAAACATCAATATAGCTAATATTTAACACTAATTGGTAAATATCAAACATGTATGCTTCATTACAGTTGAAACAATTGTTCTCTGGTAACAAATATTTATCATTAAACATGTGTGTTCATGTATGATCCATGGCACTCATCATGATGGACAAATATGATGGAAAAACATTCTATTAGTGTCAGTACAGTACACGAGGTTGGAAATCAACCACGCATTTGCGCATGCGTTGTCCACCTACAAGGAGGTTTATAACGGTCAGACGCGGAAGAATCTACGAAACTATCACTGATAGATTCTCAAAAATCATCTGATATTAAATGATCTTTTCTCTCAAGGATAAGGATGTTGAAGGAGTGACGTCACAGTGTCCACTGTTGAAGGATAAGGATGTTGAGTGTCCAGCTGGAAGGAGCACAGGTACATGTTGTGGTTTATTAAAGTCTCTTTTCATTTTATTGACATCGGTAAATGTAACGCTAAGTTTAAGTGAAGGTATCAAGACCTGTCGCCCTTCCCAGCTATCTTCTAAATAATCCACGGAGGAAAAATTCAGAAAAAAAAGTCTTATATAGATCCAGAGCGGTCCGTAATAGGAACAAAAAAACAAAACAGGCACTCGGGGCGAAGGCAGGGCACTTCTGGAGATCGGGGTCCCAACAGCAACTAAAACAAAAAGACAAAAGGACTCACTTGAGTAAATAAAAGTGCTGACAACGTCAGGAGTATCCAAAGGATTATCCAGTTGTGATTCAAAGGCGAGGAGCGAGATCGAAAGGACAGCCAACCTGGTCTGGAAACGCAATACTCTGGCGAGTTCTTCCGGGTAGAGACGCTCCTTATCAATGGGAAGAACCCGCCACTCCATCATCCCCAGCCGCGCACCTGCCAGCGTCTGTCACTCAAAACACAGGACACATGAAAACGGAAAACCACCTTCAAAATAAAACAAAAGAACATAAGCATGACACTTGTATGTTGATTCTATCAAATGTATTCTGCCTATTTTAAATGTTGACCTTTTTTCTTATAAGAGTAACTGTCAGGAGTCTTGATGTAAAACGTCACTCAAATGTGTCATTTATTTATTTCTCTCACAGGATTCAGAGTCAATGTTCATTGCACAGAATTTCCATCTCCGTCCTGCACTGTCTGTGATGATGGAACTTACATGGACAAATTGAACCGAGAGAAACATGGTTTCAAGTGTCTCGTCTGTACTGAAGGTAAAGTTTGTTCTTCACTAGAATGATGAGTTGGTCAGTATGTAGATGTGATGTAGAATTTGTTATTGACTAACAGGACTGAGAGAGATCAGATCCTGTACCTTCACAGCAAACACCAAGTGTGAACCTCTGGAGGGTTTTTTCTGTGTGGACGGCTCAGTGGACACATGTGTGGCAGCACAGCAACACTCCACATGTGAACCAGGACAGTTCATCATCAGAGCAGGCGAGTTTCACATCCAACATGTGAAATGCAAGAGTGCAGAAACTATAAGACACACACAATGTTCTTCACAGGAACGTCCTCCACAGACACTGAGTGTGGAACCTGCAGTGAAGGAACATTTTCAAATGGAACGTTCACGTCATGTCAGGATCACAAACAGTGAGTGAAGCTTCACAAATGTTTGCTCCAGATGTTTTCTTCTAAACTGTCTCCACTTGTCTTTGTAGATGTTCAACATATCTACGAGAAGGAACTATTTCTTCTGACTCTGTATGTCGAGAAGGTTTGACACCAGGAGAAGTGGCTGGAATTATTGTTGCTGTGATCGTTCTACTGATCACATGTTCTGTAGTTTATTGGTATAAAAAAAGAAAAAGAGGTAAAAAACAAATGCATTCATAAAAATCACATTATTATATTGATTTGTGTTTATCTGGAGTCATTTCCTTGAATTATTTTTCTCCTTAACCAGATGGAAAAGAGTTCAAGAGAAGAAGGAAGGTATGTAAGAATGTTTTTTAGTCATTTATCAAAGTGATTTAATGTTTAAATGTAATGTTGATTAATTTTGCAAATGTCATCACTTGTACAATTAAAATGAATGTCAATTTTGGTTTAATATCTTCAGCACTGCAGTATTTGTGCATCAGAGAAACGATCATTATTTCTTATTAGGAGGTGGCAGTGGGAATGAATGAATGTATGGATTCAACGGAGCATCCGTGAGAATTTCAATTAGTTTGAGCTTTTTTTTAAATCTAAACTGACTTATTTTTTTCTTGTCTTAGATCAATTTATTCATCTGAGAATAAGTCCGATGAAGTGGAACATGTTCCACTGATGGTAGAACCCGGGGAAGACCCAGAACACACTGAAGAAGCATGTTCCTCCACTGGGCTGGAAACACAGGGGGGTCCTCCAGAAAGAGCTGGACGATGTAACTGGGGAGAAGAAAGTATGGACCTCTCTGCTGAAGCTGCTGCCCCCGTGACAAGAATCCAGATAAACAGACCAGAGATAGCAGACGTTGAATATGAACTAATTGGACACGAGGATATTAAAGTAGATTGTTCAGTCATTCAATAGAATGTTTGAGTTTTATACAACATGAAAAATGTGTTCATAAATGATGTGTTCAGTGAACATAACATATTTCTGGCTGTTTTCATTTGCCTGTGTGTGTAGCTTAGTCTGTGATATAGAAAACAGTTTCTGTCAAAGCTTTCATTAATCTCATAAATGGCTGATCAGTTAAACATCAGCCAGGTTTGAGGATGTACTTCACTCCACAGCCGTCAGTGTTGCTTGTTCTTTCACTGCCCTTTTTGTGAGGTCACCAAATTCAGACCAGCACAGATGGACAAAACCCAACAGCACATACAAAGCCACTTGAGAAAGGCAATCATCATGGAGGTGTGTACAGTATATGTTTAGTTAGTTCCTCGTATATTGCATCATAAAAGTCTAACCGTTTACATTTTTATGTTTGACAGACTATCCGATACACAGATGTGGGCTGCAGACCAGAACCTCACGTCCATTGTCATGTGCGTGTCAATGTGTGTCAATGCGCGCGTGTGTCAATGTGCGTCAATGCTTGCGCGCGTGTCAATGTGCGTCAATGCTTGCGTGCGTGTCAATGCGTGTGCGTGTGTCAATATGCTTGCGCGCGTGTCAATGTGCGTCAATGCTTGCGCGCGTGTCAATGTGCGTCAATGCGCCCGTGCGTGTCAATGCGTGTGCGTGCGTCAATATGCGCGCGAGTGTCAATGTGCGTCAATGCTTGCGCGCGTGTCAATGTGCGTCAATGCTTGCGCGTGTGTCAATGTGCGTCAATGCTTGCGCGTGTCAACACACAACACACGCACGCACACATTAAACAAATGCGCACACCCACATTAAACAAACGCGCACGCACACATAAAACACACGCATGCATACACAGACATGCACTGACAAACGCACACACACACGGTGACATGCAAACATAAAACACACGCACGCACGCACACATAAAACAAACGCGGATTTTATAGGTTTGTTTGTGATGTGTAGTTATGCGTTTGTGTGCATGTCATTGGTGTGTGTGCGCATGTGTCAGTGTGTGTCTGCTTGTGCGTGCGTGTGTGTGTTTTATGTGTGCATGTCACCGTGTGTGTGCGTGTGTCAGTGCATGTCTGTGTGTGCATGCGTGTGTTTTGTGTGCGTCCGCGTTTGTTTTATGTGTGCGTGCGTGCGTGTGTTTTATGTGTGCATGTCACATGAAACAAATGCGCGCACGCACACATAAAACAAATGCGCGCATGCACACATAAAACAAATGCGCGCATGCACACATAAAACAAATGCGCGCATGCACACATAAAGCAAATGCGCGCATGCACACATAAAACAAATGCGCGCACGTCACATAAAACAAATGCGCGCACGCACACATAAAACAAATGCGCGCACGCACATATTAAAGAAATGCGCACGCGCACACAAAACAAATGCGCAAGAGCACACAAAACAAATGCGCGCGCACAGATAAAACAAATGCACACGCACACAACACACGCACGCACACATTAAACAAATGCGCACACCCACATAAAACAAACGCGCACGCACACATAAAACACACGCATGCATACACAGACATGCACTGACAAACGCACACACACACGGTGACATGCAAACATAAAACACACGCACGCACGCACACATAAAACAAACGCGGATTTTATAGGTTTGTTTGTGATCTGTAGTTATGCGTTTGTGTGCATGTCATTGGTGTGTGTGCGCATGTGTCAGTGTGTGTCTGCGTGTGCGTGCGTGTGTGTGTTTTATGTGTGCATGTCACCGTGTGTGTGCGTGTGTCAGTGCATGTCTGTGTGTGCATGCGTGTGTGTGTTTTATGTGTGCATGTCACCGTGTGTGTGCGTGTGTCAGTGCATGTCTGTGTGTGCATGCGTGTGTTTTGTGTGCGTCCGCGTTTGTTTTATGTGTGCGTGCGTGCGTGTGTTTTATGTGTGCATGTCACATGAAACAAATGCGCGCACGCACACATAAAACAAATGCGCGCATGCACACATAAAACAAATGCGCGCATGCACACATAAAACAAATGCGCGCGCGCGCACACAAAACACACGGATGCACACACAGACATGCACTGACACACGCACACACACACGGTGACATGCACACATAAAACAAACGCGGACGCACACAAAACAAACGCGCACGCACACATAAAACACACGCATGCATACATAGACATGCACTGACAAACGCACACACACACGGTGACATGCAAACATAAAACACACGCACGCACGAACACATAAAACAAACGCGGATTTTTTTTAGAATAGAATAGAATAGAAAAGCTTTATTCATCCCCAGAGGGGAAACACACTTTCACAACAGCGCAGATTAAAAAAAATATATATAGGTTTGTTTGTGATGTGTAGTTATGCGTTTGTGTGCATGTCACTGGTGTGTGTGCGCATGTGTCAGTGTGTGTCTGCGTGTGCGTGCGTGTGTGTGTTTTATGTGTGCATGTCACCGTGTGTGTGTGCGTGTGTCAGTGCATGTCTGTGTGTGCATGCGTGTGTTTAATGTGTGCGTGCGCGTTTGTTTTGTGTGCGTCCGCGTTTGTTTTATGTGTGCGTGCGTGCGTGTGTTTATGTGTGCATGTCACCGTGTGTGTGGGCGTGTGTCAGTGCATGTCTGTGTGTGCATGCGTGTGTTTTAGGTGTGCGTGCGCGTTTCTTTGATGTGTGCGTCCGCGTTTGTTTTATGTGTGCGTGCGTGCGTGTGTTTTATGTGTGCATGTCACCGTGTGTGTGTGCGTTTGTCAGTGCATGTCCGTGTACGCATGCGTGTGTTTTATGTGTGCGTGCGCGTTTGTTTTATGTGGGTGTGCGCATTTGTTTAATGTGTGCGTTCGTGCACAGTAAATTTCCAAGTGTCAAAAAGGAAGTGTTAATGTATTTTAACTATTTCATAGACTGGTTTAACTCTTCCAGATGTAACACAACAACAACAGGTGTAAAACGTGGCTCCTCCCCCTGCAGTGCTGTTGTCAATATCCAGAGTTAAAACCCAGGTGTTATTTATTCAGTGTAAAAAGTGAATGAACACTGTCAAGGGTCAATTTAACAATATTCAGTGTTAATATCTTAATATGCTCCGCCCATTTCAAATGATCCAGAAGTTTCTAGAGTAATTGGACCTCATGGACCACCGCCATGTTTCCATTGGTAAAGACTGTGGTAAGTCTCTCCATCTGCTGACTTATATTTAAATGAATTCAACGATTTATACAATTGTATTCACCGTGACTGTACTACCATTCGCTTTTTAGACTTCTAATGTAGATGAATTGCTATGTGGTTCACCAACATTAAGTTACATTCTATTACTTGTAATGCGGTACAGTTAACCTGCGCAGTGAACACCACGTGTAGACACTTGTAACCAATACCACTATGGATTATTGTGTATATTCGGTTTATGGTGCTCGCTCAAAACAACAGATGTATATGCTGTCTGTACATGCGCGCGCCAGTAAGTACGGTAGTTCATTCCCGCGCCACTCCCCCTCTGTCAGGCTTTAGTTTTTAGTAATGTAACCCAGCCGTTTATTTGTCGTTTTATGTTTCAATTATTTTCACTGGAAGTATATAATTAAACCCAGTTGTTATTTTCGTGTTTTATGTTTTATTACTTTTCAATGCATGTATCGCATCAAGACACTGTCGCTTTAAGACGGCCATTGTTTTTTACCTGCGTTCCACGGATGAGACGCGTGGTGTTCAGATGCTTCAGCGGCTCAGAGACTGAGACACGTGTAAGTAAGTAAGTAAGTAAGTAATATTTATTTATATAGCGCTTTTCGAGACCAGGGTCACAAAGCGCTTTAACAATCAAAAACAATACTCAAAACAGTACATACTTCAAAGATCAAGACAACACCGAGAACAACAAGTTCGAGAAATTCAAGGAAAAGCCTGAACAAATAGAAACGTCTTAAGATGTTTCTTAAAGGAGTCAGTAGACTCCATCAAGCGCAAAGAGAGAGGAAGATTGTTCCAAAGCTTAGGAGCAACAGCCTGAAAAGATTTCTCTCCTCTGGTCCTGAGCCGTGTGCGTGGAACCATCAGTAGATTCTGATCCACAGACCTCAGAGACCGAGCTGGGGTGTAAGGCTGGATCAGATCAGTGATGTAAGGAGGAGCCTGACCATGAATAGCTCTGAAAGTAAGAACCAGAATTTTAAAGTTGATCCTGAAAGAAACTGGAAGCCAGTGAAGAGTTTTAAGGATCGGAGAAATGTGAGTTCTCCTACTTGAGCGGGTCAGAATTCTCGCTGCAGAGTTCTGAATCAACTGCAGACGAGACAGCTCCTTCTTGTTAAGACATGAAAACAAACCGTTACAATAGTCCAGACGAGAAGAAACAAACGCATGGATTACAAGCTCCAGATCATGTTGTGACAACATTTTCCTAAGTTTAGAGATTTTTCTCAGTTGAAGGAAACAGTTTCTGGTCAGTTTTCTGCAGTGTTGAACAAGAGACATGTCTTTATCAAATACAACACCCAGGTTTCTCAGGCTCAGTTTGACAGACTGACCTAAGTCACCCAAGTACTGACTCAACCATGGAATCTTATCATCAGGAGCAATCACCAGAGTTTCAGTTTTGTCCACATTAAGCTGTAAAGTGTGCCAACGCTCCTGCAATTTTACTGAATACACTCGCTTATCACTCCTAGGTGAGCCTAAACAATACGTTTATATTATTGTTTATATTGCTGTGTGTAAATGAATGTTGTGTCGAAGCAGCTATTTAAGTTTTTGTGTGAAACTTGAAGCATTGTTTTATAACTTTATTCAAGTGTATATTTTCGATAGTATTTTATATTGTACTGTTTCACTTTGTTTTGAAAGTAAGTTGCACTTTATATTTTGTTATCGCGTGGTGTTCAGATGCTTCAGCGGCTCAGAGTTCACCGCATCTGTTATTTAACACGCCGATTAAACGTTCGTGCTGTTGTATGGTTAACAAGCGTTGAATGTGTTGAAGGTGCCGTAGCTAAGAATCTTGAATATTAATAAAATAAATCGCCTACCATGACCCACCAATATAGCAAACTTTTTATTGGAATATAAATATATTTTCGTCCTTCAAAATAACAAACAAAATACGTGTGTGAGTTACATTATAATTAAAAAAGCTAAGTTTTAGCGAACTAGCTCTCGTGTTAACGCACCACAGAAAGTTACATTACACGCAATGAAACATTATTTCTGAGTCTTAAAGCAATAATGATATCTTACCTCAATAGACGAGTGACGCGCACCTGATTCCGTCAAGTTATGCACAAACGTGAGGATAAAATGCGATCGATCTTTGTCAACAAGTGTGACGTCATCATCCGGAAGTTGCGTATGCGGCAATTTGAAAACTTTTTAGCTGACGCTAAATTTAAACTAAACTTAACTCGGTCTTTATACAAGCACGCATCTACTATTGTATTCATGGCGCTTTTAAACAAACAAGCACAATATCTCATTGTATTCCTGTGGTGTGACGTCACCGCTGCAGGATCAGTTGATTAGCATGTGTGACGTCACCCCTGCAGACTCGCGATTAATGTTGACAAACGTCACGTAGACGCTCATAATCGCAGCTAAATAAAAAGAAAACATATGTCCATAAACGCAATCTCAATGAAAGCTTCTATTTTCATAGAAAAGCGCACCGGATTATAAAGAGGATCAAGCGAAATAGCACAGACTTTATTTTACTCATTCATAAAACAATGTCAACATTATGGAGTTGAAACACCTAAAAATATACAATATAGTCACTTTTACAGGACCTTTTAAGCATGTTTTAATCCGCGAGAGCTTCTTGACTTCCGCGATGCGTAAACAATCCAAGCTCCAAAAAATTAAAATTAAGCATTTTTACCGATTTCTATTCACTCTGTACCTCCTTAAAGTGGTTTGAGGTCGTTAAGCACAATCAGGATTAGAATCACACTGTTGACATTAAACATTTCAAATGAGCTTCATAGTTGTAGAATTACGGTAGCCAAATGAAACAGCGACACGTCACGTTACCAAGGCAACGAAGAGATGGGCGACGCGTCAAATGTAACCCGGGTCGTCAATGCGTGCGGGTGTGTCAATGCGTATAGACGTGTGTTTATATGTGTGTACATATATGTGTGTATGTGTATAGACGTGTGTGTGTATATGTGTGTGTGTATGTGTATAGACGTGTGTGTGTATATATATGTGTGTATGTGTATAGACGTGTGTGTGTGTATATATGTGTGTGTATAGACGTGTGTGTATATATATGTGTGTATGTGTATAGACGTGTGTGTATATGTGTGTATGTGTATAGACGTGTGTGTGTGTGTGTGTGTGTATATATATATACGTGTGTGTGTTTATATATGTGTGTATGTGTATAGACGTGTGTGTGTATATATATGTGTGTATATGTGTGTATGTGTATAGACGTGTGTGTGTGTATATGTGTGTATGTGTATAGACGTGTGTGTATATATATGTGTGTATATGTGTGTATGTGTATAGACGTGTGTGTATATATACGTGTGTATGTGTATAGACGTGTGTGTGTATATGTATATGTGTGTATGTGTATAGACGTGTGTGTGTGTGTGTGTGTATATACTGTATATATATTGTAACGATCCTGTTTGTTCTGTTCATTAATGTTGCGGGCACTTTAAGAAGGTGAGTCTGTGCGCATGCGCAGTTGTTGTTAGAGAGATTTCGCGTTCAACTAGTGGTGTGAAGAACGAGCGGCGTTGGTTGTGGCCGAAACAATAACCTCTCTGTGAGTACAGCGAACAAAGAAACAATATCTGTGCAAGACAACCGTCTGGTCATGTGTGGAGGACCAAACGTTACATTGGTGTCAGAAGCGACTTTTTCGGACCTGCTCCTGAGGCGAAGCTAACGGTTATTAGCAACGAACTTTGCTAACGAACGTCCCCGGTATGTACGGGAAAGTGAAGAGCGAAAGTGAGGAGATGGACGTTGGTGCGAGACGACGGGACCATGCTCAACAGTTAAGAGACGCTGTGTTACAACTCTCAGAAGAAGAATGTGCGTCAATGCGTGCGCCAATGTGCAGCAACTGGGCTTCATCAAGTATCAAACAGATCACACATCACACCTACCATGATTTTGTTCAATGAGATGAAAACTTATTTGATGTTCAATCCAGTGTTCAGGTTGACTTCAGTGCTTATGTTTTAGTAGAAGTGAAGCTGTGGTGCTTTAGTTTAATACATGGACACAGCACTAAACTTTGTTGTTGGTTGTTAGTTGTTTTTTTAGATTTTGGGATCAACCGTCACTTTTTAGTAATGGGAGAATTATTTCTCTGCACTGTGCGAGTCGTCCCAGAGCCATTGTTCAGCCTGAAGCCAATACGTTTTTAGGTTGAAAAGTTTGCCCCCCTGAAAAAATGTAATGCCCCCCCTTAAATGTTTTTCTGCAGCCGGGTCTGTCAGTGTTATACTAGATCCACTCAGTATAAACTGTTGTCAACATTGAAGTCAAATCATCTCCAGAAATGATACTTTGTGATGAAGTCTTAATGTTAAAAGAGACAAATGTAATAATATCTTTAATGAATCAATTCATGTACATTTATATCAAACCTGCTATTCCCTGCATGATGGGATCAGAAACACTAGAATTCTACTTTCTCGGGACGTTTTAGATTTACAACGACGACATCATTAAAAGTGTGAACTGCAGTCACACTGCAAGTTTATGTCCATAATCCTTAGATATTCTCTCCAAATGAGAACAATTTAACAGAAGAGTTTAACATTACCTTGGCTGTAGTCATGCTCTGTAGACAGAAGCTTCACCTGCACAGGTGATCTCATTAGCTCGTCCTGTCTCTCCACCTGCACGCAAAGCAACTTGTACTCTCTGCTGCCCTCTAGTGTTGCTAAAACGATTTATTATGTCCAATAAACAAACCTACAGAAAGACTTAACAGTGTGGGTCTTTCTTTTTATTTCAAGGGTCCCCATTTTATCTCAAACATCAATATAGCTAATATTTAACACTAATTGGTAAATATCAAACATGTATGCTTCATTACAGTTGAAACAATTGTTCTCTGGTAACAAATATTTATCATTAAACATGTGTGTTCATGTATGATCCATGGCACTCATCATGATGGACAAATATGATGGAAAAACATTCTATTAGTGTCAGTACAGTACACGAGGTTGGAAATCAACCACGCATTTGCGCATGCGTTGTCCACCTACAAGGAGGTTTATAACGGTCAGACGCGGAAGAATCTACGAAACTATCACTGATAGATTCTCAAAAATCATCTGATATTAAATGATCTTTTCTCTCAAGGATAAGGATGTTGAAGGAGTGACGTCACAGTGTCCACTGTTGAAGGATAAGGATGTTGAGTGTCCAGCTGGAAGGAGCACAGGTACATGTTGTGGTTTATTAAAGTCTCTTTTCATTTTATTGACATCGGTAAATGTAACGCTAAGTTTAAGTGAAGGTATCAAGACCTGTCGCCCTTCCCAGCTATCTTCTAAATAATCCACGGAGGAAAAATTCAGAAAAAAAAGTCTTATATAGATCCAGAGCGGTCCGTAATAGGAACAAAAAAACAAAACAGGCACTCGGGGCGAAGGCAGGGCACTTCTGGAGATCGGGGTCCCAACAGCAACTAAAACAAAAAGACAAAAGGACTCACTTGAGTAAATAAAAGTGCTGACAACGTCAGGAGTATCCAAAGGATTATCCAGTTGTGATTCAAAGGCGAGGAGCGAGATCGAAAGGACAGCCAACCTGGTCTGGAAACGCAATACTCTGGCGAGTTCTTCCGGGTAGAGACGCTCCTTATCAATGGGAAGAACCCGCCACTCCATCATCCCCAGCCGCGCACCTGCCAGCGTCTGTCACTCAAAACACAGGACACATGAAAACGGAAAACCACCTTCAAAATAAAACAAAAGAACATAAGCATGACACTTGTATGTTGATTCTATCAAATGTATTCTGCCTATTTTAAATGTTGACCTTTTTTCTTATAAGAGTAACTGTCAGGAGTCTTGATGTAAAACGTCACTCAAATGTGTCATTTATTTATTTCTCTCACAGGATTCAGAGTCAATGTTCATTGCACAGAATTTCCATCTCCGTCCTGCACTGTCTGTGATGATGGAACTTACATGGACAAATTGAACCGAGAGAAACATGGTTTCAAGTGTCTCGTCTGTACTGAAGGTAAAGTTTGTTCTTCACTAGAATGATGAGTTGGTCAGTATGTAGATGTGATGTAGAATTTGTTATTGACTAACAGGACTGAGAGAGATCAGATCCTGTACCTTCACAGCAAACACCAAGTGTGAACCTCTGGAGGGTTTTTTCTGTGTGGACGGCTCAGTGGACACATGTGTGGCAGCACAGCAACACTCCACATGTGAACCAGGACAGTTCATCATCAGAGCAGGCGAGTTTCACATCCAACATGTGAAATGCAAGAGTGCAGAAACTATAAGACACACACAATGTTCTTCACAGGAACGTCCTCCACAGACACTGAGTGTGGAACCTGCAGTGAAGGAACATTTTCAAATGGAACGTTCACGTCATGTCAGGATCACAAACAGTGAGTGAAGCTTCACAAATGTTTGCTCCAGATGTTTTCTTCTAAACTGTCTCCACTTGTCTTTGTAGATGTTCAACATATCTACGAGAAGGAAGTATTTCTTCTGACTCTGTATGTCGAGAAGGTTTGACACCAGGAGAAGTGGCTGGAATTATTGTTGCTGTGATCGTTCTACTGATCACATGTTCTGTAGTTTATTGGTATAAAAAAAGAAAAAGAGGTAAAAAACAAATGCATTCATAAAAATCACATTATTATATTGATTTGTGTTTATCTGGAGTCATTTCCTTGAATTATTTTTCTCCTTAACCAGATGGAAAAGAGTTCAAGAGAAGAAGGAAGGTATGTAAGAATGTTTTTTAGTCATTTATCAAAGTGATTTAATGTTTAAATGTAATGTTGATTAATTTTGCAAATGTCATCACTTGTACAATTAAAATGAATGTCAATTTTGGTTTAATATCTTCAGCACTGCAGTATTTGTGCATCAGAGAAACGATCATTATTTCTTATTAGGAGGTGGCAGTGGGAATGAATGAATGTATGGATTCAACGGAGCATCCGTGAGAATTTCAATTAGTTTGAGCTTTTTTTTAAATCTAAACTGACTTATTTTTTTCTTGTCTTAGATCAATTTATTCATCTGAGAATAAGTCCGATGAAGTGGAACATGTTCCACTGATGGTAGAACCCGGGGAAGACCCAGAACACACTGAAGAAGCATGTTCCTCCACTGGGCTGGAAACACAGGGGGGTCCTCCAGAAAGAGCTGGACGATGTAACTGGGGAGAAGAAAGTATGGACCTCTCTGCTGAAGCTGCTGCCCCCGTGACAAGAATCCAGATAAACAGACCAGAGATAGCAGACGTTGAATATGAACTAATTGGACACGAGGATATTAAAGTAGATTGTTCAGTCATTCAATAGAATGTTTGAGTTTTATACAACATGGAAAATGTGTTCATAAATGATGTGTTCAGTGAACATAACATATTTCTGGCTGTTTTCATTTGCCTGTGTGTGTAGCTTAGTCTGTGATATAGAAAACAGTTTCTGTCAAAGCTTTCATTAATCTCATAAATGGCTGATCAGTTAAACATCAGCCAGGTTTGAGGATGTACTTCACTCCACAGCCGTCAGTGTTGCTTGTTCTTTCACTGCCCTTTTTGTGAGGTCACCAAATTCAGACCAGCACAGATGGACAAAACCCAACAGCACATACAAAGCCACTTGAGAAAGGCAATCATCATGGAGGTGTGTACAGTATATGTTTAGTTAGTTCCTCGTATATTGCATCATAAAAGTCTAACCGTTTACATTTTTATGTTTGACAGACTATCCGATACACAGATGTGGGCTGCAGACCAGAACCTCACGTCCATTGTCATGTGCGTGTCAATGTGTGTCAATGCGCGCGTGTGTCAATGTGCGTCAATGCTTGCGCGCGTGTCAATGTGCGTCAATGCTTGCGTGCGTGTCAATGCGTGTGCGTGTGTCAATATGCTTGCGCGCGTGTCAATGTGCGTCAATGCTTGCGCGCGTGTCAATGTGCGTCAATGCGCCCGTGCGTGTCAATGCGTGTGCGTGCGTCAATATGCGCGCGAGTGTCAATGTGCGTCAATGCTTGCGCGCGTGTCAATGTGCGTCAATGCTTGCGCGTGTGTCAATGTGCGTCAATGCTTGCGCGTGTCAACACACAACACACGCACGCACACATTAAACAAATGCGCACACCCACATTAAACAAACGCGCACGCACACATAAAACACACGCATGCATACACAGACATGCACTGACAAACGCACACACACACGGTGACATGCAAACATAAAACACACGCACGCACGCACACATAAAACAAACGCGGATTTTATAGGTTTGTTTGTGATGTGTAGTTATGCGTTTGTGTGCATGTCATTGGTGTGTGTGCGCATGTGTCAGTGTGTGTCTGCGTGTGCGTGCGTGTGTGTGTTTTATGTGTGCATGTCACCGTGTGTGTGCGTGTGTCAGTGCATGTCTGTGTGTGCATGCGTGTGTGTGTTTTATGTGTGCATGTCACCGTGTGTGTGCGTGTGTCAGTGCATGTCTGTGTGTGCATGCGTGTGTTTTGTGTGCGTCCGCGTTTGTTTTATGTGTGCGTGCGTGCGTGTGTTTTATGTGTGCATGTCACATGAAACAAATGCGCGCACGCACACATAAAACAAATGCGCGCATGCACACATAAAACAAATGCGCGCATGCACACATCAAGCAAATGCGCGCATGTACACATAAAACAAATGCGCGCACGTCACATAAAACAAATGCGCGCACGCACACATAAAACAAATGCGCGCACGCACATATTAAAGAAATGCGCACGCGCACACAAAACAAATGCGCAAGAGCACACAAAACAAATGCGCGCGCACAGATAAAACAAATGCACACGCACACAACACACGCACGCACACATTAAACAAATGCGCACACCCACATAAAACAAACGCGCACGCACACATAAAACACACGCATGCATACACAGACATGCACTGACAAACGCACACACACACGGTGACATGCAAACATAAAACACACGCACGCACGCACACATAAAACAAACGCGGGTTTTATAGGTTTGTTTGTGATGTGTAGTTATGCGTTTGTGTGCATATCATTGGTGTGTGTGCGCATGTGTCAGTGTGTGTCTGCGTGTGCGTGCGTGTGTGTGTTTTATGTGTGCATGTCACCGTGTGTGTGCGTGTGTCAGTGCATGTCTGTGTGTGCATGCGTGTGTTTTGTGTGCGTCCGCGTTTGTTTTATGTGTGCGTGCGTGCGTGTGTTTTATGTGTGCATGTCACATGAAACAAATGCGCGCACGCACACATAAAACAAATGCGCGCATGCACACATAAAACAAATGCGCGCATGCACACATAAAACAAATGCGCGCATGCACACATAAAGCAAATGCGCGCATGCACACATAAAACAAATGCGCGCATGCACACATAAAACAAATGCGCGCACGTCACATAAAACAAATGCGCGCACGCACACATAAAACAAATGCGCGCACGCACATATTAAAGAAATGCGCACGCGCACACAAAACAAATGCGCAAGAGCACACAAAACAAATGCGCGCGCACAGATAAAACAAATGCACACGCACACAACACACGCACGCACACATTAAACAAATGCGCACACCCACATAAAACAAACGCGCACGCACACATAAAACACACGCATGCATACACAGACATGCACTGACAAACGCACACACACACGGTGACATGCAAACATAAAACACACGCACGCACGCACACATAAAACAAACGCGGATTTTATAGGTTTGTTTGTGATGTGTAGTTATGCGTTTGTGTGCATGTCATTGGTGTGTGTGCGCATGTGTCAGTGTGTGTCTGCGTGTGCGTGCGTGTGTGTGTTTTATGTGTGCATGTCACCGTGTGTGTGCGTGTGTCAGTGCATGTCTGTGTGTGCATGCGTGTGTGTGTTTTATGTGTGCATGTCACCGTGTGTGTGCGTGTGTCAGTGCATGTCTGTGTGTGCATGCGTGTGTTTTGTGTGCGTCCGCGTTTGTTTTATGTGTGCGTGCGTGCGTGTGTTTTATGTGTGCATGTCACATGAAACAAATGCGCGCACGCACACATAAAACAAATGCGCGCATGCACACATAAAACAAATGCGCGCATGCACACATAAAACAAATGCGCGCGCGCGCACACAAAACACACGGATGCACACACAGACATGCACTGACACACGCACACACACACGGTGACATGCACACATAAAACAAACGCGGACGCACACAAAACAATGTGCGTCAATGCTTGCGCGTGTCAACACACAACACACGCACGCACACATTAAACAAATGCGCACACCCACATTAAACAAACGCGCACGCACACATAAAACACACGCATGCATACACAGACATGCACTGACAAACGCACACACACACGGTGACATGCAAACATAAAACACACGCACGCACGCACACATAATGCGTGTGTTTTGTGTGCGTCCGCGTTTGTTTTATGTGTGCGTGTGTGCGTGTGTTTTATGTGTGCATGTCACATG